>NW_028087015.1:0-311768 GCF_014824575.4 Sturnira hondurensis
GAGTCCAGCCCGGAGGCGCCTCCCCGCTCCGGTCTGCGCTGTGGGGTCACGTTGCTGGAGGACGCGTCGGCGCTCGGGACGTGGCGTCCGGGGGCCAGGTGAGCGTGCTGAAGGGGGCTCGAGGGTGACCGGGGGCGCGGTGGCCCAATGGGAGTCGTGATTCCCTTATCCTTCCTCGAGAAGGGGTTTCGGGGCGGGGGCAGGGCAGAGCCCGCAGGTGGAACCGCGAGTGTGGGGAGAGGGGAGCGGGGAGAGGCGGGACGTGGCGGCGCAGTCCGGGAACTCCGCAGGTTGTGGACGAGCTGGCCAACTGGCTTCTCTCCCGCTAATACTATTTTAGTGGCCTCGTCCGATGTTGAAAGTATAGGGAATGGGTTTACGAGACTGCTTCTGCCTCTTTTCGTCTTCTCTTGACTTCACTTTTCTTTTTTTGTATTATTTTTGAGCCTTAACAATTAATGCGTACTAAATGCAATGTAGTATCCTGAATTGGCCGCTCGGGCAGCAAAAGGATATCAGGAGAAAAACTGGGAAAATTATAATGAAGTCTGTTTAGCTAATGTTAACCTCTTACCATTAATGAAGTTGGTTTAGCTAATGTTAACTTTTTTTTTTTAAATGTTAACTTCTTAACATTTCGGTAAAGGCACTGTAATACCAACATTGGAGGAATCTAGGTAAAGTATATAAAGGAGTTCTCTGCATTATCTTTGCAATTAACTGTAAATCTAAAATTGTTTTAACAGGAAGAGTTACAAAACAAAATTCTATGGAGCTGTGCAACTAGCCAGTATTGACCAGGCCAGGATTCAGTTCATTCCTCTTTTCCAGACCTGACAGGCATTGTTTGAACAACTTGTTTGCTAAGGCAAGAGTTGTTAGGTCACTGGGTGTGGATGCTTCTGGTCTGTGTTTTCCAGGAAGGAATCTATTTTCTCTTTTAATTCTGTTCATCAGCATTAAACACCTTTGGAACCCCTGTTATGCACAAGCAAATGAGACTCATACACTCCCTGAGCTAGGAGTGTATACAGTAAAAACATTAGGTAAGAAGGACTACTGAAAGTGACAGTTCAGCACTAGGAGGGCTCAGAGGTAGGAGAAATCACATCTGGCCCAAGGTAGTCTGGAAGGCTACTGCAGGGAGGGCTGTCATGAACTGAGCTCGGGCTTGAGAGGAAAAAACATTCCTAGGGTGGAGAATGGCCCCAAGTGACGATTGAAGGTGACCAGGCTGAGGCCACCGGGAAGAGATCGCAGTCCCTTTTACAAGGAAGCACTGATCAGACCCAACGAGTACTGACAATTGAAACAGGTGGTGAAACGGGATTCTTCTTGTACAAAACAGGGCAACACTTTTATTATATATTTGTATGTCATGGGGGTTATGGAATGTGATGGGCATCTTTGGACTGCGCTTGACAACTGTGTAGGATAGCTTGGGGTAGATCAACTAGGGAAGCATTGGTTTAGTCCAGTGGGAGTATAAGCAATTCAGCCAAGTCTGTGAAGTCTGTTAATGTGCAAAGAAAATCATGGCATGGGAGAGTTTGTGGATCTAAAGGACTTGACATCTGAAAGTACCAGAGAGAAGAAAGAAGAAGGGGAAAGAAAAAATGTATTCCTGAATTTCAGACTTGGATGTTTTAGAGGGCGGTTGATGCATTTGCAGAAATACAGGACCTGAGGAGACATGGCTGTAGTGGGGGAGGGGTGTGAATTTGTTTTTGAACAAGCTGTGTTCGAATTGCTGTCAGGATATCCTGCTGGAGTGGAAGCCAAACAAATACAGAATGGACAGGAAGAGGAAAAGGAGCCTGGGTAGGCAGATAACAGAGTGGGGGATTCCTGTGAGGTTGAAGAGCCATAGTGGACCAGGCGCCTGGGTGTGATGAGTCAGTAGGGAGCTTCTGCAGGAGTGGAGGTGGCTGAGGAACGAGACTAGGTCTTGGATTTAGCCATTAGGAAGTCATCGGTCACGTGTCAAAGAGTTGTTAGTGCAGAAGTAGGATTTGCTCAGTCTGCAGTCTAATCATTCTGCTGCCTTTTTCCAAGTGGCCAGACTGCAGAACAAGGAGCCAGAGAAGTAGTTTCTAGTTTAATCCTTCAATCCTAGTTTTCTAGTTTCTAGTAGTTTCTGCCACTCTCTGTATAGTTTTGGGCTAGTCATGTGTGCCTGGACTAGCATAGGAAAATACACCTCTTAATAAAACCAGAATGGCCCTTTTATTCCTAACGATGCCTCATAGTTCATGTAACTAGGGCTTTATGTGGCACAATTTGGAAAATGCTGATATAGAACCAGGATATTAGAGCTCTAACCCCCCCCAAAATGTTCTTATCCAATCCCCTCATTTGGCAAATGAAACTAATACTCAAATTCTAATGCATTAAACATTAATTTCAAATATATCAATGGTTCCAAAATGTAGAGTTTATATAACCCTATAAAGTAGTTATGATTAAACCCATTCTGGAGATTTGAAAACAGGTTCCAAGCTTCAGGTGGTGTGGCTCAGTGGATTGAGTGCTGGCTGCAGACTGAAAATTTGTCGGTTTGATTCCCGGTCAGGGCACATTCCTGGGTTGCAGGCCAGTTCCCGACAGGGAAACATGAGAGGCAACCATACATTGATATTTCTCTCCCTCTCTCCTTCCCTCTCCCTCTAAAGATAAGAGATAAAAATAAAAATTAGTACCTGGCTGGTCTAGCTCAGTGGATTGAGCTTGGGCCTGCGAACCACAGGATCGCGGTTTGATTCCCAGTCAGGGCACATGCCTGGGTTGCAGGCCAGTTCCCAGCAGAGAACTCACGAGAGGCAACCATACATTGATATTTCTCTACTTCCCTTCCTCTCTAAAGATAAATAAATAAAATCTTTAAAAAATAAAAATAAAAAAAATTAATGGAGCATAAGACTATGTGAAAGCTTAGTATTACACTCAGTTCTGAATAGCAGGAAGGTGTTCCCATGACCCCTATTACAAGGTCTGTCAGGAAAGTATCCAGCCATGTAATATGAAAAATAGAGACATTTATTGACGAAGATACAAGATGCAATAAACATTGTACATAGGACAATGACACCTCAAAGTAGACACTTTAGGACCTCACACAGCTGCTCTCAATTGCCACCAGCTGCCTTGTTGTATTTTCCTGAATCTCATCAATAGTCTGAAATCTCTTTCTTTTCAAAGGTGATTTTAGTTTTGGGAAAAGCCAGAAGTCACTAAATCTGGGCTGGGGGGTGCTGAGTCACTTAGGAGATTTAGTCTTTCCCAAAAAAAGTATGCATGATGCGTGAGAGGGCACGTCGTTGTGATGAAGCTGCCAGTCACCAGCTGCCCAAAGCTGCAGCCTCCTGAATCATCCAAATAATTTCTCCAGAGGAATGTTGAAGCTTAATGCAAAATTTGATACAGATTCATTGCTCTACTCGCTCAGTCATTTTGAATGTGACGGCCACACAGTACACATGCTCACTTAATGGCGTCTATCACCCCCACTGACTAGTAAAGTTGTCATTGTTCACACATGTGCATTCCAGTCCACTCTGCTTGGCTGCCAAGTTACATGGATGTCAGGCAAACTGTTCTTGTTATATTAACAATGGCTGGACTTTTTCTAGACAGATCTTATATATGGCACGTTAAAAAATATTCTCAGCTAATCCTGTGATTGCATATTCTTTCCTCTTAATTGTCTTCTTCTTTGTGTTGACCAATTCCACTTTCTTCACTGCTGGCTGCCTAGCTGTGACCACAGCTTCCTTAACAGAGACATGAAGTTGCAATTGTAAACAGGATTCTGCTGCACTAAAGGTAAAATTCAGCCTATAATGGTGGAGGGTATAGAGGGCCAAATATATGGTGATGGAGATCTGATTTTGAGTGGTGGGCACACAGTGCAACGAACAGAGCATGTATCATAGAAATGCACACTTGAAACATATGTGATCTTATTAACCAATGTCACCTCAATAAATTTAAAAATTTACATAAAATAAAAAGCATCATTGTGAGTATATAGTTGGATTAGTTTTGACAAGCCATCATTCCAGGCAAGATATAAGACTTTTCCATCACCCAGAAAAATTCCCTCATGGCCTTTGAAGTTCACCTTCCCACCCCAGGCACCCATTGATCTATTATCTGTTATGAATATTAGTTCTTCCAGGATTCCATATGGTACTGTGATTCTTTGGTTAGCATAATATCTGTAAGATTCACCCATGTTACTGCATTTATCAGAATTCATTATTTATTGATGAATATATTCTATTAGATATACTATCATTTGTTTTCCTGTTGATGGACATTTGGGCTATTTCTAGATCAGGGCTAATTTGAATAATGCTATGAATATTCATGCAGACATCTCTATATGAACATGTTTTCATTTCTCTTGGGTAAATACCAGGAATGCAGTTGCTGGGTCACCATTGGAAAGAAACTGCCAAACTGTTCACAGTGTTTGTATCATTTTATACTCCCACCAACAGTGTACTTGGATGTCCATATCCCAGCAGCACTTGGAATTGGCAGTAGTAGGTGATGGAATGTCATTGTAGTTTAAATCTACAATTCCCTGATGACTAATGATGTTGAGTGTCTTTCCATCTTTGTATCTGTTTTCATGATGAATTACTTTAAATCTTTTAAGGGCCTTTCTCTTTTAAACATTGAAAATATATGGTACTTTGACCTAAAGCAACAGAAAACGCTTCATACATGATTGAATTTATTTGGCACCCATATCTAGTTTTAATAGTGGAAGAATGAAAGAGATTGCAGCAAAAAATGAGATTTAATTATTTTTGAAGAACTGAGATTTTTGAAAGTCCTAATACATAGGATATTTAAAAAAATATGTCAGATGTGTTTCATTTCTTTCTTCCCTTTGTATTTGTTTTTTAGATTTTATTTCGTTATTTTTAGGGAGAGAGTAAAGGAAGGAGAAAGGGAGGGAGAGAAACATCAAAGAACGAGAGATGCATAGATCAATTGCTTCTCGCACACCTCCAACTGGGGACCTGTCCCACATCCCAGGCGGGTACCCTGACTTGTGACCTTTTGGTTTGCAGGCCCGCACTCAATCCACTGAGCCACAGCAGCCAGGGCTCCTTTTGTATTTTTAATGAGTTTGTGAAAAGGATGAAATCTTTCTAAATAAGTACAGCAAAGCAGCTGTTTTGAAACATCTGGTGGTGAAAGTCCCTCTTGACTGCACTGTGTGTACTAAACTGAGCATTTCAGGTGCCCTCCAGCTACCAGGTAGGCTACTGTCAGCAGGTAGGTGCCAACAATGGTCCTCAGACCAGGAAGGCTAGGTTATGATTTGTCTGTAGATTTTTACTTGGAGATGTTTTCTTCCAGGAGGAAGGGCAGGCAGATGAGCCCTGAGGTATCCAGTATGGAGCCTTGCTGAGGTGACTGCTTTTGTTTTTCTACCCTAGAGGCAAGTTGGTTTCAGTATATGTTTCTTCCTTGCTTTGTTCTTTTATTAAACAAGTACTTGAGCACCAATTATGTCTCAGTATTAGGCACTGGGAATGCAGTGGGGATCTGAACACATGAAAACTTCTGCCCCTCGCGGAGCTCACATTTGTCTTAGGGCCATGTAGAGCAGGTTTGGACTTTGGTGGGGGACAATTTTCCAGGTGCCCTACCTCTTGAGAGGCATCCAGGTCAGGCTGATGCCATCCGCAGCTTCACGGGGCTCCCTCTTTTGCACTACTTTCCCCCTTTTAGTGGCATGATTTGAAAAATGAGTAAAACATGGAGGGGTATGTTAGAAGGTGTTAGGGTGATTGGTGACATGGGCTGTGAAAGAATTCACAGGGAGAAGAGAGCGCAGTAGGTAAAGGTTTTTGTTTTCACTTGCCCAAGGGAGAAAGAGGGCTAGGTGTGAAGATGTGCACCAGCCCCAGCCCCGTGTGGGTTAGGGCTTTGAGTGTTTATCCGGAAATGGGGTGGTTGTAGAGCAGGATGTTAGTCTGCAGCTTGTTTCAATGTCATATTTGGGTACAGGGTCCAGTCCGTTTTTGTGGTCTGGTATGTCCTGTTTCCTGGGTTCCTGGAGCCTCTGCGCCTTCAGGGTGTTCCCAGTGCATCATGAAATGATGAGGGCCAGTCATGCTTGTGGTCTAGCCAGCTGTGGGAAAGGGGGCCTGAGAAAGTGGCTTTTGTCCTAATAGGGGTGTCCAACCTGCTGCCTGAGAGCCACATGCAGCCCAGAATGGCTGTCAGTGCAGCCCAACACAAAATTGTAAATTTATTTAAAACATTAAGAGATGTTTTTGTGTGGTTACATGTAGCAATTTATTTAGTGTGTGGCCCAAGAAAACTCCTCTCCTTCTAGTGTGGTGCAGAGACTTCAAAGGTTGGACACCCCAGTTAGAAGGTCATATGTGTGAAGGTAAAAGATAAAGCAGGTAAGTGGACAGGGAGAAGTTAGCAATTTTCAAATGGGGTGTCAGGAGAGGCCCCACTGAGAAGGTGAGACCGAAGGAGCTAACAAATAGCTGTGCATCTGTCCTAGGAAAGAGCATTCAGGGCCCACCACACCCCAACCACCCCCCCCACCCCCCACCCCTGCCCCTGCAGGGAGAGCAGGAAGCTCTGGGGCAGGAATGCCTGGCTTGGTCCAGAGCACCTGGGAGGCCAGGGCCATCAGCCTGAGGGGCTGGGGCAGAGGGAGCCTAGGGCATTTAGCCAATGAAAAGGCTTTGGTATTTGCTGTGGTTGCATTGCAAAATCCGTTGTGAACACAAATGCAATCTGATTTTAGAAAGAGAGGTGGGGCACCTACATCCCTCCCACCTATACTAACAGAAATAGCAGATGAGGCAAGTAGGGCTGTAGGAGAAAGGGGAAGAGTCCCCAGCACCTCAACTGGATAAAGGGCTGTGAAGGGGCAGAGACAGAGTGGTCTCAGTCATTGGAAGTCTCATTTTTCAGAGTTTTCTGAATTTTCTATAGTTCTTAGGCTTGTGAAAACTGAACCCTTTCCTTTATACGCTTGTGCATCAAGAACGTTCTGTTTCCTTAGCAGAGACTGCTCTGCTTTATCCTGATCAGTTGATTACTGCATTAAGGAAAAGCCTTTCCTGCTTCCCCACAATTCACTGCATCTTTGAAATAAGCAGTTGGAATGCTTCTTACCTAACAAGGCCTGAAATGCTGAATTGGATTGCGTCTTTGTGCTGGTGCTTCTCTGGGATAGTCACGCCTGCATAACACAAACGTGAACTTTTTCTCCCCGGGAAAACCCAACTTTCTTTCACTGACAGTGTTTTAACTACTGTACTTCTTAACTACAGGGAACCATTTTTTCCTTATGGTCAATAAGGCATCTGGCTGATGAGCAGGGTGGCGAGGCCTCTGGGGCCGGCGGAGGCGCAGGCGCAGGCGCAGACCTGGGAACCAGAGGATGACGATATGGCCGAAGGCGATTTAGGATACGGCCTTGGAAGAAGGCCCGGCGGTATTTATGAAGTGCAAATTTCACCTTTATTTACATCTAGAAAAAGATCAGGTGAAAGGAACTTTAGCCCTCCCCCATTTCCAGGAAACGGGGAAGAAAGAAGTGGTGCTGTTTTTCAATATTCCAGGCCTAAGGGCTTGCAAGATACACACCCTGTCGGGTCCAGAACATCCCACTGCAGACGACAGAGCAGCCCGGGTAAGGATGCCTGGTGCCCTCTTCCTCCTTCTCCTGCTCCCCTGTGAATTTTAGTGCTTCCACCCTTCCCGCACATGGAGTTGGGTCACCAGAGTGGATTTTAGAAATTTATCTTTCTTCTTCCCTGGAGATTGGTGATGGTTCAAGAGTAATTGATACTTCTATTTCCAAGAATTGTTCAAATTGTGAAGTACACTAGTTATTCTGTATTAATACATAGTGATATCAGTACACAATTACCTACCTTGCTTTTTTGGTGACGTCATGGCATACTTCATTTATTCTTTATTTCTTATGCAACAAATATTTATCGGGTACCTATTAGGTGTTTGGGACAGTTCTAAGCTCTATGAGGAACATCACTGGAAAAATAGTCAAAGGCCTTATGTCATGGAGTTTGTACTTTAGTAGAGGAGACAGAAAATAAACCCACAAATCAGCAGCTATGTGACATCAAGTGGTGGTCAGTGAAGGGATAGTGAGTGAGTGGAGGGCCTGGGGCACTGCTGTTTTAGGCAAGGGTCAGGGAAGCCTCTGGAAGGAGATGACATTTGAGCACCCCAAGCCTGGTGCTTATCTGGGGAAGGAGTGTCCCCCGCAGAACACGATACTTCTGGTTATCTTAGGGATATTATGAAATTCTCAAAAAATATCGAAACAAAATTAACCTCAATTTATTATAAAAATAAATTATCCCATTAAGAAAAGAGTAAAATTGAGACTCATACTGTGATGGAATGACACGACTCTGAAGGGACCGGAAACTCGTGGGTGAGTGCGTGCCTGTGCTGTGACACAGCTCTCCTGAGGCTGAGTCTCCTGCAGTCCACGCTGTGAAACATCCCCTACCAGGCAGGACAGACACGAATCAGAGCAGCGCAAAAATAATTTAAGAAACCTGGTTTCGGATTTACAAACAACTGTTGTAGCTGGGGATCTATCCTCATCCCTCAAAATCCTTGAAATTAGGACGGGATTATTTATACATTGTTCTTCCAAGTTCTTAGAGCAGGGCTGTCAAACTCAGTTTCACTGGGGGCCACATCAGCCTTTCAGTTGCCTTCAAAGGGCTGAATGTAATTTTAGGACTATGTAAATGTAACTACTCCTTCACTAGGGGCAAGGAACTTGGTGCTGCTGCCAGATAGAAACAAGGTGCCGGGCTGGACAAAACAAGGTGGAGGGCTGGATTCAGCCCATGGGCCTTGTATTTGCCACCTGTGCTTTAGAGAGTATACACTGTTTTGCAAGCAAGATGTTGAAAACTGAACACTAAGCCCAGCTGCCTTTGTAAAAACATGGGGCAAACACTGGGATGGAAACAAGATGTAACAGTAAGAGCATGAGCTCTTGTTTTGTTGTCTTACGCACTTTTGTCTTTTTATCGAAGTTGACCTGATCATAGGTAAGAGTATTATGCAAATCTCCTAATAGGTTATTTCCAAATTATCAGAAATCTAATGGTTTGAAACAAAACAGATTTATTACCTTACAGTTCTGTAGGTCAAACGTCATAACAGAGCTCACTGGGCTAAAATCAGGGTGCAGGCAGGGCCACACGCCTCCTGGGGGCTCTAGGAGAGAAGCGGCCGCCTGTGGTCCCCTTCCTCCATCTTCAAAGCCGGCAGTGGCTACTGCGGGCTTTCTGGTGCTGCATCAGTCTGACCCTGACTCTCCTGCCTCCTCTTTCATTGACGAGGACCTGGAGTACCTTGGACCCACCTGGGTAATCCAGGACAACCTTCCATCTCCAAGTACCAATTTACAGTCCTTGTTGCCATGTATTCACAGGTTGCGGGGATTAAGATGTGGATATCTTTGGGAGCCATTATTCTGCCTACCACAAGTCCTAATGAAACAGAACTTGTCATTGTCAATGCAATGTCACTTTGTCCCTCTTTGGAATGCTGTATCATCAGAGTAAAAACATGATGTGGGTTTGCCCTGGATACTGGCATGTTGAGGAAAGTTCAAAATAGCAAAAAAACCCCAATAGTTTTGAGAAAAATTTAATAGCAAAATATTCTTTCTAATTTTTTTCACTTACTTCTTTTCGTCTTGCTTGTAATTTGTCACTTTGGTTAGTGTTATTGCCTCTGAGACCACAGTGAAAATGAAGCTCTGGAGAGCTCAGTTTCCTGTCTCAACTGACCACACTGAGGAGAGAATAACTGAACTTACAGGAGACTTCTAGTCATTCTCTTTGAGAAGAAACTAAGTCCAGGTTATTTCTTAGCTATTCATATCGCCATATTGATCACACTTAAGCCAAACAGCAGAATTGTTTTATTTCACTCACTAGCATTTATGGGGTTTTCTTGTGTTGTGTTTCTATGTAACTAACCAATTTATTAACAAGTTTTAGAGTCTTTTTTAAAAGTCTTTTTCTTCAATGTATGTTTGTCTTCATTTGTGAAATATTTTAAGGTACCTATTTTTATCATTACTTGGTTTATTACAATTCTTTTCGCTTTGCAATTTAGGGGAAATTGATATTTGATAATTTGTAAACACATATCTTTATTTAAGTAGTTTTTAAGTAAAAAAATATGTTTTTTTTTCCCTAATAGATTCTCACTCAGAATTATCAAGTGTAGAATTAAAGCAACGTCTTGATGAAACATTAGAGGTAAGTACTCTGGCAAATATAAAAATTCTCTTGTGAATTGAAGTCGGTCCGGCCTGTTGGGCCTGTTGGGAGTAGGTGTTTCTGTGAGGGGCACCTGTCCTGTGGGAAACGGGAAGCCCATCTCAGGGCATGTCCATTTTAGTGTATGTTTGTGACTCTTTGGGTTTTTAAAAAAGATTTTATTTATTTATTTATTTATAGCTACAGCAGAAGGGAAGGAAAAAGAGAGGGAGAGAAACATCAAAGTGTGGTTGCTTCTCATGCATCCCCTACAGGGGACCTGGCCTCACAACCCAGGCATGTGCCCTGACTGGGAATCGAACTGGCACCCCTTTGGGTTGCAGGCCAACGCTCAATCCGCTGAGCCAGCCAGCTCAATCCGCTGAGCCAGCCAGGACCGTCTGTGACTCTTTGAAAGCGTCTGTAACAAAGTACCACACACTGGGGGCTTGAAACAACAGAGATTTATTCTCTCAGTTCTGGAGGCTAGAAGTACAAAATGGAGGTATTGGGGGGCCATATTCCCTGAGAGGACATGAGGAGGATTCTTTGCCTCTGGTAGTTGTCCCCAGTAATCCTTGTCCTTGGCATTCCTTGGCTTGTGGCTGCCTCATTCCAGTCTCTGGCATTTTATGGCATTCTCCCCTGTGTGTCTGTGTCCAAGTTTTTCTCCTTTTATAAGGACACCAATCATTGAGTTGGGGCTTAGCTTAAACCAGTCTGATCTCATTTTAACTTAATTATATCTGCAAAGATACTATTGCCAAATAAGGTCACATTCACAGTTCCAGGAGTTAGAATCTGAACAGTTCTTTTGTGGGGACACAGTTCAGCCTATAAAACTACTGGAGCTATGAATGATCATGTGCTTATTTTATGTGGCCTAAGGGTTTTTTGTTTTTTTTTTCAGATCCTTAGCTGTGTGGCCTAGGAGGGTAAAAGCAAAAGATTTGGGCTTTGAGTTACAAATAGCATCCAATAGTGAGGCTGTCAATTTTGGCCTGTCTGGTCCACTTATAGAGCCTGTAGGAACTTCTAACCTCTTTTATAAGGTCAGAGTGCTTTGAGTCAAACTGCATTTTGAGCTTACGTGTCGACTCTTCATCAAATTGATCATTTGGCATTGCACATCTTGCAGATAAGAAGACTGATTTTATTTCTTTCCTCAGGAGGTAGAAATTTTAAAAACTGAACTTGAGGCATCTCAAAGACAACTTGAAGGTAAAGAGGAAGCACTGAAAATCCTTCAAAGCATGGTAAGAAGTTGTTTGAAAACTTCCATCACTTTCACAATGCAATACTCGTTCGTGTGGTTTTAACTTTTAAAACAAAAGCAGCAATGCTTGATATAATTCCATTTCTTTTGGAGGTTTCGGTTTTCAAACAGCTTTATTGAGGTATAATTTCCATGCTACAAAATTTACTTGTTTTCAGCATGCAGTTCGTTTTTACTAGACTTAGAGTTGTGCAACCATCACCACAATCTAACTTTAGAATGTTTTCAACACCCCAAAAAGGAACCTCTTACACATAGCAAGTCACTCCCCATTCCCATCCCTGATCTACCTTCTGTCTTACAGATTTGCCTTTTCTATTTCATATAGATAGAATCATACAATGTGTCTGGATTCTTTTAGTTCGGATGTTTTGAGGTTCAAGCACGGTGCGGCATGTGTGAGCACTTTGTTCCTTTTTTTGCCAACTCATGTTCCATTGTACAGATGTAGCATGTGTTGTTTATTTTGTTTATCTATTCACCAGTCGATGGGCATTGGGTTTCCACTTCTTGGCCATTCTGAATAATGGTACTATGAATGTTTTTGTGCAAGTCTTTGTATGGAAGATGCTTTCGTGCACTCTCCCCTTCATTGGGAAGGAGCCAAACCAAGATCTTCTGACTTTTGAACTATCAAATGCTCCACAAAAAAGTGGTCTCTGTGGAAATTCTCATCTCAAATTAATTTGCTATTGCCTTAAAATAAAAATGTGAACTTCACCCTGTCCAGTGTGGCCCAGTTGGTTGGAATGTCATCCTTTGCACTGAAAGGTCATGGGTGAATAAATAAGTAAGTAAATAAATAAATAAATTTGAGAGAGAAAAAAACATTACTTGGTCGCTTCTCCTACGGGCTTTGACCAGGAATTGAACCTGCAACCTTTTGGTGTACAGGAGGACATTCCAACTAACCCAACTAACTGAGCCACCTGGCTGGGGCCTGTAGGTTTGATTACCAGTCAGGGCGTATACCTCGGTGCGGGTTTGGTCCCCAGGGGTGCATAAGGGAGGCAACCTATAGATGTTTTCCTCTCACATTGATGTCTCTTCTTTTCCTTCCCCTTCCCTCCTCTCCCCTTCCCTTCCTCCCTCCCTCCCTTCCTTCTTCTCTCAAATTAATAAATGTATCCTTGAGTGAGGATTTTAAAAAATGTGAACTTCATTGTACACATAGGAGTAATTAGAAATTTAATTTATACTGATATGATGTTTATTTTTCTTAGGCAATATTTGGCAAAGCCACAAGTCACACTCAGGTGGTACTTCAAAAAACTATGGAACAAAAGAGATCCTTGGAGAAGGTATTTGTATTTTTAGCTTAGACTTGTTTAATCCAATAATCTTTCAAACAGAATTTCCTTAAGGGTCACCTTACTAATGGATATGTCATTTGTGCATACCTTCTGCTAGGTGTGCTTCAACTTTATATGGTTCCTTCCCTTTTGAAGGTTATAATCCAAAACAAGTTGTCAAATGGGCAGAGAATTAGGTTTCTTTTATTTTCCCATTGTAAGGTAGTAGGAAGCCAGCCAAGTTGATACTTCCTATTTTTCTTTTCTTCCTTTGCTTCCAGAGCCTGCCTCTGAGTTCTGACCATGTCATCCTCACTGAAGAGGTAGTTAGGAATCACCTTTGAAGGTCACGTGCCTTCTGTGCCTGTTGTACCCTCCATTGATGGGGCTGCCCTGGCTTCAGTCTTCCAGGAGTGTATTTTGCTCATGAAGTCCACATGGCTTGAGGGTGGGGATGTTGAGAAGCCTAGGTTTGGACCAGCAAATTTTAAGCTAAACAATTTCAAATTTCTCCTATAATAAGTAAGCTTAGGCAGAGCTCTTTTGAGTGCTAAAGAGGCATGTTATATGGGTTTACAAATGTCATAGACTCTTTTTTGGGCAGTGATTGGTGTTTTTTCCCCTCTTTATCCTATTTCTATGAAATGATTAGATGATTAGATGATTTGTTTCAGCTATTCACAATATCCTGAAGTGATTTTGTAAAATTTTCCATGAAAGTACTATTTTCTTCCTTACAGGAACTAAATGCCTTGCAGTGGAAAATAGAATTTGATCAGAATAGATTTAAAAATATAGAGGAATCTTGGACCCAAAAGTATGACAGGTTTGTATATTATGATTCCATCATTTTTCTTTGTAAATCTTTCAAGTGTGTATAATTCAAATGTAGCTTAGTCTTTCTTCTTCTCTGAGCTAACTGTGAATATTATAAAATTCTTACTGTTATCCACTTGCCAGCTCCATATCTTTATTAGTTCTATTTTCTTTTTTAAAAAATATTTTATTTATTTATCTTTAGAGGGGAAGGGAAGGAGAGAAGGAGAGAAACATCAGTGTATGGTTGCCTCCTGTGAGTCCCCTGCTGGGAACTGGCCTGCAACCCAGGCATGTGCCCTGACTGGGAATTGAACCGGGATCGTGTGGTTCGCAGGCCCGCGCTCAATCCACTGAGCCACACCAGCCAGGGCCATTAGTTCTATTTTCTTTTTAAAAATATAAAATATAAACAGTATTTTCAAATATAGTATAAGAGTCATTGCTTTCTGGGTTATTTGAGCACTGACACTATTTTTTCAAACAAAATCTTTTGAGCAACTCTTTCTTTAGTGTGATTTTAATAACTTTAAATTTTAACATGTACTTTTTATAAGATCTGTGATTCAGAAATTGATTCGATACCTTGGGTTATAGATGGCTTTATTACCTAAATTTTATTTATTTATTTATTTATTTATTTTTTATAAATTCACTTTTTCTAGACACTGTCTTTCTTTTTTTTGTTTTAATTTTATTTATTTATATTCAGAGGGGAAGGGAAGGAGAGAGGGAGAGAGAAACATCAATGTACAGTTGCCTCTAGTGTGTCCCCTGCCGGGAACTGGCCTGCAACCCAGGCATGTGCCCTGACTGGGAATTGAACCGCGATCGTGTGGTTCGCAGGCCCGTGCTCAATCCACTGAACTATGCCAGCCAGGGCTTATTACCTAAATTTTAAATTTATTATTCCCTAACTTCTAGTTTGAGATAAATTGAAGGTTTACAGAAGACTTTGAAGCACAATACAAAGAATTTTTATATAACTTTCACAAAGATTGCCCCCATTTTGATCCTTTACATTTGCTTTATCATTCTCTCCCTTTGTAGTTGAATATGTAGATAGACACAATTTTTTCTGAACCATATGAATAAGTTGCACGGACATTCTTTTTTAAAACCATAATTATAAAAACCAACATTGTTCATTAATTTATAGACCTTATTTACATTTGCCAATTATCCTAATAATGCCCCATAGCAAAAGAGAGGGGAAAAATTTCCCCTGTTAGGGGTCTAATACAGAATCATACCTTGCATTTGGTTGTCAAGTCTAAGCTTTAGTCGTTTTATATGAAACAATTCCTCAGTGTTTCTTTGTCCTTCATAACCTTGGCAATGTTTGAGGAGGATGGGCCAGTTCTTTTGTAGAAAGACCCACCGTGGGGATGTCTGTGCTTCCGGACCAAATGCAGGTTGCGTGTTTTGGGCAGGATTAGCACCGAAGCAATGTTGTATTCTCCGTGCATCAGATCAGGAGGTGTGAGATGCTGCTATGTCCAGTTCCTAGGTGGTGCATCTCCATCACTTGGTGTGGGTGTGGCATCTGTCCTCATTCTACACTGCAGTCACAATTTTCCCCTTGTGATTAACCAAGCATTTTGTGGGGAGGCGCTTTAAATTATGTAAATATACTGTTCCTCATCAGGCTCTCACCCACTGGCTTTTACATCCACTGATCATTCTGCCTGAAGCATTTGCTACCGTGATGGTTGCCAAATGGCAACTTGGGTATTCCATCATTCCTTCTACAAGTATTGGCATATTGCTGTAGGAAAGGACTTCTCCTTTCCCTATTTTTGTGTGTATATGAATATGAACTTTTGGATTCTTGCATTATTCAGTGGATTAAAGCTATTATCTTAATTTCTTTTGATGCCTAAAGTTTTTCAACTTTGGTCAATAGGAGTACCATCAACTGGCTTCTGTGGCTTTTTGGCATGTTTCTATCATTCCTGTAGCACTTTCTTGCTTTCTGGTGCAAGACAGTCTAGTCCGGAATGCATACAGTATTAGGCACTTCTTCAAGGAGCCCTTGATCCTCTCCATGGGGCATGGTGTTTGGAAGTCAGGGGCTGAGCACTAGGTAAGTTCATTGCTACCGGGGAGTCACTGCCAGAAGGTCCTCTCAAGGGACAGAGCTGGAAGACACACCCCTCTTCTGTCTGTCATCTCTCTGCCATCTGTCTATTTAGTATCTCTCGTCTGTCAATCTATTATAAACCCTGAGTTCATACTCGTTTTTCCAATTCTAGGCCACCAATATTTTAGCTTTGCCCCTTTCCACATTTATAACTTCCACAGTGAGAAACCCGGCTCCTATTACCCAATATATTTACTTATTTTTCCACCACAGACTATGCAGAAAGTAGCTTTAGAATTGCTATACATGCCATTGTAAAATCAAACCTACTAACTAGAGTCCAATACTTGCATATAGTTTTTTTTTTAGTCTGAGTTAAAAATCCTGTGCTCAAAAGTTACTTGACAGTGTCTTCTTTTTTTCTCTTTAATAGAAGAGAAAAAAAGAAGTTATGCTATTTATTTAAGATAATGTGTTTCAGTTTGTATGCTGTTTTAAGGTTTTTTTCACCATGCTTGCTGGTTTACTTATTTTGTTTCTTGTTTTTGTTTTTAATCCTCACCTGAGGATATGTTTATTGATTTTACAGAGAGAGGAAGGAGAGAGAAAGAGGGAGAGGGAGAGAAACATTGATGTGAGAGGAAAACATCAATTGGTTGCCTCCTCTATGCACCCCTACTAGGGATTGAACCTGCAACCTAGGCATATGCCCCGACCAGGAACCAAACCCACAACCTTTTGGGTATGGGATGATGCTCCAGCCAACTGAACCACCTGGCTAAGAATATTTTATTTATTTCTGACTTTGTGAAACAATGACATGCTTCCAAAAGTCAGAAATCGTCAGAAGGCTGTATTCAGAGAGGTGTCATTCTCCCCACCACCTGCCATCCCCCATTCCCAACCTCCTGCCAGCTTCATTCCCCTCTCCATCTGCAGATGCCCACTCTTAGTCCTTTCTGCTTTCTCCTTCCTGTGTTTCTGTTTGCACAAAGGGCGGATATTTATGTTTTCTTATTTTCCCTTCTTTCTTACACAAAAGATAATTTACTATAAATACTCTTTTGCATTTTGGTTTTTCCATTTAACAATATATCCTGGAAATCACTCCATTGCATAGTGCACTCAACCATTCTCCTATATGTAGGTATTTAGATTGTTTCCCGCATTTTTGCTAGTGTACACAGGACTGCAATAAATAACCTTAACATATATACATTGTGTTGTTGGAGATGTATTTTATTCAGGATGATTTTTTAGAAGTAGAATTGCTGTGTCAGAAGTAAATGCATATATAGATTTATTAGATGTTGCCAAATTCCTCTCTATAAGGCTTCTAGCACTTTGCACTCCTACCAGCCACACAGGAGAGTGCCTGTTTCCCCACAGCTTCATGAAGAGGATACATCCCCGTATTTTTCGGACTATAAGATGCACCCCTCGCATTTGGGAGGAAAAGGGGGTGCGTCTTATAGTCTGAATGTAGTTTGCCTGGCTCACTCTGGCTGGGGGATGGTGGGCAGTGGAGCAGGGCCACACGTTATTAAATATTTTACATTTTTTGTTTCAATTTTTTTTTCTATTTTCCTCCTCTAAATCCCAAGTGCATCTTATGATCTGGTGCATCTTATAGTCCTAAAAATACAATATATAGTTTAATTTTTGATAGTGTTATTTAGCTAATTTGTTGATAGATTACCTTTTCAGATACTCATCAATTAAGCAGAGTTGGCAGAAGATACTTTATTATGAGGTCTGCACAAAATAGTTAACCAGATAGCAAAGTTAATGCATTTTAAAAAAGATTTTATTTACTTATTTTTAGAGAGAGAGGAAGGAGGGGAGAAAAGGAGGGAGAGAAACATCAGTATGCAGTTGCCTCCTGCACACCCCCGACTGGGGACGGAGCCCACAACCCAGGCATACTCCCCGACTGGGAATCAAACCAGTGAACCCTTGGTTTGCAGGTTGGCCTCAATCCGCTGAGCCACACCAGCCAGGGCTAAAGTTAATGCATTTTACAGAGTAGTTTTTTTTTTACAGTTTATAAAGTAATTTTTAAAGTAATTTAAGTGGGCCCTGGCTGGTATTGCTCAGTGGATTGAGCACAGGCCTGCGAACCAGAAGGTCTCGGTTCGATTCCCAATCAGGGCACATGCCTGGGTTGCAGGCCAGTTCCTGGCAGGGGACACACAATACATTGTGTGTCCTTGGCAGAGGCAACCATACATTGATATTTCTCTCCCTCTCTCCTTCCCTTCCCCTCTAAAGATAAATAAATAAAATATTTAAAAAAATAAAAAAAAATAAAGTAACTTAAGTGGATGCCTGACAGGTATTTCTGGTTCTGATTCTTTCTAAGCTAGACAGTAAGGTTTAGAGTATGTTCAAAACCTTTCCACATTCCTTTAAATTGTCTTTATTTTATGACACATATAAATTCTAGACTGTTTTGAAATAGGAGAAATGACATTTAAGTTTTTGTGCTCGAATTACAGGATTAAAATGTATTTTTTTCTAAGGATTTTATTTATTTATCTTTAGAGGGGAAGGAGAGAGGGAGAGAAACATCAATGTATGGTTGCCTTTCGTGCACCCCCTGCTGGGAGTTGGCCTGCAGGGAACCAGCCTGCAACCCAGGCATGTGCCCTGACTGGGAATCGAACCACCATCCTCTGGTTCACAGGCCCGCGCTCAATCCACTGAACTACACCAGCCAGGGCCTAAAATGTATTTCTTAGTTAAGTACAAAGTGCTTATGTTTTGCTTATGTGGAGGGTACTTCTTTCCAGACTCAACTGTGAAAGCGCAGTCCTCAAAGAAACTTTGAAACTAAAAACAGACGAGATTCAAATGCTGAAGTCTGACAATGCAAGTAAGTAAAGAGTGGTATGTTAATGGCCCTTTTAAAATGTTACTTTAGAAGATTCATTTTATACAAAGTGTCCTATGCTTAGAGCACACATGTAAATGGAGACAAAGTGTGAGTGTGTCTAAATCATGTATTGTTAGGATAATAGAAAAAGTGCATCATTTAGTTTTTTTATTAAAAAAATTTTAAGAGGTACAATTTACATAAGAAAATTGCCATTTAAAAGTGAACGATTTTATCCCTGGCTTGGTAGCAGTTGGTTAGAGCATCATCCTGATTCACCAAGGTTGCGGGTTTGACCCCCAGTCAGGGCACACACAAGAATCAACCAATGAGTGCACACATAAGTGGAACAACTAATTGATACTTCCTGCTCTGCTTCTCCTCCATCCCCCCTCTCTAAATCAATACATTTAAAAAAGTGAACAATTCAACTGGTAGTTACAAAATAGTCATAGGAAAGTAAGTAAAGCATAGGAAATATAGTCAATAATATTGTAGTAACTATGTGTGAAAACACATAAATCTATATAGTGTGGTACTAGTTAGGGTATTGGAAATATCATGGGGAACACTATGTAGTTATATGATTGTTTAGCCACTAGACTGCACACCCAAAACCAATGCATAATAAAAGAAATAATAAAAAAGTGAACAATCCATAACATTCACAGTGTTGTGCAACCATCTAGTTCTATAACATTTCCATTCCTCCAAAAGAAAACTTCGAACCTATTCCTCCTTTATCATATGGATTTTATACTCAGTGTAAAACAAAATGGTACAGTCCCTGATATTTGAGGAACCTGAGCAGATGTATGTTTTATTGAGACACTAGTAGAAAAAGTTTATAATTGTATAGTTGTTTAACACTATTTGCCTTCAAAAGTGTTTTCTGTGACTTTTTTCCCTAATAAAACTATTCTTAACTTTTCAACATATTATTTTTCTCATTAAGAATTTGAAATTTAAGCCCTGGCTGGCATGGCTCACTGAATTGAATACTGGCCTGTAAGCCAAAGGGTTGCTGGTTTGATTCCCAGTCAGGGCACATGCCTGGGCTGCAGGCCAGGTCCCCAGGGGGTGGTATCCAATTGATGTTTCCCTCTCTCCTTCCCTCCCTTCCCCTCTCTCTAAAAATAAGAATAAAGTCTTTGAAAATCTTTAAAAATATTTTAAAATCTTAAAAAGAATATTAAAGTGTTTAAAGAATATTAAGGTGATACCAACTTTTTATGAAAATTTGAGGAGATATTAATTCTCCCTTCTAAGCAAAAACTATTTAAAAAAAGTGGTGGTTTGAAGGGAATAAAATGAGCTCTAAACCAGGTCCTGGGCCTGAGAGAGGCTCTGTACATAGTGTAGTTGAGTGACCTGTGGCAGTGCCCCTGGTGGGAACTGCGCACACACAGGGCTTCTTAGTGCCAGTGATGAGAGCAGGTGCAGACTTCTCTGGGAGGCTAGTTCTCCAGGCAGAAGCTGCTCATAACCACAACTCCTCCCCTTCCTCCCTAACCTTCCACTCTGCAACAAGAGGGAAAAAGTTACTGTTTTCTGCCCTCCAGTAGATAGCTGGGCCCTTGCTGTAAATGGTCTGCGATCCTCTTGTGAAAACTCCCAATAGGAAACTGATGCAGACTCTGGCCCACAGGGTCCGTGTGTTGTGGCTGGGATGAACAAATTCACACAGACTATGGAAGTCCTGTGGAGAAAATGGGACAGCATGGATACTCTTTAAGTGAGAGAGAGGGCCTCGACCCCTACCTGGACAGGCTTTTATTTCTTTTTAGGATACATTATATTGAGGATGGTCCTTGTTTACTATGTGTAGGTTGGCTGTAGGTGATTACCTTTTACAGATAACAAAGGAAAGAATGTTGCCAATTACTTCAAAGAGAAGAATGTTGCAGACCAAGGGGGAAAGTGGTTGAACTGGTTACTCTCCATACTTGGGAGATTTAGCACAGATTTTAGGAAGTTACTTTAAAGATAATGCAGTAAACATTTTCTACCTCAATTCAGGGTAAGGGAGTTTTAGCAAAAGCAAGCCTCAGCCTTGGTTGGTGTAGTTCAGTGGATTGAATGCGGGCCTGTGAACCAAAGGACTGTGGTTCGATTCCCAGTCAGGGCACATGCCTGGGTTACAGGCCAGTTCCCAGCAGGGAACACATGAGAGGCAACCATACATTTATACTTCTCTCCTTCCCTTCCCCTCTAAAGATAAATAAAAAACAAAAAAGATACTTGCACATTGGAAATAACATTTTAGATACCCACTATGCTATCAGATTTCCTGGATGGGGCCACCACAATTTTGTGGGCAGTGCCTGTTATATATGCATTGCTTATAAGAAATGAGGTTAGATGTTGATGTAACAGGACTAGGTGAGGCTACAGCTGGCCCTCACAACTAATGCTTTCTTATATTGCCCTTCCTAGGTTTGAATCAACAGTATTTGGAAGCCCTTGCTATGCTTGATATCAAACAACAGAAGATGGTTCAGGAAACCACGTGCAATGATAAAAGTGACTTTACAGAGGTTTCAGGCCTTGAGGTAGGTAAGCAGGTATGAAAGCTTAGCAGGATGGAAATTTTCTGCTTTCCTTTCCGCCATCACCATCTATTATACGTTCTAAGATAGCAGCATATCTACCAATCTGAGACTGAGAGACCCATGGTTTGCCCAGGTCAGTTCTTGTCTTGCTGGTACCATACCTTTCATGCATGACATTCTTGGACATTAAGGGACATGCTAGCCACCTCCTTCCTTTTATTCCTATTTTTACAGGTTTAGCAGAAACTATGTTAGTAGGGTCTCATATTACATAATCATAGACTTTTTTTTTTATAACTGGCCAGATGATTGTTTTTCTCATTGACATTGAAATTTAGTCATTTCTGAGAATGCAACTCTCCCTGACAGGAGCTGCCAGTGATTAATGCAGGGCCAAGTGCAGGCACAGGAAGTCCACACTGTGGATGTTAGTAGTTACTTCATTAGATCAGGTTCCCACCAAGGATTCAGAACTATACGAAACTGTGCCAGGTTAAATGTGAAGGGGGAGAGTGAAAAGGAGGAAGGCAGAATTCCAGTATGTTTTTGTTCCAAGTAACATTCTTTTCTCATTTGCATATAATTAATCTTCACTTGGATCCTGAAACCCTGGCCTCAGCTTCCTTCTGTTTTTGTTTTCCTTTTCAGTTTCTTTGAATCAGATGCTTGGCTAGAAATGTATGTGTGTGGGTATGTGTGGGCATGCCCCTTCATTTGTGCCCAGCTAAGCTCTGCAACTTAGTAACGGATAATGCTTTTGGATTTCAAGCTTGCAGTCCTTGGAGCCTGCCTTTGTCATGGTCCCGGAGGGAACCCCTGTTCCTGTGCCAAAATGGCGGCATCTGCTCAGAAAATGCTTCTTCAGGTCAAGCAAGAGGTTAACATTAAAAGCTTTGGTTTTGTTTCTCTATTTTTTAAAGATTTTATTTATTTATATTAGAGAGTGAGGAAGGGAGGGAGAAAGAGAGGGAGAGAAACATCAATGTGTGGCTGCCTCTCATGTGCCCTGTACTAGGAACTGGCCCACAACCCAGGCATATGCCCTGACGAGGAATTGAACCAGTGACCCTTTCATGCCAGCACTCAATCCACTGAGATACATGAGCCAGGGCTTTTTTTCTCTATTAATAGTAGAATAAATGGAAGTATCTGCAATTACTAGCTTCATTTTAGTAGGCATTGTTGATGGAACTTACACTTAATTTTATATAATAGCATGAACTTATAAAGTCTTTTTACATCGTTCCATAATTACTTGGCATGACATTGTAGTCACATAAAGTTATTTGCCTAAGATTGTAGTTAATATTTCCTGGATTCTATTTCTTTTGTTTATACATAATCCTAAAATCACTATATATTAGAGTAGCAATTTTCAACCAATGTGCCACAAGAATTTTTAAACCATACAATACCTATTTAGTCAGAGACACTGACCTCTCTTCCCTTAGACTGTCAAGTAAAAATTACAACAGCCAATATAACAATAGCCGTCCCATGTGAGTGAATCAAAATTATACCTATTTTTGTCAGATTTGCACAATATATATTTTTTGGTGTGTTGCAGAATTCTAATAATTACTTTTTATGTGTCATGAGATATAAAAGGTTGAGTATTGCTGTATGAGAGGAAAATGCGCACTTACGGTTAAAGTTACTGGGATCCTCAATGCTGATTAGCAGGGAGATAAACATGAGGCCTATTAGAAAAGCAGTAAGGTACTATGGAAGGAATGTTTGCACTAGCCAGAGGTAGGTGGGAATCTTACGGCCATCATTTTCTAGCTGTATGGCAAGGGTAATGATAACTAGTTTGGAGGGTTGTTGTAAAAAATAGAGGAAGTAGACATATATTTAGCGATGCCCACCATTTAGTCAAATGATCGCTGCCATTATAATTAGGCTTTAATAACAAATACGGTGCATGGGCCATCATTTTAAAAATATTTTACCTTTACTGAAGGTATGAAATTTAAAGTCTTCAGACTATATAGAAAAGTTAACAACTAAACATTAGCAGTTCACTAGGAAAAGCATAAGATCACACAGATCAGAGTCAGGGTCAACTATATATTGGAGGTATCTGAAAGATGATATTCAGGATTATTTTCAGTGGTATTGTCTGGAATAGCCAGCCCAAGGCAGTGCTGAAAGGCAGCCTTTGATAGCCTCCATTCTCCCTATTTGGGGAGAACACACACAGGGCCTATGTAGGGTAATGGGGTACAGATTTGAATTAACAGAATTGAGGGCACCACAAAGGACTTTTCTGGTATTCTGGTTCAGAGTGGGCAGTTACTGCAAAAGAGAACTGGCAAGAATTAAGGCAGATAAAATAGACCAAACACAAACTACCAGACCCATGCTAGGAGGAAAGATTGCATTTGCTAATCTGACTTAGCATTCAGGCAAGAATCATTCTGGGTTTTCCTCTGACATCTCTCAAACTTTCTTTCAAAACCAGCTGGAACTTTTGCAGAAGAGTAAAGAAGAAGCATACATAATGGCAGATGCATTCAGAATTGCATTTGAGCAACAATTAATGAGGAAAAATGACCAGGCACTAAGATTAACACAAATGGATAAAATGTGTAAAAAAGAAACAAAATGGATAAATTGGAAGAAAGTTAAAGAGGATGGTAAATATGAACTATAATGGCAATAAATCAGGTGTAATTTAAGTTATTTTTGGTTATAATTTATTATGCACATTTGATAGGATGGATAACGTAACTGAAATTTTGCATATAGTTATGATTTATTTTAAAATTTAGTATCTATGGGAAGAAGGGGGCTGTTGGCTGTTACACGTGCAGATGAGCTATTGGGAGCAGCAAAACCATAAAGTAACAGGAAAATTGTTTTTAGTGCTCTTCTATTTCATTGAAACAAGACCACATTTAGTGGAGGAAAGAATACTAGGTGGTTAGTATAATAGATAGTACTAGATGGTTAAAGGGAAACTGCCAAGAGGGAAGTAATATGAAAACAACAGTGAAACTCACATTAAATGTTATCTAATTAAACTTTCTTGACATGTATAATTCTGGAGGAGACATTTTGGAGTAGAGGAAATATCTTAAGTTGGACAAATTAATAAAATATTCTTATAATAAAATAAGTTAATGTTTAGCTCACAAGCCTATCAAAAGTTCATGGCCATTTTTAAGTATTACTTATTCATGTAAACAAAATATATGAAGATGATATGAAAATAAAATTACAGTTGAAGTAGGTTATCCAATATACACAAAGTAGCTGTTTTAAAAGAAATTTTAGTTTAAAAGGTCAATATCAGTTTTCATTTATCAATATTATTCAGAATTCATATTGCTTCAATTTAAAATTTCAATTTGAAACCATTTATCAGTCAAGAAAGATTAAAGTGAAGTTCTTAAGAAATTTAAATGTTTTGGTGCTAAAATTCTGAGATGACCATATTTCCAAATATGTCATAACATGTTAATATCCATAATCCTTAGTCCAGTATATCTCATTTTAAGATGAACTTCAGCCCTGGATGGAATGGCTCAGTGGATTTAGCTCTGGCATGCAAACCAAAGGGTCACCGGTTCAATTCCCAGTCAGGGCGCATGGTTGTGGGCCAGGTCCCCAGTGGGGGGGGGGGTGCACATTGATGTTTCTCTCCCCCTTTCTCCCTCCCTTCCACTCTAAAAATTAAATAAATTAAACCTTTAAATATAAAAATAAAAATAAGATGAACTTCAGGACTAGGAAGCATCTTGTGATATTAAATATGAAACCTTTAATAGTAGATACCTATTTTATTTAATTTTCTTTCTTTTCAAATAATACATATTAGTAATAGTATTATGGTCAAGTGTTGTGAATTTTGGATTCATTGACTAAACTTCACTCATCCCTTTGCTGAAATGGTAAGAAGGGATAATAAGAATGGCAGTAAAGAAACATAAACATAGGTTAAAAAAGATTATAAAAGCTATCTATATACTTAGAGTGCTCATCAGGTGGAAGTCAGGGCAAAAAAGGAAAATCTGTTCTTCAACTCTCATACCTAAAGAGGCATTCCACATTGTCCTAAAGTGAATTTAAAAAGTTTGTGACATGAGACTTACACAGGCCATTAAGCTAATATAATGGCTAAGTCCTCGACAGTAATTTATGGTAAATAAAAAATCAATATTAATGTGGCTATTTTCTATAATAATTCCTTGACAAAAAATGTAAGGTATAACTTCAATGTCCAACTCAAGGAAGGTGATTTTGCCAGGGAAATAAAATTCAGTCCATGCATTTAGCCTCTTAGGAATCCGTGGAAAACATGAGGAGTGTCTAGTTCTGCATGGACAACAAATATGCAGGTGGCCTCCCTCAGGCATTCCACCCCTCCTCCCAGCCACACCCTTCACCGCAGCCGGACTGCTTCCAAGGCGTCTCTTTGAAAACAGCCTTGGCCTTCTGTGTTGTTAATTGAAGGCAGATCCATTTGGAAATCTACCTTACTTGTTTTGATGGACTGTAGGGAGAAGAGGGATGAGAGAAAGAGGAAAAGGAGGGAAAAGAAGGGCTAAAGTGATCTTATGAGAGCTTATCACATTCTGTCACCTGCATAGGAGCCTCCCTGACCCCCGACTATGCATGGAGGTTGGCTATAAGGATAGTGCTATGCAGACAAAGCTGGGTTTTTACGAGGTAGACTTGTATTCATTTCAGCACTTGAGTTAGTACTCATTTTATATTCCAGAATTCCCACCTTTCTTGGCTAGTGATAAAACTCAGGGATTTTGCCATTAAAAATATGACTTCAGAGGTATATCTCCCAATCTTTGTTTTCTGTTAAGGCACTGACAGAGTTAGAAGCAGAATTTAAGGAATTGATTCATCTCTGGAAAGCCTTTACAAGTCCTTAAAATTTCATTAACTCTTGACTGAGTTTCTTAGTGACAAGATTTTGATTCATTTTACTAGTATATTTCCAATAATCTGAACCAATATAGGATTATTATTAGAGACCGTTCTCTTATGTGTGGTTACCACTTAGCCATCAACTTTTCTTCTTGAATGGCAGCTTAGCCAAGTTCTCAGTGACAAGCTATAAACCTCGTTCCTCTTTGGAAACCTCAAATAGAGACAATTCGTCCACTCATCAAAGTTGCCAAGGGCATCGCTTGTCTGGCATTGTTCCCATTGCCAGAGCTGCTCGTGGAAGAGGTCAGGTGTGAGCCCCAGTCACTACAGTTGATCTGCTCTCTGTTCTCCATGAGACCATTTACAAAGCATTTCAAAAACAATTTTGACATTTTCCTGGTATAAATCTACAAATTTTGCACCTTGTAGTATAAACTGCATCCTTTCTATGGATGAAGCAGAACATTAATGTACACATTTCAGGATGTGGACTTTCAACATCGTCAGTACCTGGGCTGGGTGCTTTCACAACGCGTTTTTTTTAGGGGTGGGGAGAGTAATTACTACTTTAACCATTTGTAAGTAATGTTAAGCACATTTACAGTGTTGTATAACATCACCACCATCCATCTCCAGAACTTTTTCACCCCAGAGACTGTACCCATTAACTGCTAACTGCCCACCCTCCTCCCACAGCAGATGCTCTGCAATTTAATGGCCCGGCAGTCCTGAGGCATAGGTACTGATACTCTTATTCTAGAGCGTGAAACTCAGAGCACCTGTCCAAGGTCACGCAGTTAGTAAGTGATAACAGGATTCAAGTCCAGATCTTTCTGACTCTGAAGAAGAGTTTGCATGGTTCAGAGGCCACTGGCCTGTGGAGGTTTTTTTGGGTCTTCATGGTATTCTCAAATAATGTGGGTCAAGTGGCTGATGTTTAAAATTGGAAGATATCCCATACAAATCTGGACTGCTCTGGAATCTGGATTGCTCTGCTTCCCCTGGAAGACTCAGATGATCTGGTAGATGGGCTGCATTCCTTCCCGTGGGGCAGCCATTGTTGCGAGCTGAGGAGCAACAGGATGCGACAGAATGGCGGGGCATTGCTCTGGCCTCTGGCTGTGGCCCTCTCCTTGCATTTGCCACGCTGGCTCTAAAGCCTGAGCTCTCCCCACTCCGCTGTGCTGACTCACTCGCGCTCAGGGTCTCCAGAGGACAGCCTCCTGGCTGCGGAAGGCAGTAGCCTTAGTTCATACTTACCTCTTTTCCTGGGAGTTCACATCAGTGAAGGTCTTTTTTATGTCTCAGCTGAGTTTCCATGTTCCATTTTAGGATTACTATCACAAAGGACTAAGAAGACCTTAGGGCAGAGACTGTTGGGGATGCTCCCTTCTGAAAACAGTTCTAAGAGGACTGAAGACCAGGATAATCCTCGGGAAGTCTTTAAGATGCTAATAGATTTGGTTGGTATCTTTGCTTTCTCTTGTTAGGGATTGTGGTTAGGCTAATCTTTTTGCTTCCTATTAATTCAGCTTTACCACTCTACACTTGCCTTTTATGCCCTTTCCCCAGACCCTCCTCCAGAGTTATAGCCTCCGTCTCCTTGAACTCTCAGCATGCTCTGCCCACTTCCCTCATCCATGTTCTTCCTGTGCAAGCTTAAAGCTCCACCTCTGAAAAAGGGGGGGTCCCTGTAATTAAGTCCAGGCATCTGGCTTCTGCACTTAAATACATAGTTCATGGCAAGACCTTCTCTTTACTCAGGAATTTTTAAAGTAGTCATCCACTTCCTGACACATTATGTCCTTTAATCATGACCCCAAGCTTGAACTCAGCCCTGTTATCCCCATTTGACAGGTGACCAAAGACTCACATTATATGAACATACTTATCTATATAAGAGTGTTAAAGTTATTTATTTACATATAAATATATAAAAACAATTTTAAATATAGGCAATTTCAACATTCTTTGAGAGAGGTTAAGTACAGATTTGTTGTATATATTTATATGTATATTTTATTTATATATGTATATACATATACACACACATATGTATTTCTGTTTGCTCTTCAGACAAAATTTTCAGCAGTAGTTTTCTGTTCTTCCTTTAAAAGATATCCTCAAGCCCTGGCTGGTGTGGCTCAGTGGCTCAAGTGCCCATCTGGGAAACAAAGGGTCACTGGTTCCATCCCCAATCAGGGCACAGGCCAGGGTTGTGAGCCAGGCTCCCAGTAGGGAGCATGCAAGAGGCTATCACAAATTGATGTTTCGCTCTCTTTCTCCCTTCCCCTCTCTCTAAAGAATGAACATTTTGATAAAACCTGAGTATAGGTCTGTATCATTTATTGACTAACTGGCATTTTTTAAATCTCTGTGCATGCAGCTGAATGATAAAGAAGAGGCTTTGGCTCATCAAAGAAAAGTTAGTTACATGCTTGCTCGGGCACTGGAAGACAAAGACACAGGCTCAAAAGGGAATAAAGGCAATTTTCCATTAAAACCTCCACAGCAGAAAACTACAGAGCTCTCTGTTTTGCAGGATCCTGTACCTTCAAGTGTTCAAGTTTTTAATTCGCTGGGCTGCATTTGTCTACCCCAGCATCTTCATACAGGTCAAAATGATGCAAGGACTCTGAAAAGATCTCATTCTTTGCCATCAAATATGATGTTTGGAAGACAAACCAGTTGAAACTGGAACCAAGAACTGTTTATATCAAGAGACTTTGAAAAAGGATTGTGTAAACACTGTAACATATTCAGTTGTATATTTTCTGGTTATTTCTAAATTTTAGGAGGCAGCTTAAATACTCAAATGTTTTCTACAAGAAATTTATTAGTATTCTCTGTAGACACATTTTATTTATAAAATATACCACTATATTTTAAAAAATTTCCAGTATTTACCAACAACTTAAAAACAAAAATATTATTGTATTGGGTTGGCCAAAAAAGTTTGTTTGGTATTTTTCTGTAAGATGGCTCTAGCCGTGCTTAGCTGCCTTCAACTTCATTCGAAACAATTTTCTTAGATTATGTTGTGACAGTTGTCATATCGTGTGTTTTAAAAAACCTTACCAAAATTGGTGAATTTTGGTGTACCCATTTTAATTCTGAAGATGGAAGAAAATACACAACACTTTTGACATATTATACTTTATTATTTCAAAAAAGGTAAAATTGCAATTGGAATGGGAACAAAGATTCGTGCAGTGTATGCAGAAGGTGCTGTGACTGAGTGAACGTGTCAAAAGTGGTTTGCGCAGTTTCCTGCTGGAGATTTCTCTCTGGATGAGGCTCTACAGTCTGTTAAACCAGCTGAAGTTGATAGCGATCAAACTGAGACGTTAACTGAAAGAATCAATGTTATGCAGCACAGGAAATAGCTAACATACTCAAAATATCCAAATCAATAAGGTTATTACTGAAAATGAAAAATGCCTCTTTTTATTTTATGGGAAAAAAACTAAATGAACTTTTTGGCCAAACCAACATTTTGAGAAAAACAAAAAGTTATTTAACTATTTAGATTGAATGTGGGGATCTTTGGCTCAAGCAACAACATAATGTAAATGAATCCTCTAAAACATAACAATGCCTAGGAGTGAACGTATGTTAATTTTTTAAATACACTTATTTTGTTTTGTGTTTCTCAGGATTTTTCATTTGTGACATAAAGTTTAAAATATTTTCCTTAAATTAACCTCAGTTAAAAGTTACTATGGTGGGACTTTGGTAGAAGTATATTCAAAGTCATAGCTAGTTCTCTTCATAGTTTTGTTTTTCGTCCAAAGTGGTGACACTTTGTAGCCAGATCTACACAAAATTCTGATACCCAGACCAGTCTGAATTAACTTCTTGGTTTCGATGCTAAATTTTAGATCACTTAATTTTCTGTTTCTACAAATATTATATAGTAATAACTTTAATACCTTTGGGGAATATTGCTATATTAGTATCATCACAATTATGTTGAAGGAAATGTATTACATTCTCAGCAGTTATAATAAAGCTTATCTAATTGAAGATCTCTGATGAAAAGATATATGGCTACACTAATTACTACTTAAATAACAGAGTATAAGGTAATAATATACACAAATTATAGTTGTGTTAAAGGGAGAGCATTTAGTTGGCATTAGTAAATAATAAAAGCTGGAAACTTGGCAAATAAGTGTTTAAAAAAAGAGGTATGATGAAGAGCTATTGTTATCAGATATTAAAATATATTGTTCTTCCCTGACTGGTGTGGCTCAGTGCTGTCCTGCAGACCAAAATGTTGCTGGTTCAATTCTAGTCAGGGCACATGCCTGGGCTGTGGGTCAGGTCCCCAGTTGGAAGTATGCAAAAGGCAAACAATTGATGTATCTCTTTCACATTTCATCAATGATGTTTCTTTCCCTTTTTCTCCCTTCCATTCCCCTCTTTCTAAAAATAAATAAATCTTTTTTAAAAAGTTGCCCTTATAATATAAAGCTACATTATTTTTTAAGGATTTTTTAAAAGATTTTATTATCTTTAGAGGGGAAGGTACAGAGAGAGGGAGAGAAATATCAATGTATGGTTGCCTCTCGTGTGTCCCCTGCTGGTAACTGGCCTGCAACCCAGGCATGTGCCCTGACTGGGACTTGAACCACGATCCTTTGGTTCACAGGCCCAGGTTGAATCCACAGAGTTACAGCAGCCAGGGCTAAAGCTACATTATTTTAAAGCAGTGTGGTACCAGCAGGTCAAAGGAGTAGGAAAAAGACCATACACAGATCTAGTATGTATAAGAATTTCATATAAAATAAAAGGTAAGGGCCCTGGCCAGATAGCCAGTTGGTTAGAGCATCATCCCAATACACCAAGCTTATGGGTCTGATCCTTTGTCAGGGCACATAAAAGAAATCACCAATGTAGACATAAGTAAGTGGATAACATATTGATATTTCTTTCTCCCTCTTTCCTTCTCTCTCAAATCAATAAAAAATTAAAGGTAAGGAAAGGATCTTGGATTATCTAATACTAAAATTAGAAATGAAAAAAAGTCAAATTACAAAAACTAGAAAGGTTATTTTAATTTTATATTTTTAAATATATTTTATTGATTACGTCATTATAGTTTTCCCATTTTCCCCTTCGTTCCCCTCCACCCTGCACACCCCCTCCCCTTGAAAGGTTATTTTTAAATGTGTGTATATGTGTATATCTATATGAAACAAATTTATATAAATGGGTATTTGTAACACTCCAATTGGTAGGTGGACAAAGAATCTGAATCAACAGTTCACAAGAGGGATTAATACACAGAAATGAAAGAAAGATAAATTATGGTATCAAATTAGCAAAAGATCACAAAGATTATGTGAGAGGTAGAGATGAGGTAAACCAGCTAACTTAATGCAGTGTTGATGAATGTGTATTTGAGACCCTGTATTCAATTTTTTGGGGGGGGGGGTCTCAGAAGTGAAATTGCTGGATTATATGGTAATTCCATTTTTAATTTTTTGAAAAAACACGTTTTCCGTAGCCAGCTGCACTGTTGTACTTTCCCACCAACAGTGCATAAGGGTCCCAATTTCTCCACATCGCCAACACTTGTTAATGTCAGGCTTTTAAAAATAGTAACCATCCTAATAGGTATGAAGTAATATCTCATTGTGGTTTTCATATTTTTTATTTTTATTTAATTATTTTTATCCTTGCCTAGGGACAAGTTTGTTCATTGATTCCAGAGTTCAAGGATGGGGGAGAGAGAAACATCAATAAGTTGCCTCCTGCACACACCCTGAACAGGGATCAAACCGAAACTTAAGTGTGTGCCCTGATTGGGAATTCAACCCATACCCTTTGGTGTATGGGAAAGACACCTGGCCAGAGCTCATTGTGGTTCTGAATTGTATTTCCCTAGTGATTAGTGGTATCAAGCATTTTTTCATATGTTTATTTGCCATATCATTTCTGGTGAAATGTCTAAGTGTTTTGCCCAAATTTTAATTGGATTTTTCAATTTTTTAAATTGGCTTTTTAAAAAAAATTTTTTTTTAAAAAGATTTTATTTATTTAGTTATCTTTAGAGGGGAAGGAGAGAGGGAGAGAAACATCAATGTATGGTTGCCTTTTGTGCGTCCCCTGCTGGGAGTTGGCCTGCAGGGAACTGGCCTGCAACCCAGGCATGTGCCCTGACTGGGAATCGAACCGAGATCCTCTGGTTCGCAGGCCCGTGCTCAATCCACTGAGCTACGCCAGCCAGGGCTAAATTGGCCTTTTATGAATGCTCTATATATTCCAGATATTAACTCCTTACCTGATATATTCCAATTTGTTTGTTTTCACTTTTGTTGCCTGTTCTTTTGAGGTCATATCCAGGAAGTCCTTGTCAAATCTAATAAAGTCATGAAGCTTTCCTCCTATGTTTTTTTAAAGAGTTTTTATAGTTTTAAGTCTTATGTTTAGGTCTTTGATCCATTTTAAATTCAATTTTGTATATGGTATAAAGTTAAGGGCTTCATTTTCAAGAACTGAACAGCTACTGGGAGTGTGGACTGATACAACTACTTTGGAGAAATATGGCAATATCAACACTAATTCAAAATGCGTATAAATGTTCTCGTTTTTTAATAATTGTGAAAAACTGAAAATAACCTAAATGTCCATGTGGCAATACACTAAAGATGACCCTCCTCATGATTCCCATCTAGGGATGGGCTAGGTAACTGCCATGAAGAGATTTTTAGGATGTGTTTAAAATCCAACAGAGCTGACCTCAATAAATGGATAACTCAATCAGGTGCACACCCCGACTCCTGTTTTTCAAAGAGCAGAGAGTTCTCTCTTGGTAGCAGATGAGGAAGGCAGACAAACTGAAGCACTGCCACTGGCTTGCAGATGGAGAGTGCCATGTGCCGAGGCATGTGTACTGCCCTGGCTGGCAGCTGGGAAGGGCAGGTGGAACATGCATTAAAATAGCATGAATGAGATGAGCTGGGAAGCAGAGTCTTCCCTAAGGCCTCAGAAGATTAAGACCACAATCTGACTGATCCCTTGATTTTGGCCTATGCACCAGACATAGTTGAGCTGTGCCAGGTATCTATCTGACCTATAGAACAGTGAGCTGGTAAATTTGTTTTAATTTAAGCTGCTACATTTATGGCAATTTTTATTAAGCAAAAGAAAAATAACAGCCCATAATTGAGCATGGGCAAGTAGATTTATATATATACATATTAACTTGAAATAAATATGGAATTTAAAAGTTTTCAGTGAAAAAAAATTACAGTATGAGATGTACAGTTTATCACCAATGTAAACTTCTGAGAGCCAAACCAATGCCGTGCACTATTACGTGCATTATTCAACGGCCGTGTAAAACCATAAGAGGACACACTCGTCTCCTGCGAGTCAGTCCCCTCTGGGAAATGTGAAAAGGAAGAAACAGAATGGAATGACATATTAAAGAGACCTCAATTTTATCTGTAGTATTTTTTCTTTTTTTCCTATTTAGTATTTAACATTTGTTAAGTCTGGGAGTACATTTTGCTATATTACTACTATTATTGTTCGGCTTTTAAATACTACCCTTGCTACTACAAATTTGTGATGCTGTATGGACCAGATCATCAAAATAACTGACTGCATTTTTTATTCTTATTCTACATTTCAGAAAATTGAACTTATCTTACTTTTGCATTCTAATCAGAAAAATCGAAATTAAGTTTGTTTTAAAATACATTTAATAAAAATAACTCAGTTTTACATATTTTACATGTGTAGAATATTTACAAATTCCTTCTACAGCATTTATTTAATGGTTTACTATTTTTTCATTATTTGCCTTTTTGACTATTTTCTTCAGTAGTAAAACACTATCCAGTGTTGTTTGTAACTAAAAGATTAGCTTCTTGGGTAATCCTCCTAGGTGGGGGGGGAAAAAAAGGTTGTTCACATTTAATCTTATGTTTATGCAGTTTTGTTTGTGTAATTTTAGCCAGTCATTGAATTCCCATTACATTTACTTTACTTGCTTTGATTTTTTCCAATAGCATTTGTTAAACATTAAGCATACGGAGTACCAGTAAGAGTTTATGAAGAGAATAAGGCACACACTGATAGTTCTCATAGCTCTGAGGTACTCAAAAATGCCCTTGTCCTTTTCAAGAGTATGATGTAAGTATTTCCAATGGGAGCAAATGCAGCTAATATTAAAATACCACATTCTATCTACTTCATACAATTTAAATTTATAAAAAGTAAATAGCTTACAATCTACATTTCTTAGCTGTCCTCCATCACTAGCTATGCATTAGCCATTTGGAGTTTTCTGAATCCAGTGCATTTCTTATAAAAATGAGCGTCTCACCTTGCTCTAAGGCCTCTGTCCTCTTTCGTTTTGTTGCCAAAGATGGATTAGTCTGCTCCTTCAACGCCTCCACTGGACAGTTTGGTCTTGGCAGATGACATCCAGGTGTGGGCCCTGGCCGATTACTGAAATATTTAGTTTTCAATGCCTTTTAAAATACCAAAGAAAGTAAACTTTTGAGTATCTGAACTGTGTTTAAGAAAAATCTGACCTCCAAAATTGTTGGGAACATTAAAAATACTATGTGAATACCCCTGCTCCCAAAACAAAGTTAATTTCAAGTATTTGGACAAGCAAATTACTACAAATAAACATCTAGCTGCTGAAGCTTGGCTAATTCATTACTGGAAGAAAGATACTACCTTCTAGTTTTTCCACAATTAAATAGTCTATACTAAGTATGAAATAGCCTTAGTAAGATATGAAGGGGACCCAAAAAACAAAATTATATTCTGGAGGGTGGGCCCCTTACAACACAGGCTTCCCCTCTGTATCAAGGTACAGCTGGCCTTGTTGTGATAGGCTGTATTCCACTTTGGTGAGTTTGTTTTTTTGAAGACTCTGCCAACGCTTTTGCCCATTTCATGATGGGTGATTTACAAGGGCAACTGCCCTCGTGGCGCTCGAGTTTTCAGCAGTTTTTGACAAAAAATGGCATGAGCCCCAAACCTCACCCTCCCTATTCACCCAATCTCACCCCAAGCAACTTTTTTTGGTTTCCCCAGATGAAAAAAGTCCTCAAAGAAAAACGTTTTGCCAGTATGTAAGAGGTGAGACAAAAAATGGCAGAAGTGCTAAAAGGCATCAAAATCAGTGAGTTAAAAAACTAAAGCAGTGGGAAAAACAAAAATGTCTCAACAGGTGAACTGTATCAAACAGAGAGTACTCTGAAGGTGACTAAAGTTTAAACACATAAGAATAAATACACAATTTTTAATAAATAAAATCTGGTGCTGTTTTTGCCCCCCCCCCCATATTGGGTAATTCAGCTTTCTACACATAACGGGCTCTAAAGTTCAAAACACAAAGAAACTTGCTTAAAAAGAAAATCCAAATTTACTTATCGCAACATCTACATGAACAGCATGGGGCAAAAGTTTACAGTTGTTCATATGAAAAAAATACAATAACAATTCAAGAATAAATTCTGGGGGAATGGGATGAGTAGAGGTGGAAGGTATGGGGGCATAAATGGTAACGGGAAAATTAGACTTAGAAGTTAAAAAAAATTCTGTGTTTCACATACAATTGTAAACCTACTTTTGTTCCACCCTGTATTCAGATTCCAAATCATGTAAATATAAATTCTTAAAAGCAAAGCTTTTAAAAAGATGCAGTAGGTTGGCAACGAGATTAAAACCCAACAAGCCACTGCAAATTGACAGAAATGATGTTTGAAAGGACTTGCCCAAGGTTATTTCTATTTACTACAAGTCCTACGGTCTATGATAAGATATTTTACTGCAGGCCAAAATTCCAATAAAAATACTTATTTCTAAAAGACATATTTGTCGAGTTCATGCTTTATTTGCATCATAGTACTGTCTAACATCCACAAGAATTTAAGGTATTTCCTTTTGGATAATCCTCTTAGGGTCAAAAAAAGGTCCATATAAACTTTTCATGCATTCCCCCCCACCAAAATCTTATTATTCTGAAGTAATGATTTAGAGATTTCTTACTTCCAAAGAGTTGCATTTCTAAAGTGTTACTTCGAAATCATAGCAGTTCTCTAAGTTAACTGAGCTAATTCTGAGCTACACAGGATCTAAAATTTGAGGAGTACCTCATTCCAACTTTAAGATAGAGCCAACCCCATCCCTTTTTCTCACGAAATTCTCTGTGCTATTTAGTACCTTTTTTTAAAATTTAATCTTTATTGTATTTTTTTCCATTACCATAATCCCCTTACACCTCCCCCAGCCATCACTATACTTGTCCACGTCCAGGTGGAGGGACCAAGCAAAAAGCAAAGCCCATTTTAAACAATTCATTATGTCAAAATACAACTCAAATCCATTACCACAGCTACTATTTTTCAGTAAGTTTTGAGTTTTACTATTAATGAAAACAACTTTCTAGATAATTTGACCTGGTCTCAAGTTCCTTATGATGGGGATAATATACATATATACACGTATGGGTGAAAAGATAGCACATTACTTGTTTGAAAGTAGACGAGTAATTCTAATGGTAAAATATCTAGCATGTATTATAATGTAGCTTTTACATAAAAAGAGAAGGCTTACAGAAGTAAATGCTTTAAACAATGATTTGGTAGGCTGTAATAAAAAAGTGGGAAAAAACCCACTTTGTATCCTTGATATATTGTACGTTATAGACGGGAAGACTTCATATTCCATTTGAATCAGTCTCTTCCTTCATGGAGCTAAAGCACTGCACTGTGTTGCACATTATCCCTGAACCGATTTTAAGTGTTTGTGAGTCTACCTTTTGGTTTGTGTGCTTGATTTTCAAAAAAAGTTTTTTAAATGTATTGATTTTAGAGAGAGAAAGGGGGTGTGGAGAGAGGAACTAGGATGAATTGTTCCACTTATGTATGCAGTAATTGGTTGATTCTTCTATGTGCCCAGAATAGAGACCGAACCCACAACTTTGGTGTATCAGGATGATGGTCTAACCCACTGAGCTACCCAGCAAGGGTCTGTGTGCTGGTTTTTAAAACAAAGAAAATTTTTATTTCAAATCTATAGGTCTTACATTTTTGTGTTAGATGACATTTCTCTCTTCGTCTATAAGAGCAGACATACTTGGATTTTCAAATTTTTCTTGAGTTTGATTCTTTTTTTTTTTTTAAGATTTTATTTATTTTAGAGAGGAAAGGAAGGAGAGAAGGAGAGAAATATCAATGTATGGTTGCCTCTCATGAGTCCCCTGCTGGGAACTGGCCCGCAACCCAAGCATGTGCCCTGACTGGGAATCAAACCGCAATCGTGTGGTTCGCAGGCCCGCACTCAATCCACTGATCTACACCAGCCAGGTTGAGTTAGATTCTTATTTCCCTTAAACAACTGTCAGTTTCAGTGTTTCTTCTACTTGGACTATCATCTAATCTCTTTTAAGCACATAGTTACATCAGACTAAACCACTTTCTCCCCATTATCGCTTTTGGACTGCAACCATACCAGTGTGCGTATCTGGAGTGTATTTTATGGGAAAGAACAAAAGACTTTAGGCATTAGTCTTAGCATGAGATTTATATTAATACAAAACATTTAATTTAAATGTACTAATGTCTTAACAAATACAAAGCTTATTTTTTCCTCTTTAAGTAGACCACTTGAGCCCTGGCTGGTGTAGCTCAGTGGATTGAGCGCGGGCCTGTGAACCAGGCGATTGCGGTTCGATTCCCAGTCAGGGCACATGCCTGGGTTGCAGGCCAGTTCCCGGCAGGGGACACACCAGAGGCAACCATATATTGATATTTCTCTCCCTCTCTCCTTCCCTTCCCCTCTAAAGATAAATAAATAAAATCTCTTAAAAAAAAAAAGTAGACCACTTGAAAGCTAATTAATTATGAAATTGAGCCCTAGTTGGTGTAGTCCATTGGTTTGACTGCCAGCCTCTGAACCAAAATGTTGCTGGTTCGATTCCTTCTTAGGACAAATGCCTGGGTTGTGGGCCAGGTCCTTGGTTAGGGTGCTTACAAGAGGTGGCTGATGGATGTTTCCCTCTCACATCAATGATTCTCTCTTTATCCCTCCCTTCCTCCCTCTCTCAAAATAAATAAAATCTTAAAAAAAGAAAGGAACAGTTATGTATTTATGTTCCCGATAAACTCTCCTGTAGTGGTGCATGCATGATGTAGTTTAATACCAGTCAAAATAGTGCTTGTAGCTTAAAGATAAAATTTGTTATTCCTTAAAACAAAAACACATCTTTCCAGTATTTAAAGAATGTCAGAAATCCTATGAAGTTCTGTTTTTATCTTATCAATGCTACAGTTAAGATCACCCTCGGCTGCTGAGGAAGATATGCTAAAATACCTGAGTGGCTGTAATCCGAGTACAAGGGTTAAATGAGAACAAGCCTTGTATGAGAGCCAGCAGGTCGTCTCCTGCAGCACTGAAGATGTGCTGCAACGGGATTCCAGGGAAACTCTTAAATGTCACGAAGTCTGGGAGACTACACATGTCCTGTAAAAATAGTTTTATAACTCAAACTTCATTACAGGATTAAAAGGCATATAGATAGCAAATGAAATAATAAAACTGTCATAAGAATAATATGTAGAAAAAGCAAAGAAATCTATTTAAAAACTAGAATGAATGAGTAGAGGAAAGTTGCACAATATAAAATACACAAAAATCATTGTAGCTCTATATGCTAACAATGAACATGTGGACACTGAAATTTTTTAAATGCCATTTAGAGTCACTCAAAAAGAACAATGGAACAGGTAAAAATTGAGCAAAGCATATGTAGTACTCCTATACTGAAAGCTATACAACACTGATGAAAAAAATCAATGCTCTAAATAAATAGTGAGGCCTATCATGTTCATGGACTGGAAGACTTATCATTATACAGATGTTAATTCTGCCCCGGCTGGTACAGCTCAGTGGATTGAGCCCAGTTCTGCAAACCAAAGGATCACGGTTCAATTCCCAGGCAGGGCACATGCCTGGGTTGCAGACTAGTTCCCAGCAGGGGATGCACGAGAGGCACCATACATTGATGCTTCTCTCCCTCTCTCCTTCCCTTCCCCTCTAAAGATAAATAAATAAAAAATTTAAAAAAGATGTTAATTCTCCTGTAACTTATAGATAGATTTAATGGAATTCTTACCAAAGTTCTGGGAAATTATATAAGATTATTTTAAAATTTATATGGAAGCCAAAGGAACTAAAATAGCTAAAAAAAAAATAACTGAAAAAAATAAAAACAGTGAGACGAACCAGTCTATCTAATTTCAAAACTTAAAACTTCACCCTGACCTAAGTCTCACACCTCATACAAAAATTAACTCAAAAAGGATCACAGCTATAAACAAACATCAGTAAATAATAGCTATTAGGGCATGTTTTACAATTAGAACATAGAGCTAACTTTTAATTAGAAAGCTGAGGAAGTAATAGCAGGAAAGAAATTCCTTAAATCTAATTTCAGTTCCAGATAATTTTACTGCAGTTTTAACCAGAAGGTAGTCTAATTAAAATTTCTCTTTTCTAATACTTATTCCCCAGGAGATGGAGCTAGAATAGGACAAAAATCAAAAGGTCTGTAATTTTAATTTAAGAGTAAACAAGTGAGGAATTTTACTGAACTTTATACATAAAATTTAGCAACTAAAATTACTAGCAAATTAAGACAATGAATGCATTTCTTTAAGAATATTTACATGGCAGCACTATGTACAGAAAATGTGTGAAGGCTTACAGGCCACTGCTCCTCAGTTGGTGTGCCCAGAGTTTCAAATATTCGTGTTAGTTGATCCAGGTCTGAATCTCCTGGCAAAAAAGGAACCTGAATGAAAGTAAGAGGCAGGTAAGTCAAGGTGGTTTGTAATAGTTATTATGCAAGTAAGACTATAAATTTAATAATAAAAACTAAACTGTGACAAAAATTAAAATGTAGTTGAGGTATCCTGGATATGGCATTAGGTCCTGTCTCTGATAACCTAATATACAGCACCACCACAATGCCCATTTTATTCACTCCACAAATCCTTAATGAACACTTACCACTGGTAAAAATATTTCTGTCTTTTAAGAGTTTCAGAATGTAGATAATTTTTCATCTAAAATGATTTGAACTGTCTCGACTACTTTAGTTAGATATAGGCTTATTACTGCTCCTCTGTTTTCTAGTTTAAGTAGCTTTTTAATCCACTTTTTTAAAACAATATTTAATTTTTACTTATTGACTTTAGAGATGGAGAAGGGAGAGACTGATTTTTGTTCCATTTATTTATGCATTCATTAGTTGATTCTTTTTTAAAAAAACATCAATGTGTAGTTGTGCGCCCCCCAGTGGGGACCTGGCTTGCAACCCAAGCATGTGCCCTGACTGGGAATCAAACTGGGGACCCTTTGGTTCTCAGGCTGGTGCTCAATCCACTGAGACACACCAGCCGGGGCTTTTGGTTCACTCTTGTATGTGACCTGATCGGGAATTGAACCAGCAACCTTGGCATATCTGGATGACACCAACTGAGCTACACAGCCAAAGCCTAATCCTACTTTTATAAAATTTATATAAAAGAAAAACAGCACTACAGAAAAGAGATGAATGCTCCTAATAGCACATCTTTCTCTTAACTATTCTGCTTTCAATATTATATAACTGTCAATCCTATATAATACTATGATATAAATTGCCATTTTAATTATTTAAGGGAATTAAAATATATAACTTATAATTATATATGATAATGTTATATAACTATTCTTCTTCCAGTTATTATCTGTTTGGACTACAGGATCTCACTACAGACCTAGAACTTCATGGAGAGCATTTTCATACATATTTTCTAACAAGTAAACGGGCAGTTTAAAAAATAAGAAATATCCTGGTTGGTATAGCTCAGTAGATTGAGTGTGGGCCTGCAAACAAAAAGGTCAATGGTTCGATTACCCGTCAGGGCACATGCCTGGGTTGTAGGCCAGGTTCCCAGTATGGAGCACGTGTGAGGCAACCACACACTGATGTTTCTCTCCCTTTCTCCCTCCCTTCCCCTCTCTCTAAAAATAAATAAAATCTTAAAATATATATATATATATATATATTTCTTAATTGTGCAGGACAAAAATATGGGAAAATGGTACAATTCTTCATCAATTAAGGCTACCTGCCTATTTCTTCGTAACCTGAATAATGATTCCAGCAAGAATGCCAGAGGGTAAGATTCCCACTATGATTTTAGTCACGTCCACAATTTCTAAACTGTCTCCTCTTACTTTCTCAGTGGAGCAGTAAGTCGTAACATTAGAGGCTAGGGAACTGTTCTTTTTCTTGATCATGAGTGCACAGTGCTTTTGGTTGCTGACAGACTGTCAAATGTGGGCTTGGGGTAAACTCCGAGCTCTTGTAGCAGCCGAGTTGCCATGCAGCTAACTCACAGGACCCAGTATAGCAACAGACACTATGTCATCCTCAAGTCTAAGTGTGAGGGTTTTTTCTGCAAGCACCCAGAGGGATGAGCTCAAAATGATGCATAGAACTGACACTAAACTGGGAAAAAAAAACAAACCCAAAATAATGTTTAAGAAGGTATGTTTTCTCTCTGGTGTACAGAAGCTGTTTTCTGTGTTCAAGGANTATGATTTTAGTCACGTCCACAATTTCTAAACTGTCTCCTCTTACTTTCTCAGTGGAGCAGTAAGTCGTAACATTAGAGGCTAGGGAACTGTTCTTTTTCTTGATCATGAGTGCACAGTGCTTTTGGTTGCTGACACACTGTCAAATGTGGGCTTGGGGTAAACTCCGAGCTCTTGTAGCAGCCGAGTTGCCATGCAGCTAACTCACAGGACCCAGTATAGCAACAGACACTATGTCATCCTCAAATCTAAGTGTGAGGGTTTTTTCTGCAAGCACCCAGAGGGATGAGCTCAAAATGATGCATAGAACTGACACTAAACTGGAAAAAAAAAAACAAACCCAAAATAATGTTTAAGAAGGTATGTTTTCTCTCTGGTGTACAGAAGCTGCTTTCTGTGTTCAAGGAAATAAACAACTACATTTTTATGTCTTGGGTTCACATTTCTTTAAATATGGCTTGAGGAGAAAGAATAGGGACTAGAATCTGGAATGTAGGGAGAAAAAAATCAGCTTTAGAAGGATTCCTTAATATTCCTTACTCTTCATCATTCTGAAGGGCTAACCTGAACTTTAAAGAAAAGTTTCTGAGCCAGCATCTTTCCATCCAATGAGGGCAGAGCAAGGATGCTTTACTGTAAAATGGTGTCAGTAGGACCACCACGTCTGCTCTGCTTGAACTGAGCTAAAATGACTCTCTCACACAAGGTTCAACATTAGTTACAGAGTTGCAGCTGCAGTGGTTGGTATTACATAGCCTATATGGTGTCCAACCTGTAGCCTATGAGTCACATGCAGCCCAATACAAAATCGTAAATTTACTTAAAACATTATGAGATTTTTTTGTGTGTGATTACATGTCGCAATGCATTCAACATGTGGCCCAGATAACTCTTTTCCAGTGTGGCCCAGAAATGCCAAAAGGTTGGACACCCTTGCTTTAAATTGTACATTTAAATAGCCCCAAACAAAATCCCACAGACAAAGGTTCACCCTAACACATTAAGTTACTGTAGAGATAAATCATAGGGGAAAAGGGGAGGGAGACTCACATGAACATGTATAAAGGACACATGGACAATAACTAAGGTGGGGGAGGAAATGGGAGGGAGGTGGGGAGCACTGGGGGGGGGGCAGGGCTGGGAATATAAAACAGAAAACTGTACTTGAATAAGAATTAAATAAAAAATAAATAAAAGAAATAAAAAAAGAAAATCAAATTTACAGAATGAAATACTTGAGAGATGCTGTATGAAGATATTCACTGATATTTTATGAAAGGTTTGAAAATTTGGGGTTTGATTCTATTTCTTTTTTTTTTAAAGATTTTATTTTCTTATTTATTTATATTTAGAGGGGAAGGAGAAAGGGAGAGAAACATCAATGTATGGTTGCCTTTCGTGCATCCCCTGCTGGTAGTTGGCCTGCAAGGAACCGGCCTGCAACCCAGGCATGTGCCCTGACTGGGAATCAAACCGCGATCCTCTGGTTCGCAGGCCTGCGCTCAATCCACTGAGCTACACCAGCCAGGGCCTTGATTCTATTTCTTCTTAAGCCTAGAGTTTAAATGTAATTTAAGAACTAAATAAAGTCTCTAGAGGGACCTTTCAGTTTTTAGACTTACCAATAACATTTTGAAAAATTCTATTACTATTAAGCACTGTAGTTTTTCATTATATTTCAACAGCCCCTTTTCTTTCTCTTTGACACTTTGTAAGTAACAGATCTGTACAATTGGAACCTAACCCTTTACTGTGACTTTATATTGTCTTTCTTAGCATAGCCCAATAGCATTTAAAACAATTCTTTGAAGAATGTTAACATGAAGAGCAGCCTTTTCAGTCATGCAGAGAAATGACTTGAAGTGACATTAACTTTCAAATAAAGTTCTATTGGGAAATGTTTAAAAAAAAAGTTACTGTAGAGATATTGCCATATTACAGCCCAATAAGGGTTTTATTATAGTTATATTTCAGAAGACAGAAATAATCAACAATAAAACCTTTATTGTCTTAAATGGGAGGTATTCTCATCTCAGATTAGCATTAATAAAAAGATTGTATTGGGGTAGGGCTTTTTTTTAATGATCTTTTTTTATTTTTTAAAGATTTTATTTATCCTTTAGAGGGGAAGGGAAGGAGGGAGAGCAATATTAATGTATGGTTGCCTCTCACACATTCCCTGTTGGGAACTGGCCTGCAACCCAGGCACATACCCTGACTGGGAATCGAACTGTGATTCTTTGGTTCATAGGCCCACATTCAATCCACTGAGCTACACCAGCCAGGGCCGTTTTTTTTTTTTTTAATTGGTCTGTTAGCTTTTTGATGTAAGGATGTTGCTCTTCTCTCTGGGAAGATTAATTCCTCCAAAAATTTTAAGAACAAATACCTATAACAATATTGAAGTGTGTATAGCAATTCAAGACTCACCCTTAGAAGCAACTCTGCTAATATACAGCCAACAGCCCACATGTCTACACCGACACCATACATTCTTGCACCAAACAGTAACTCAGGGGCTCGATACCACCTGAAGAACAAAAAGAAATATAGTCATGTTAAAATAAAGTTGTTAAAGTATTTCTTAATGAAAACTCAGTGAAACATCATCTCACTAATGAAATTCAGTTTTTTCTTTTTAAAAAATATTTATTTATTTTTAGAGAGAGGGGAAGGGAAGGAGAAAGAGGGAGGGAAATATCAATGTGTGGCTGCCTCTCATATGTTCCCTCTTGGGGGCCAGACTTGGCTGGCAATCCAGGCATGTGCCCTGACTAGGAATTGAACCGTTGACCTTTTGGTTAGCAGGCTGGTGCTCAATCCACTAAGCCACACCAGCCTGGGCAAAATTCAATTTTCTACAGACTCACCTACAGTCCTCTGTAGTCACACAATCCGCCTTCCTATCTGTAATTACCCTTGACTGTTTTAAAGTCAATCTTTCAATTTGACTTTCATGTCTTTTGCCTATTTTCAAGGACATTGCTCCTATAATTCTCCCCTCTTTCTTTTACATCAACTTTCTGTTCTGTACTAAACTATGAATATACAAACATACCATTATTTCCATGGCTCTAAAAATAAACTTAAAACCAAAGAAGCAACAAAAACTTCTTTCGACCCTATTTCCCCTAACAGCTACCTCCTCATTCTCTGGTCAGTCTGAAGAGCTGTCTGCTTTTATTGTCTTTAAGTCCTCTTCTCTCATCCTCTTAAACTCTTTTCAATCAGGCTCTCATTCCTACCACTCCACTAAAATGGCTCTTGTCTAAGTCAACAATGATATCCTCATCTGTCAATTCTCAGTCCTCATTTTAACTTGACCTATTACTATTACTAGCATTTGATCTGCATGAAAAGAAAACATGAGAAATTGCTAGATGAAAAGTCCTGTATACAGTGCTTTGTATGTGGGTCCCTATTTTCCTAAATTCCTGAAATTAAACCCATCAGTTTAATCTTTCCAGCAATTACATGAAAAACTATTTATATCCCTTATGTCTTACTAAGGTTCAGGTGATTGATGCTCACTGAGATCTACTTGGAAGAAGTTGACAAAGTAACTCAAAGGAATAGATAGGGAAAATGAAGATCTTTTCAAATTCTTAAAGTTTTAGAAACTAAAAAATGCCACCCCGATAAAAAAGATAAAATCTATTGTCCCTATCTATTAAACATGATTTTTAACTTGTGTATACAAAAAGTATAAACATGTTCCTTGTCAGGGCACATACCTGGGTTGCAAATTCAGTCCCTAGTTGGGGACTGAATGAAAGGCAACTGATCAATGTTTCTCATATTGCTGTTTCTCTCCCTCTCTTTTTCCCTCCATTCCCCTCTCCTAAAATAAATAAGCATGTCCTTGGGTAAAGGTAAAAACAAAAAGGTTAAAAAAGTATAATAATATGAAAAATTAAAACATCGATGAACTTCTGAGACTTTTCATTCACACTGAATGATATAATATATGGAATCATGACTAATAAAGTAAACACAGGCCCTCCAAATCAGGTGATAATGTAAAATAATCACTAAAATTACAGACTACCTAACTAAAATTAGGTACCTAACCAAAGAAGCATAAATTAGCCCCGACCGGTATGGCTCAGTTGGTTGGGCATCATCCTGTCAAGTGAGAGGTCACTAGTTTTACTCCAGGTGAGGGAACATGCTTGGGTTGCAGGTTCCGTCCTGGTTGGGGTGCATGCGAGAGGCAACCGATCAATGTCTCTCTCCCTTTCTACCTTCCCCTCTCCCTCTAAAAAAGATATGGTCTTCATTATTAAAGAAAGAAATATAAATTGTTCTGAAAAATTACTAGATAAATGTCTGAGGACAGATTTAATGCAACTCTTGTTTGAATGAAGGGCTGTATTTTTTCTCACTGTGGTAGGATAGACATAACCCAAAAATGGCTGTATTTTCAACAAAACATCAACAACGATTCCTGAATTCTGCCACGAGAAGCCAAATGATGCTCACTTGTCATTAATATCCTGCACAATATGAACTCTGAGTTATTTAAGGGATTCTTACCTGGTTACAACCTGATGTGTATAAGCTCTATTGGGGCTCCCAAATGATTTGGCCAGGCCAAAATCCGCCAGCTTTAGAACTCCATGTTCATCTAGCAATAAGTTGTTTGGTTTCAGATCCTATAGTATGGAGGTTTTAAACATACAAGTAAGAAGGGTGTGTGAGACCAACACAACTAAATATTCACCTGGCTTAACTTTAAACAATATTTTCCCACTGAGGTAAAATATCAAAGCAAAAGAAAATTGGTCATATTACCTAGCGAGACCTTGGTCAAGGCACCTAATTTCACCGAACTTAAATTTACCTACTTTACAGGGTTGCTATGAGACTTATATTTAATATTTTCTGCAAAAAGCCTAGTGCCATGATAGGCTCACAGTGAATACTTAATAAATGGCTGCTGCCACTAGTTTAATAACAACAATATATGTGAATTTAGTAAATAAAAACATTATACATTTAGAAAGGATGAGGAACGTAGTCTCAAAAATCTACGCTAAGAAGATATTAGCAATAACCTAAACAGGATTCCAAGTTTAAGGCATGAGGGTTACCAACTATGAATTATATACTCTCAGCTATTTACCTAAATAGGGTGCCTAAGAATATCTACCTATCTAAATTATCAGTCTTGTTCCAATAGTTGAGTGTTCAGAAGAATGAATCAACCATTTCAGAAATTTTATTTCATTACTTCATAGAATTTTAGACTACCAGAAGTATTTTTCTAAAGGAATTTTAGCATTGTATAATTCAATCCAGATTCTGTGTTTTTTCCCTGATAACAATGGTATAGCACAAAGAACAGCAGACTTAAAGCCAAAGATCTAGGTTCTTATACTGTCAGTTAGCAGTTACTGACCTTGAAAAACATACATATAACCTTGGTTAAGTAACTTAAAAATTCTTCATTTTTGAAAAATATTAAGGATGGGTCTCTTCCATTTCTAAATTTCACATAGTGATTTACAGTCCTCATAGCACCACCTGGTGGAACGACTGGAGGGAACACACCAAGAAAGAAGGTGGGATAAAGTAGTCCAGCTACATCTTTAATAATTTACATATTCAGACCATTTAGGTAATAAACCAGTTCCATAAAACTTAACAATATAGAGAGGTTACCAAACCAGGTTAGAAATCTTACCCTATGTAGAATCCAATGCTGATGTAAATACTCTAACCCCTGAAGTGTCATCAACATGTAGGCTTTGATGTGTGATGGTGTCAGCACAAGACTATTATCCTTTATTATAACCTGTAAAGCAGGTGTACAATGTACAGGAACCTTTATTATTACAAATAAATGCCACCGTATAAAATCATTTACAGACATAAAATTAATATATTCATATAGGTGAATCTCAAGAAAGGTTGCCCAACTCTCTTTAGGAAGTGCTGTCAGAATTTCCCATCATGAGATCAGGGAAAGTATCTTTGGTTTAGAGAAAAAGCAATGCTTTTTCTCTTGCTGCTTTGTTTTTTCACCTGCTGCTTTTGTTTTATCAGAAGGGGCTTTAATTCTGGGGCATCTGACACTGCTTTGGGAAACTACCCATTCCCAGCTCAATCCGTGTGGTGAAAAATGGACTGACCACTGCCTGTGGCTTCTAGAAGTAGGCTCATGACCCAAGCACAGTCAATGACTATCATGGCCTGTTGTCCAGGAGATTGGTTCAGGGGCAGACATGTGATCCTGGTCAAGCCAATTAACTGGACCACATAGTTGTGCTAGAATCAAAAGGAACAGGCCCTGGCTGGTGTAGCTCAGTGGATTGAGCACGGGCCTGCGAACCACACAATCTCGGTTCGATTCCCAGTCAGGGCATATGGCCTGGGTTACAGGACAGTTCCCAGCAGGGGACTCATGAGAGGCAACCATACATTGATATTTCTCTCCTTCTCTCCTTCCCTTCCCCTCTAAAGATAAATAAAATCTTAAAAAAAAAGGAACAAAGAACTTCTTTCCTTAGGGATTATTAAACTCTAGGGATATAAGCCTAGCTAAGTGTTTGAGACACTATATGGAGAAATTATGCCCATGAATGAAGGCAACAGAAAAGAAAATAAAGTGCAAGACTGAGTTCTGATGGCACTGTTTGTAACTTGAGCCTAAAACCAGTTTATTTCTAAACTTATGAATTACATGAACTAAAAATTCCCATTTTATTTTTTTAGGATCAAATTTAGGCAACCCTCTTTAGAGTGCAGTTCCATGAATTTTAATGAACACACCCAGTTCTATAACCACCAGTACAATCAGGGAATAGAACCACCCCCACAACTCTCAGGCCCCTCTATACGCAATCCTTTCTTGTACCCCAACCACTGATCTGATTTCTGTTCCTTTACTTTTGCCTTTTTATATAAATGGAACCATACAACATATAGCCTTTTATACCTGGTTTCTTTTATTTCGTATAATGTATTTGAGATTTGTTATATTGTTGCACATATTTGTTCATTCCCATTTATTTCCAAATAGTATGCCATTTTATGGATATAGCACAGTTGGTTCATACATTCACTGGGTGAAAGCTCTTTGGACTGTTTTGTCTTTGGGCAATTATATAAAGCTAAACATCTGTATACCAATTTATCTCTGTGTAGGTGTGTTTTTGTTACTTTTTGATAAATACCTAGGAATAGTATTGCTAGAACATGTATATTTTACTATATTAATTATATTTTACTTAATATAGTAAAATGTATACATTTATACATTAACTGTATAAATGTACATAAATGTATAATTTATGCATTTATGTATACATTTATACAATGTATATACATTAAATATATATTTTACTATATTAAGAAACTGCCAAACAAACAAGCAATACAGAACCAGAGGAATGGAAACATAGCACAGACTGACAGCAACCAGACGAGGGGGGAGGGGGATAAGGGTGGAAAGAACGAGAAGGGACTAATCAGGGCACATGTATGAATGACCCATGGACAACAGGGTGGGAATTGACTGTGAGATGGGGTCTGGGGAGAGCAAAAGGGGGAAATGGGGACAACTATAGTAAAACAATAATAAAATATTTGATTAAAAAAAAGAAACTGCCAAACTATTTTCCAAAGTAGCTGTACCATTTAAAAATTTTTTAAAATATTTTATTTATTTATTTTTAGAGAGAGAGGGGAAGGAAAGGAGAAAGAGTGGGAAAGAAACATCAGTGTGTGGTTGCCTCTCAGGTGTCCCCTACTAGGGAACTGGCCCGCAACCCAGGCATGTTCCCTGACCGGGAATCAAACCAGCAACCCTTTGTTTCACAGGCCCGTGCTCAATCCACTGAGCTACAGCAGCCAGGGAAAATTTTTTAATTTATTGATTTTGGAAATAGGCGGAGGAAAGAGAGAAACATGATTTGTTGTTCCACTTATTTATGTATTCATTGGTTGCTTCTTGTATGTGCCCTGGCTAGGGAATTAAACTCGCAACCTTGGTGTATTGGGATGATGCTCTAACCAACTGAGCTACCCAGCCAAGGCCAAGGTAGCTGTATCATTTTGTGGTCTCACCAGCAATGCATGAGAATCCCAATTGCTTCATACCCTTGGACTGTCAGATTTTGAGATTCAATTAATATCAATGAAAAACATAAGATCTTAATTTTCTCAAAAAGAAACTTGGCTTTCAAAAGATTGACTGATATTCTGTGATAATATGGAAAAGAAGCACTAAATTTTCTTTTTTTAAAAAAAAAAAGATTTTATTTATTTATCTTAGAGGGGAAGGGAAGGAGAGAGAGAGAGAGAAACATCAATGTATGGCTGCCTCTCTTGCGTCCCCTGCCAGGAACTGGAAACTGGCCTGCAACCCAGGCATGTGCCCTGACGGGGAATCAAACCTCGATCGTGTGGTTCGCAGGCCCATGCTCAATCTGCTGAGCTACACCAGCCAGAGCAGAAGCACTAAATTTTCAAAGGCCTAACACTCATTTTTGTAAAAATATCAATTAAAAAACCACAAAAATAAAAATGTCAATAATGTATAGGATAACTTAGTAGACAAATGCTAACAAAAACCCAAATCTTTGTATTTAACATTGAGAATATGGCTAAACACTTCAGAAGATCCTAGGTATATCCAGATTTCAAAATTAAGCATTCTTTTGAGTACCAGTATCTTCATAAGTAGAAAATAAACATTTAGGTTCTCTTGAAAAACAGAGAAGACGACCCTGGCTTGTGTAGCTCAGTGGATTAAGCACCGGCCTGTGAACCAAAGGGTCGGCCATTCTATTCCCAGTCAGGGCACATGCCTGGGTTATGGGCCAGGTCCCCAGCGTGGGCCACATGAGAGGCAACCATACACTGATGTTTCTCTCCCTCTTTCCCCCTCATTTCCCTTCTATAAATAAATAAATAAATAAATAAATAAATAAATAAATAAATAAAATCTTCTTAAAAATCAACCTAAAAAAAATCAATTGTGGACTGACCCCACAGACTGACATCAGTCTGTGAGGTTCCTATGCTATAAGAAAATAAGAGGGTAAAAATTTTTAATTAAAAAAAAAAAAGAAAAAAAAACCCCCAACATCCCTTCGGACATCTTAACCTTACCTCTAGATCAGTTTCCATAAAATCAAACACAAGACTAATATTAGATTTATGTCCAAAAGCATCAAGGAGCTATAAAACAAAATAATCAAGATGTCATTCTTTATTAAATACTTAGCAACATTATACCAACTAAAGAATTTTTTAAAAATTTAAACAAGCATTTGGCCAGTTGATAATTCCCTGTAGAGTTTAAGCAATTTTATTAAATTTGACATTTATCTCTTTTTGCTAGGAATCTGTACTTTGAGGCACAAAAATATAAACTTTATTAATTTTTCAAAAATCACTACTTAACCTCTCCCCCGAATTTTAGGACTTACAATTGAGAAATGAATCAACGAAAACCTCACCTCAATCTCCACTGCAGAGAAATTCCTACCTAGGAAAATCCTGTAAGTTGCAATAGCAGCTATCATTCACCGAACGAGTGCACTCTCTCTATGCCAGGCACTTCTCCGGGTACTGTACATGTACTCACTCAGCTAGCCTCCCAACAGCCCTATTAGGCAGGGACTATGGCACAGAGCTGCGAGGGAATGTGCTCAAGGTCTAACACATGCAAGAGCTCTCTGGGCTTCAAAATGACTCGATAAATGAGCCTGTATGCCAGTATTTATTTCTTCAATTGTACAGATTTAAAGACACTGTCTACAGGAACAATTAGGATAGAAAATACATTTCAGCCTAATAAGCTTTGAAGCTTTTTTTCAAGGCTGGCTTAGAACGATTCATTTTGTTGAGCCTTCAGCCAACATACTAGACAGGGTATGTTGAAAAGACAGGGTCCCGAATCCCGGAAATAATTTAGATCATACTCACACCAATTATATTTGGATGACTTAGCTCCTGTAATAATTTTATCTCTCTTAAGGCTGTTCTATTTATACCTATATAAAAAGGCAAAGGAAAAAGTGAAAAATAATTCTCAGATCTCCTTACAAACATATTTGGGGAAAGGTCAGACTCTCAGGAAATAGCAGTGAATAGTCTACAGAAAAATAAGGGCTATTTTGACAATTTTAATGACATGTTTTTCTTTTACATTGCTTTATTTTAAAAATCACTTACACAGACCATGATAAATGGTGGAAAATGTACTCATTTTAGTTCTAAAGTATCAGCTCTAAAGACTGATGGAATAAAACATGTGCAGCATACAGACACTAAGGTATAAGCTTGCCCTACCAGTACGAGCAGGAGATTCTTCATGCTAACAGCAGTCTAGTGACATAGTATCTTTCCCATTTCAAAGGACAGAACTCAAAATAAAAAATAAGATCTGGTACTAGGTGTTACACACGCAACAAGTCCTTTTTCATAAAAACTATTTCTTGATGACTAAAGAGGACTTAGCACTCCAGCAAACACAGCTTTGGAAGAGGGATGAGAGTTCTATAGTGAGCTTTGTGTACTTCCATGAAGGTATATACTGAATATTCAAAGTAATTAGAAGTTCAGAAAATGAAGAAACAATGGCTGGTAACCACACCTGAAACATGAAGACAGCAAGACAAGACACTAATACCCTTGCTGCCTTCCATTTACTATGATGACTCAAATGTTCTTCTCTACATCTAAAGGGTAGAAGTCACAAATATCTTGTCTCTCTCCTGACTCTACCTTTACTCTTCCGGGACCCTGCAATAACTCTATCTAGGACCACTGTTAACTCTAATAAATATTTCATTCACTTTCTCAGTGGAAATAAAAACCTTTCTAGTTCTGGAAAATTACATGAAATAACTTACCATCTTTAGCTTCTGATCTATGTCCAAGTTTAATCTGTTAGAGGAAAAAACAAACAAACATTAAAAATATGTTAAGTTACTTAGACTTAATGAATACACACACAGACATACACTTCAAAAAACGACTGCAAAAACATATAGCAACTCATATGTAATTAGTATTAGTAGGCAAGAAGAGAATGGGAATCATGAATCAGAAAGACAAAAGTAATACAGGACAGGATTATGCACCTACCATTTGTTGCCCCTTAAGTTTTTGAATTATGTATTGAAAACCACTCAATAAATAAAGACATAAGCAAATTATTTAAAGAAATGGAGAAAAAGTTATAGGAGTTAAAAGTGATTACTCCAAGGAGTGTAAAACAGGGGTATAGGAGAGTCAGGTATGTTAAAAAGCCTCAACCTACTAATTAACTTTTCAAACCACAAAGATGTATTATTTGAAATAAAATAACCTGCAAAAAATTATTATTGTTATTGAGCAGAAAGTCTGTCCACTCTGTGCACATTTTGGTTCTGTTTAGCAGAACCAAACACCAAACATTAAGAACTGCAGTGGAGCCTGGCTGGTATAGCTCAGTAGATTGAGCGCAGGCCTGCAAGCCAGAGGGTTGCAGGTTTGATTCCCAGTCAGGGCATATGCCTGGGTTGCAGGCCAGGTCCCCAGTGGGGGCCATGTGGGAGTGAACCACACATTGATGTTTCTCTCCCTCTCTAAAAAATAAATAATTTTAAAAAAAGAACTGCAGTGGAGAAAGATTGACTGTTTTATTATAAATGGTACCACCCAGGAGAACGGGAAGCTAATGCTCAAAAGCCCAAACCTCAGTGGCACATAGTTTTCATATTATATAGGGCAAAATCACAAGACATGGTGGGTAACAGGTTAGGGGTTGTGTTGGAAGCTGATTGGCTAGGGGTGAGGCAAGGGTTAATAAATAATTTCTTCAGGTCTTGGGGACAGCTCTGAGGTCTGCTCTGGCATCACTCTGCCTGGTTTCATAGAAAAGTAGCCAGGGGTTCCACCTTAGGGCTTAGGAGCTGAAACAATTTAGGTCAAGACAGTATCTTCAGCTTAACAGAAACCCACACCTTGTAACCCTTAGTCAAGGTATGGCCACTGTTTCTAGCTGCCTCGAGGGGTTAATGACTAGGGAGGGAAAGGGCTAAGGCCATAGGGCATGGAGTGAAGAAACTGAATAGGGTGCTGAATAATCAAAACCATGTATTAAATTAGGACCACTGGTCTCACTGAGTCACCTTCAAAGGGTAAAAGTCTATCACATAGAAACAGGATGGCTTCTACCCTAATTTATGTTAAAAGTAAACACACAAAAAACCCATTAGGACTTTCAGACAGCTACAGAACTCAATATGACAACAGTTTGAAGAGATTCTATCAGTCAGTCAAGTAAATATATTTTTTTAAAAAACTCATTTTAGGATATGTTTTATTGATTTTAGAGAGAGAGAGGGAGGGAGGGAGGGAGGGAGGAAGGGGGGGGGCGGAGAAGAAACATCAATAGGCTGCCTACAGTATGTGCCCCAACCAGGATGGAACCTGAAACTTTTTGGTATACAGGATGACACTCCAACCAAGAACCACCTGGCCAGGGCAAGTGAATACGTTTTTAATGAGGGCCTACAAGTGTACTAGTCATAGTTGTAAGTGTAATTTGAGTGGAAGTAAACAGACAATAAACTCACAGATAAGAGCATATTAGATTTTAATAAATGCTGTGAAGATAATAGAGAAATATGGCAAAGAACACTAGGGAAGGAGGGAGGCATGCTCATTTCGGTTCGAGTGGCCAGGAAAGGTGTCTAGGTGAAGAGATATTTGAGTGTAATCTAAGTGATAATGAAACTTCCATGCCAAGTTTTAGAAGAAAAATATATTAAAATGCAGAGCAAATGAAGCAATCGTGGGACTGGAATGAATTAAATGTGTTCAAGTAACAGAAAGGTCAGTGTGACTTACAGTATCGAGAACCAGGAGTTAAACTGAAAAGATAACTTTAGAAAGGGTAAGGAGAGTTAAGGATTTTATAAAGGAGTAGCTAGAGTGCTAGATTATAGAACATAAACAGGAAAACGAGATTAGAAAAGTCAGAAAAAGTAAAAAAGAGCCCTGGCTGGGTGGCTCAGTTGGTTGGAGTATTGTCTATATCCCAAAAAGGTTGCAGGTTTGGTCCCAGATGGGGCGCGTACCTAGGTTGTGGGGTCTGTCCCAATTCAGGATACCTACTGGAGGCAACCAATTGAGGTTTCTCTTTCACATTGTTTCTCTCTCTCAAAATCAATGAACATATCCTTGGGCAAGGATTAAAAAAAAAAGGGAACAATGGAGAGGGAGCCAGGTGTTAAATAAATGAGGAAAATATGCTTCAAATGAGTTAGGGATCTTGAAGGAAAAACAGATTTAAAGTAGCAAAAAGCAGCAACAGGAACAACAGGGAGGTGGAGGTCACTTACCCCATCAATAGGCCCTGAGATATGAGCAAAACAGCCAGGCCCTCCTTGAGAGGGTTATTGATTGCAGTAGTAGGGAAAGGGCAATCAACCCGGCAGCAGGACACCTGGACTTACGGCTCAGCTTTAGCAATTGCTACCTGTGTATCATCTTGACAAGTCACCTAATCTCTCTTAGCCTCAGGTACCTCAAGTATACAGCAGAAACGCTTTACCTATTTCGCAAGGCTGTTTTGAGGGTTAAATGAAAAAATATAGGTGAAAGTGCCTGGCATATAGAAAGTCATTTAAATATAACCTAAGTTTCTGGAATGCATGCATATAAAAAAGCTAGTTAAATCATTTTAAAAAACGCATGCACATCAATGTTGTTAATATTGGTGAAAGCCTTTCATGGTATATCTGAACACATAAAACACAAAAGTGATATACAGAGTGGATGCACGTGAGGCGGAAACAGTGACATTAAATAGTTCTGAGAACCCAACGTATTGGCAGTCTTACCCCCTTTGCTAACGTCTGAGTTTATAAAGCAAACATACAGCTTCATCTTCATTTCAATTCCAACTAATGGATCAAAAATCTAGTGCAACCGGAGTTCAATCTTGGAACACAAGGCATTCACAAATTTCGCTTTCTTTGAAAATGACGTTAAGTGCTCATCAGCAGAGCACGGTCAAGATTAGTCAAACGGCTATCTACCAGCCCCCACACACCTGCATCTTCCAAGGAACTCAAAGAAAACAAACTGTAACTCACTTTTTTAATGGCGACAATCTGGTTGGTGTTCTTGTCTCTAGCCTTGTAAACCGTAGCAAACTAGAGAGAAAAACAAAAATAACATAAGTTTGTGGGAAATTTTCTGTGTTTGCCTTTTTACTTTAGATTTTGGGACGCGAAGAATCAAGGGCTCTCGGAGCGGGCTCGTGGCAGCTGGAAATGTAGTCGGGCAGTCCACGCCTCGTTCCTGTCTGTAATTCAGGAAGGAGAGGGCCGCTCAGGGTGGACACCAGGGCAGCAGCTGCGTCGGGGCAGTCTCCGCCAAAGACCAGTCCTCTGGCTTGCACGAGAACACCTGTGAACAGGAACGGCGACCCGGCACCATCCTCTCAGGATCGCCCGAATCCAGGAGAGCCTCACCTGTCCCTCCCCGAGGAAGTCCAGTTTTTCATAACGTTTTGCTCGCGACTTCACGTCCACAGCCATCCGCACGCGAAGCCCGACACCAGCTGGAAAGAGCTATGTCCCAAGCCACCAGCAATTTAAAGCTACCTTAAAGCCTCCAACAGCCACTTCCGTCTCCTAGGTTCCGACGCTTTACTAGCTCCGCCCCTCTTCCGGGATGGGCGTGGGTTCTGTTAAATAAGTCCGGCCCCACGGAAGTTACGCAAGGTAGAGCTCATTGGTTTTTACGTGGAGCAACCCGGAAGGGGTTGGCTCTCACGTGATCACGTGGCGTTGGAAGCCGGTAGTTTTCTGCGGTTCCGGTCGTTGTCACCTAGTTAGGGATGTAACTTAGATATTTTAACTACCGGCTACTACTGAGCGATCTGATAGGGCTCTGAGTTCGGGAGTTATGAGTGTATGAGTGTCGAAGTGTCAGCCTTTGTACTCGATCTCCCTTTCTGTTTCTTGGTCGTGGGCGTTCTGTCTCTACGGTTACTATGGATGCCTTGCCCCGCAATCTCAGGTTACTTAGACGCGTGCCCACTTCTTAAAGGCTGGTCAGGAGGGATATTTACTTATTAGTACCTTTATGACGAAGCACGCCCAGGGACACAAAAGTCAAGTCAACCGAAGAATTTTGTGCTGTGCAACAGACTTACGATCATCAGTTTTCTCTACTCGGTCAAGTGGAAATAGCAGTAGACTACATCACAGGTGGTTGTGAGGATTAAATGAGACAACAGAAAAGTTATACATAGTAAATGCTCTACTGCTAACTGTAATCAGTACTCAGCTTTCTCATAAATTTCTAAATCGGGAAATATGTTAGTTCATTTATTCAATGAATATTTAATGAGGGCACTGTGTGTCGGGCTCTTTTTTAGACTGGGAAATCAACCAGAAAAAAAGACAAGTATCCTTGCCTTCAAATGGGAGTGGCTAACAAGTGAAATATGTTATGATAAAAAAAGATGTAATGATACATAGGGATAAGTACTATAGAAATCATGGAGCAGGGAAAGGGTACAGAGATATTAGGATTTTCAATTTTAAGTAGGGTGGACATCCCTGGTTGGTGTGGCTCAGTGGATTGAGCTGTGGCCTCTGAACAAAAAGGTCGCTGGTTGGATAGAGTCTTGGGCACATTCCTGGGTTGCTGGCCAGGCCCCCAAGTAGGGGCTACTCAAGAGGCAGCCACACTTTTTTCTCTCCCTCTTCCTCCCTCCCTTCCACTCTCTAAAAACTAAGTAAATAAAACGTTAAAAGACCAACAAAGAAATAAATAGGGTGGGACAAGAAAGACATCACTTGAAAGCCTCTGCAAAGTTTTGAGCAAACGATATATGGCCATGTTTTAAAAGGTTCACTCTGGCTATTGTGAGAGACCAAACTACTGACTGATAGGGTGGGGGTGCGCAAAGGAAAACAAGAAGGCCAGTTACAGAATTATTGCAGTAATCCAGATGGCTGTATTAGATGTTACCAGTTTGGCTTCTAACCAATAGGGTTTGCTGACAGACTGCATATGTGTTGGAGGAGTTGAGTGGGGCAAGGGAAACATAATTTTAAAGTTTTGAACTGGATTATCTAATGTTTCTGAGTCGAGAATCAGATTTTCCAAGGTATGTTGAAGAAAGCAGAATACCAAGGCTTATAATTTAGCAAAGACACTGTAGTGTAAGAGCTCAGTCCCTGCTCTGGATCTGGATGTCTGCGTTGACTACTGGCCCAAATGTTCAATCACTAGATTTATGATTTGGGAAGATCATTTAATCTTTCTGCCCCAAGTTTCCTCCTCTGTAATAGGATCTACTCATTGGGTTGCTGCAAAGCTTAAATAATTTTATACTTCAAGACCCTTAGAAAAGTGCTCAGTTTATGTTAGTCATTACGTAAATATTATTGTTCACCTCCTAGCCCTTTTTTACTACTTGGGTCTTTCCTGACCTCTGATACATTCATAGACAATTTCACACATTGCAGAAAACACACCATTCTTGCTTACCATTTAATTTTTAAGTCTCTTAATTGTGACAAGTCATACCTAACAATCCATAGTGTCCCATAACTTAGGCCAAGTTCCTTCTGAAAGACATCACTGTAACAATATAACTTCACCTATAGTAAAAGTAAGCTAAGTAGTGAGATAAATTTAACAGTACATCTGTGAGGCTTGAGGTTCCCAAGTGTGTATGGCATACGACATGATCAGCAGCATTTTGCTATGCTATAAATTCCTATATGGGGAATTTATTTTAAATAGGGTTAGCAAAGGTGTTTTGGTGATAGTCTGGGTTCATTAGGTCATTGTATGTATAAAATACCTCTCCGCATCTGTATAGCCTGTTATAATTTACAAAGCACTATCACACACTGTAGTGGCCTGCTTCCAAGACGGTCCCAGTGATTCTCACCTTCTGGTGTTAACGTAATGTGTACTTTTCTCTCACAAACAGACTGTTTTTTTTTTTTGAAACCTGAAAGCTCAGAAATTTGTATATTTATACATGTCAGTCTTGTCGCTTACTGTTACCTTTTTTAAAAAAATATATTTTATTGATTATACCATTACATTTGTTCTATTCCCCCCCTTCATTCCCCTCCACCCGCACACTCCCTCCCCCACCATTCTCCCCGCCTTAGTTTATAACCACGTGTCTCAAGGTCTTTAGATTCTATATTTCCCCCACTATTCTCGCCCTCCCCCTTATCTATTTTCTACCTACTCTCTATGCTATTTTCTGTACCTTCTCCCCCCTTCTCCCCCTCCCACCCCCCTGTTTCTAACCCTCCATGTGTTCTTCATTTCTATGGTTCCACTCCTGATCTAGCTGTCCTCTTGGTTTGCTTTTGTTTTAGGTGTGGTTGTTAATAACTGTGTTTGCTGTCCTTTCACTGTTAATATTTTTCATCTTCTTTTTCTTAGATAAGTCCCTTTAGCATTTCATATAATAAGGGCTTGGTGATGATGAACTCCTTCAACTTGACCTTATCTGAGAAGCACTTTATCTGTCCTTCCATTCTAAATGAAAGTTTTGCTGGATAAAGCAATCTTGGCTGTAGGTCTTTGGATTTCATGACTTGGAATACTTCTTTCCAGCCCCTTCTTTCTTGCCTGTAAGGTCTATTTTGAGAAATCCGCTGACAGTCTGATGGGAACTCCTTTGTAGGTGACTGTCCCCTTATCCCTTGCTGCTTTTAGGATTCTCTCCTTCATTTTGGTCTTGGCTAATGTAATTATGTTGTGCCTTGGTGTGTTCCTTCTTTCGTCCAACTTCTTTGGCACGCTCTGAGCTTCCTGGATTTCCTGGAAGTCTATTTCCTTTGCCAGACTGGGGAAGTTCTCCTTTATTATTTGTTCAAATAAGTTTTCCACTCGTGGCTGTTTCTTTCCCCCTTCTGGTACCCCTATAATCCGGATGTTGGAACGTTTAAAGATGTCCTCGAGGTTCCTTAGCCTCTCCTCATTTTTCTGAATCCTTGTTTCTTCATTCTTTTCTGTTTGGTTGTTTCTTTCTTCCTTCCAGTCCACAGCATTGATTTGAGTCCCAGTTTCCTTTCCGTCGCTATTGGATTCCTGGACATCTCCCTTCATTTCAATTAGTTTAGCCTTCATATGTTCCTCTAATTTGTGGCTATAATCAACCAGTTCTGTGAGCATCCTGATAAACAGTGTCTTGAACTGTGTGTGCTACTGAGATGCTGGCAATTTCTCGGTCACTGAGAGTTATCGGCTCTGGGACTTTGAGTTCTTCTTGCGCCATCTTTTGGGCTGTTCATGCCTGTTCCATAGGAACAGGATCGGAGCCCTAAGGTGTTCACTAGCGCAGGGCAACTAGGTTGCTGGGTTGTGACGCTGTATGCAGGGGCGGGGTCAAAGAGGGACTATGGTGTCCTGTCTGCCGCCTGCCACCTCGGCCCTCACTGGCGTCGCAGCTGCTGCCGTCACCGGGCCCATGCATTTCGTCCCACTGCATGCGAGTGTGCCACCGCCGTCAGCCCTCACCCCCTGGGGCCTGCGTGTGGTCCGTCTCACTGTGAGCGAATGTGCGACCGTGGTCAGTCTGCCCCGCAGCCCGACTGGTTCCGGGCTGCCTGGGCATCTCGGTCGGGGGATCTTTCCTGCCCGACCCAGCTCCGCTGCTGGCTCCGCCTCTCTTACCGTCCCGTTGAACGGTTCGTAGTTGTCGGACTTCCGTATAATTTCGTTTTCTGGTCTTTGAGTGTGTCCTAAGTTCTTCAAACCTTTATTGTGTTCAAACTTGGTTGTGGGAGAAGGCACAGTGTTTCCACCTATGCCTCCATCTTGGTGGAAGTCGCGCTTACTCACAAACAGACTGTTATGCATGACCAGTAAAATATGGCAGAAGTGTAATTTCTGAGTCTAGGTCATAAAAGGCTTCTGTCCTGTATGCTTGGATAATTTATTCTGGGGGAAGTCAGCCATCATGTCATGAATTCACTCGGGTAGCCTTGTGGAGAGGAACTGAGCCCTCCTGATAACAGCCAGCAACTATCCAGCCATGTTGGTCAAGTCTTCAGATAAGTGCAGCCCTGGGTAGCATCTGATTGCAACCTTGTGAGAGACACTGACTGGGTAGAACTGTCTAGCCAACCAGCGCAGGAATTCCTGACCTGGAGAAAACATAGGGAGTTAAGTGATTATTATTGTTTTTAGCCCCTAAGTTTTGGGGTAGCTTGTCACAAAGTCAGAATACTAACTTGATTCTATCATACTGTGTAGTACTGGAGAGGAAAACTTAAAATTGGATGAAGTAAGTAATTTGGCTGATCTTACGTACATTTAAGTGCTTAACTCCTAAATGAAAATACAGGCTATTTACTTTAAGCCAACTGAGAATTCTTTGTTTTAATCCTCACTTGAGGATGTATTTATTATTTTAGAAACAAAGGAAGGGAAAAACATATATGTAGGAAATGTTAATCAGTTGTTCCCCTGAGTGCCCAGACAGGGGATCACTCACCTAGGTATGTGGCCTACCCAGGAATAGAACTTGAAACATTTTGGTAGACATGACGACGCTCGCTCTAGCTGAACTGCTTGGGCAGGGCAACCCAGAATTCTTTTTATGACACCATCTTCCTTTGGAGTTCATCCTTATGACAGAAATTTCCACTGACATGCCTTTTTGTCATCTGTACTTGCAAATTCTCTAAGTCGTATTTTTTCATTGTGACTATCATGGCAGCAGCATTAGTAAAGATGGCCCTCAGAGTTAGTATTAGGGTTAGGGTTTCAAACTGCTGGCTACTATTTAACTGAACCCAGTTTCTTTCTTTTTTTTTTTAGCATTTAAAATATATTTTAACCAGAGCACTTTCTCAACATCGTTAAATAAAAATGATTTGCACATTTTTAAAAATTATTTATTTATCTTTAGAGGGGAAGGAGAGAGGGAGAGAAACATCAATGTATCCCCTTTTGCGCATCCCCTGCTGCGAGTTGGCCTGCAGGGAACTGGCCTGCAACCCAGGAATGTGCCCTGACTGGGAATCGAACCGCGATCCTCTGGTTCGCAGGCCTGTGCTCAATCCACTTAGCTACACCAGCCAGGGCGATTTGCACATTTTAATCTGAAACAGCTCTGGCATTAGGACTTAATTACTTCCTGGTCCACAGGGCTTAGACACCACTGCAGCACTAACTCTCCAGTGCTCTTGAGGCAGGTGTGAGCCATGTCCTCCTCTTTTGAAGTCCTTGTGGCAACCTCAGGGGCCTAATTCTTATCAAATGTTTAACTACTTTCAGTTTTGCATTCACTGACGGGATGTTTTTGTGAACTTGAGGAGTATGAGCTTTTTCTAATCCAAGCATCTTTATTATATCTTTTTCCCAATATGGACGTCTTTTAATACTTTTTATTCTGGTAACAATATGCAGTTTATGAGGGTGCTGTGGATCCCCACCATACTTTTTATGATCTTCAGGTGAAGGCTGAAACACTTTATCTGGAATTCTTGACTTGGTAAATTTATGATGAATCCAATCTGTACAAACAAGAGACTCCACACCTTTTGTCAGAGTACGTAGTTTTCCTGGGGGCCTCTGAACTATTGAGCGCAAAATCCCAGCCATGAGTGCAGTGACTGTCCTCTGCAGAGGCTGCAGACAGGAAGCTGAACCTGAACCCAGTTTCTTAAAGAAAAAAAACAAAACACAAAAATCGCCTGGAATTTTCACTGAAATGCAAAAGCTATGGAGAGAATAATGCTAGTTTTTCTATTTTTTGAATCCTCATCCAAAGATATGCTTATTGAGTTTAAAGAGAGGCTTTAGGGAGAGAGGGAGGAAGATGGGGAGGGGAAAGAGAAACATTGACTTGTGATTCCACTTAATTATGCACTCACTGGTTGCTTCTTATGTGTGTCCTAACTGGAGATTGAACCTGCAACCTTGGTGTATTGGGACGATGCTCTAACCAACTAAGCTACCTGGCCAGGGCTAGGGATGGCTTCTTTAAAGCATATTCTAGAAATCTATACAGGTGTGGAAGAAAATTTATTTCACTTTATGAGACTTTATTTTCACAGTAATATATACTCTTGGCACAGGAAGATCTTTTTTAAAGTTTCATAAATCACCTTAACAAGGTAAATATTTAGATTGATTTTATGAAGCTTTCAGACATTAAGTTTGAGAAAATTAATGGTTACCAGGATTTGCATACATTATTACAATCAAAACAGTAAAATAAACCAAAGAACAATACTTTCTTAATACCCCTAAAAACATAAGAAATTGCCATTTTTGGTCATTATACCTACACTGTATTCCTGTTATCTCTGATTTTATACTGACTTTATTTTTTTCTAAACATAGGTGACAAATAATCTTTTGTGTTAACTCCCCTGCCTTACTACCCCAAAGTCACTGGTTTTACTTTGGCTGTATTTTTCTCGTTCAGAGTGCGATGTGCTTGTTAAGCCAGTTATACTCCAGTAACTTTGTGAATGGAAAAAATATGAAGAGAATCAAGAATAAATAATGGAGACATTATCTCACTGATACTCGTCCAATTTCAGAAAAATCACTTCCAAAAAGCAGCAATTCTGCCTGATAAATTCGTATCTAAACAGAAATCGAAAGAAAAATGAAATTATAGGAAATCTATGATGGTTTACTAGACATCGTGTTCTCTTAATAGTTCAACACTAATAATACTTAATAATCAAGAAGAAAATAATAGGCTAACATTTTAAAAGTGTACTTTAATAAGGATAAAGTATATAAACAATTAGGTAAGCTTGTGGAGGAGCTGACCAAGATACATAAATTATGAGATGTTATAAGTGTCCATCTAAATTTTCTATATACTTTTTTTTACAGAATATTTAAGGTGTTTAATGTACAATTTCTCATTTGTCATTTTGGAAGTCCTTTATTGTAAAGACTATCCTCCTGTCTGATGACAACCAGCAGCCACTGTCAGTGATTATTCTGGACCTCCACGCTGAAAAGGAAAAAAATAAAACAGTAAAATTAGCTATTACATTCACAGAAAAAATGTCTTCATAGCCACTATACAAATTTACACTATCATAAGCAAATGATCTTTAGTTTTTTAAAAATAATTTTGGGATTTTTCCATTGCTTGTGGGCACTCATAGAAATGTAATAAGTAATTTCAAATCTGGAAGGGACTCAAGGTTGACCTAGATCATTATACTCTGAAAAATTACCACGAACCCTAAAGAGCTTTTTCATGTGGTTATATCTGTTGCTTCTAAATATCATACTTCTACACATATATTCTTTCATGCACATTAATTGAGGGCTCGGACACAGTTTATTTCTCATAGTCCTGGCATATCAGACCATCTGTGTCTTCGCTATGGACAGACCGTGACAAGACAATGGGAGAGGCATGAAAATCAGGACATGAAATTCCAACTGCTAAAAATGTTAAGTTGTTTTGCACAATATTGTGATAAAGATCAACAATATACCTGGATAAATTCCATTTCTTCTTGAGACATAGGTTTCCTTCTATATTTCTGAGGTAATGTTTTTATTATTTCCGCAGTGTCTGGTGGACCCTGATGCATCAGCCAATCTGGCGATTTACTTCCCTTAAAATGCTGTGAAATTGAAGAAGAGTGAGATGGTAGTCCTGCTGATCTCAGAACTTCTGATACTGAAATTAAAAAAATGTAATTAGAGAAATTGTTTGGATGTCTTAAAATACTATTTTGCATGATCTATTACTGAGTAATCTAGTCATTCTTGAAATAAGTATTATAATTCTGAGAGGTAAGTTTTGGAGAGTAACTTAGTTGGGTAGCTACATAAAATTTCATAAAGGCTGTGAGTGGTGTGGCTCAGTTGGTTGGGCATCCTCTCAGAGCTAAAGGTCACCAATGTTATCCCTAGTCTGGGTACATGGGTGGGTTGCAGGTTGGTTCCCTGGTCATATAGAAGGCACCCATTGATGTTTCTCTCCCTCCCTAAACATAAATAAATAAAACCTTTAAAAAATATTTTATAAAGTTCTTAAACAAATATAGAGGGTAGTATTAGGTGAGTGAATTACTAAATTGAACAAGTTTACAAAATGAAATTTCTAGGTAGTGGAGTTCAACCCATATAGATAACCTAAGTGACTTCAGTTTTGTCATATGGTGGAGTTCACAGGTAATAAGATATCTTACAATAGTTCAGAATGAGAATTCTGCTTTATATGAGATTTGAGCAGAAATATACATTTGTGAACTTCCGGCCAAGATGGAGGCGTAGGTGGAAACACTGTGCCCCCTCCCACAACTAAATTTAAAGACAGTGAAGTTTTAGAAACAAAAACAGAACCAAAACAGTGAAAACTGAACTGGACAGAAGTCCAACAACAACGAACCACTCAGCCAGGACCAAAACCTTTTTCTTTTAAGATTTCACTTATTTATTTTTTAGAGAGAGGGAAAGGGAAGGAGGGAGAGAAACATCAATGTGGGGCTGCCTCTCTCACACCCGCCACTGGGGACCTGGCTTGCAACCCAGGCATGTGCCTTGACTGGGAATTGAGCCAGTAACCCTCTGGTTCAGAGGCAGGCACTCAATCCACTGAACCACACCAACCAGGGCTGTTTTCTCAATACTTTTATACTTATCAACTATATCTTAATTAATCAAGAGTTACAGTAAGTTTTATACAGTAAAAATATCTGTATAAAATGTTAAAAATTTTCCATTAATTAAAGATCAAATATAATGAAGACAGGGACAGAGGATCTGGTAAAAAGGAGGGGCCAGAGAAAAACAGGACTTGTTCAGAATCTTCAGTTACTTTCTAGGCAATGGTTGCTAAGGTCTACAGCAATCTAAGAAATATTTACTTATGAAATAAATAGATAAATGAGTAAATGAAAAAAAAGGTTAGCCAGGAGAGAAATATAGAAATGGTTATTATTCCTCACAATATCTGCAAATGTAAGCATGGGAGATTATTCTAAAGGATAGAAGGAAAGAAAGGTAGAACAAAAATTCCCCTATATAAACTCTGTATCATTAAAAATTCAGAAACATCTATTACTGAGTCATTTCCTTTTTAAATGGAGGTAATAACTTAATTTTTTAGTTGCATGCCACCTAAGGTACCATTTTCATCTAAGCTACAAAGTCCAACCGATTTTAAAATGAAAAATATTGCCTATGATAGGATATTCATGTAGAAATATACATGTACACTTAAAAAAAATCTGAAGTACAACTTACCATTGGGTTTAGGATGGTCTCTTCTGTTAGGGAACCTTATTAATGGAGTATGTGGCTTGACTACCTAAAGGAAAAATAAAATGCATAAAAAAGATGAAATACTAAAATAAAGTCATTAGCTATATTTATACAAGAAAATCTACTGAACCACAAAGATCTTCATTAAAAGATTATTTTATTTTCATTAAAATAAAGTAACTTAGTATTTAACAGAAATTTTAAATTTTACTCCTTCCCAAACTGGAAAGCTGGCCTATGAATTATTAACTTGTTTATCTTACTTGCAAGTCATAATAACTTTGTACTTTATACATTATAAGACATTTACTGTAAAATATCTTGAGGGTTGACCTCAAAGACAATCCTATGAAAAAGATGACGCCGATCTTATGTCGTGTGATTTATATATTGTGCTGTTAACTGGTAAGCATTGAAGTTTCCTGACTTCAGTCCAGTGTTGTTTCTCTATTCTGTTACTGTGTAGCAGTTTAGTATAGGATAAAAAGTATACTGAAAATTAGATAATTAAAATATACATTTGTGAACTTCCGGCCAAGATGGAGGCGTAGGTGAAAACACTGTGCCCCTGCCCACAAGTAGTTTAAAGACAGCGAAGTTTTAGAAACAAAAACAGAGCCAAAACAGTGAAAATTGAACTGGACAGAAGTCCAACAACAACGAACCATTCAGCCAGACCCGTAAGAAGGGCGGAATCAGTGGCAGAGCGGGGTTGGGCGGGAAAGACCGCTTTTTTGGACCGGACTCAGGAGCAGAGGAGGAGGTGGTTGGTGGATTCCTGGCATGGGGTGGCGAGGGGCGGACCCAGTGAGGGCGCAGGGCAGCTGGCTGACTGTGATACACATTCGCGCACAGATACACCAAGCAAAGGAGCGAACAGTGAGACAGACCCCTCAGGCTAGGGCCCCAGCAGGAATTAGAGCCTGAAAGCACCAACTGGAAAGACTTTCTCGGGGTCAAGGAGCCAGGAGAGGCTCCCAGGCTCACAGAGAGTTCGTTGGAGAGACCCACAGGGTCCTGGACAGTACACAGGCCCATACACCAGGGAACCAGCACCAGAGGGGACCAACTTGCTTGTGGGAAGCTGCAGAGGGACAGAAATCTGGGAGAGAGCAGAGCAAAGCAAAGCGCCATTTTCTTCCCCTCTCTGACCCTGCCCCCACATACAGCGTCACAACCCAGAGACTGGGTCACCTGGCCCTGGTGAACACCTAAAGCTCCACCCCTTATACACAACAGGTTTGATCAGACCAAACATTATGACTCAAGAACAGCTCAAAGCCCCATAGCCTATAATTCTAAGTGACCAAGAAATAGTCAGCCTTTCAGATGCACAGTTCAAAATACTGGTGATCAGCCTGGCTGGTGTAGCTCAGTGGATTGAGCACAGGCCTGTGAACCAGAGGATAGTGGTTCGATTCCCAGTCAGGGCACGTGCCCGGGTTGCAGGCCGGTTCCCTGCAGGCCAACTCCCAGCAGGGGACACACAAAAGGCAACCATACATTGATGTTTCTCTCCCTCTCTGCTTATTTACAAAAGGTAAATAAATAAATAAATAAAATACTGGTGATCAGGATGCTCACAGAATCGGTTGATTTTAGCCACAAACTAGCGGAACTTATGAAGGCTAAACTGATTGAAATGAAGGGAAATGCACAGGAAACCAATAGTGATGGAAAGGAGATGGGACTCAAATCAAGGGAGTGGACCAGAAGGAAGAAAGAAACAACCAAACAGAAAAGAATGAAGAAACAAGAATTCAAAAAATTGAGGAGAAGCTTAGGAACCTCCAGGACATCTTTAAATGTTCCAACATCTAAATTATAGCAGTACCAGAAGGAGAAGAGGAACAGTCACGAGTGAAAAACTTATTTGAACAAATAATAAAGGAGAACTCCCCCCAATCTGGCAAAGGAAATAGACTTTCAGGAAATCCGGGAAGCTCAGAGAGTCCCAAAGAAGTTGGACCCAAGAAGGAATACACCAAGGCACATCATAATTACATTAGCCAAGATAAAAATGAAGGAGAGAATTCTAAAAGCAGCAAGATATAAGGGGACAGTCACCTACAAAGGAGTGCCCATCAGACTGTCAGGTGATTTCTCAAAAGAGACCTTACAGGCAAGAAGGGGCTGGAAAGAAGTATTCCAAGTCACGAAAGACAAGGACCTACATCCAAGATTGCTCTATCCAGCAAAGCTTTCATTTAGAATGGAAGGGCAGATAAAGTGCTTCTCAGATAAGGTCAAATTCAAGGAGTTCATCATCACCAAGCCCTTATTATATGAAATGTTAAAGAGACTTATCTAAGAAAAAGAAGATAAAAAATAGGAACAGTGAAAGGACAGCAAACTCACAGTTATTAACAACCACACCTAAAACAAAAGCAAACCAAGAGGACAGCTAGATCAGGAGCAGAACCATAGAAATGGAGATCACATGGAGGGTTAGCAACAGGGGAGTGGGAGGAGGAGAAGGGGGGAGAAGGTACAGAGAATAAGTAGCATAGACGGTAGGTAGAAAACAGGCAGTGGGGAGGGCAGGAATACTATGGGAAATAGTGAATCTAAATAACCTGTGACACATGGACATGAACGAAAGGGGGGGAATGGTGGGGGAGGGGTGTGCAGGATGGAGGGGAGTGAAGGGGGGAATGGGACAACTGTAATGGCATAGTCAATAAAATATATTAAAAAGATAAAATAAAATAAAATTATGCATTTGCTGGCCACGAGAGTAGTATGTGTTCCACGTAAAAAATTTGGGAAAAAATGCAGAAAAGCACAAAGAGGAAACCCTATCTATGATCTCAAAACTCACATACAATAGGCTCAAACATTTGATAGCCCTTTTAAGGCTTGTTCTGTACCCATAGAAATACATTCTTTTCCTTGCCCAATTCATCATGCCATTTCCATCCCCATTCAATCTGGAGCTTATGTCCTCTACCAGGAAATCTTTCCCCAATCCCACCCATTTGCATGCCTCCACTTTCACTTGACTGCTTCTCTTTTAAAACAGCTCAAATATCAGTGCTTTCTAGAAACTTTTCCTGATTCCAAAATCTGACTCTTCTCCTTTGTTTCTACAGTATCCCGAACATCTTTGCAGCAGATAGATAAACGAGACAATGATTTACAGGACAGCTAAGCTCCTGGAAAGGCAGAGTCAGAGAATTATGTACTTCTGCATCAGTGCCTGGAACACAGTAAATGCTCAGAAAACATCTGCTAAATGAGTGAATAAGCTATTTCTATGGTAAAACTAAGTATATAAGCCTGTGAGTATGTATATACACACTTAATACATACATATGCATGTATACTGGAAAGAATCCATTTCAACATTGCTTTTGTACACTTAAAACTATGATGTAATATGCCCTTATTGATGAAATTCCCACACTATTAAGGCTCCTCCTTTTTCAACAGAAAATTTTAAAAATCAGATAGAGAGTAATAAACCCTGATAAATGCATTATACAACTTCAACAGTAATATAGTCAATCTTAATTTATCAACTTTTCCCCTATAAGGGGAAAAAATTGATAATTTGGACTGCACTAAAAAAAATGACCTTCCCCCCCCAAATTTAATAAACCAACTAGGTAAAAAAATTTTGCAACAGGCCAAAGGTTAATAGCCATGCTATATATATAGAACTTGAAAGCATAGGAAAATGGGTAAGAAATCCTCCAGAGGTAGACAAATGAAAACAGCTCTTTAACCGTATGAAAAGATGGTCAGCCTCACATATAAGAGAAATCAAAGTAAAAACTGCATGGAGATTAATATTTTTCATTAGTAGATGTTATTATATTTTAATGTACAATTTGAATAACTGAAGTCTTTTGGGAAGGCTGTAGGGAGGGAAGCAGGCACCCATTCATTGCCGTAGGAATGCAAAATAGTAAAACCTCTTTTGAGTGGAAAATAGCCTAGAACCTGCAGTTCACTGGACCTCCTCGTACCAGCACTCTCTACTTCCTTGCTGGAGGCTTATTTTCATCTGTAAATCTCACTCCCTGCATTAATCCAACCACCCAGCTTCTTCCCCTGTGCCTCCTGCAGCCAAATGATTTCCTAAACGACAAACTCACCTTTCTGCTCTTATAGCAGCCCAAACATCAAATATATACTGCTTGGCATTCAGCAGGCATGTAATTAATAACTGTAACTCACTCTTCTAAAATTGCTTCTGAATATCCTGTAGTCCAGCCAAAATTCACACCATGCTTCGTGACTTCCCATGAATTTGTGCCAAAGGGTCAAAATACTACCCTTTCTTCAAGATATGAGTCTACAGCCAAATTGCAAGCTCTATGGAGGCACCACATCTGTTTTGCTGGCACTGTAGTTCCCAGCACTGAATATAGGCTTGGAACCGAAGTACTCAAAACAATTTGCTAACATAATATGTAATTATTTAATATCAGCACATACTGCTTTGTATTATGAGTATCTTAGTCAAAGTCACTGTAGCTGTTAGGAGACAGACCACTCCTTATTGTATACCTCATAGTACCTTTCTTTTAAAAAAAATATCAGTAGTTAGTTCTTTATTATTACTGTGTACTATTCCATTTTAACAGATCTACCACAATTTGTTTATCCTGCTAATGGACATTTGGATTGTTTCCAGTTTGGTGGTTATTATGGATAAAGTGGCTATGAACACTTTCATGTAAGTCTTTTTTATATAGAATATACACTAATTTCTCTTGGGTGTAAATCTATGAGTAGATTTGACAGGTCAAAGGGAAGGTATATTTAATTATTGGAAACCGATAAAACAAAGTGGCTGTATCATTTTATATTCTCCTACCAGCAATATATGAGGATTTCAGGTGCTTCATATTAACATCATTTGGTACTGTCAGTTATTTTAATTTTAATCATTAGGTTGGTGTAGTAGTACTTTTGGTTTTTCATTTGTATATTCCTGGTAAGTAATGATATTGAGCATCTTTTCACAGGCTTATTGCTCATTTGGATATCTTCTTTTGTGCAGTATCCTTGTTTTTATCCACTTTTAAATTGGGCTATATATTATGGATACCAGTTCTTTGTTAGATGTTCACCTTATTCTCACAGAATCTTTAATTAACACTCAAATACCCAATGAACGTGTGAGGGTCAGTCATTGCAATGAGACCAAGACTGGGATCTAGGATTTTATTTTAGACTGGCACAACTTTAAGAAAAGGTCTTTTAAAGATATACTTGTGCAAAGGGGAATGCACTTCTCGTATCAAAATTAGTAACACACTCTCAAGAGTTGAAAAAGATCGTTTAAGCCAACTACAAAAGTGTAAGTTGTGTTCCTTTATATCCAATTGTACCTCCCCTATTTAAGTTCGAGACCACAGCTGGAGCAGAACAAAAGCTATTAGGAGTTACTAACTAACGCGTGAATTAACAAGGTTCCTCTAGCTGCCAATCTAAACTTGGGGCGGGGGGGGGGGGAAGCTCGGGAAACCAACACTAAAACATCACAGATAAAGTTAAATAATCATATTCTTTTTAAATTCCCTCCCATCTTGCCTGTAACCGGACACTTGAATTGGTGGGGCGAGGGTGCAGCCAGTTCTCCGGCCGTTCCCAAGTCCTTGAAGGGACACACTGGGTCAATGCAGGGTTTCCTTGCTTTCCCTCACCGCTACCGCCTGTCTTCTCATTGGCTGATCGGGCTATACTACAGGGGCAACACAGACTATACTAGACGCCGATTGGCCAGGATAGAGCCTGAGCAGCCTAGCCGCAGACAACTGGAAGAGTAAACGAGGTCCTCGCAGAGGACAGTCCAGAGACCCCACAAAACAGCTATGCGCCTACCTGCTAAGTTGACACACGCCCGCCGCCTGGCTCGAACCCTCAGCTCCGGTCACCGGCTTACTACCCGACCCAACGGGCTCAAGGTCCAATTCTCACACACCCCCATGCGACGCCGCTGGCCCTATACTCAGGGCTGCGAACGCCGCGCAGTCTCCGCCACCGCTTTTCCTCCCCAGTGCTTTTAGCTATAGTCAGCACCATCCCTACCGCCCTTGGTGCGGAAAGTAGACCGAATCTCTTTACCTGAACGACCCTGCTGGCAGACGCCATCTTACTGCCCATCATGACCCCCGAGAAGGGGTAGCTTCCGGGGCGTTAGCGAGCCGCAGAGATAACTGGAGTCTTCAGCACCTGGGGGCGGGCCCTGTCTGTGACGTCATGGAGGAGGGGCGAGCGGGCAGGATATCCAAAGTGGCGCTAACACCACCCTTCTTTGCGTGACCCCGCCCCCTCCTTACACACCATGTGTTTCTCATTGTTTCCTTTTGCCGATGAAGTTTTGTGATGTCGGGTTTATTTTGCTCATTAGCCATGAGTGATCTAGGACCTTTTCCTCAACAGACAACCAGTTTCGAATTTCAGTATAGTCCAAATTTAATCTGAAACCAAATACAATCTCTTGAGGTCTCCTAAAACAAACATTTTTGTTAAAACTTAGGAGTTAATGGCAAACTCGGGGCAAGCAATCAATTCTGGGTTTATACAAAGCCATTTCATATGCCCTTAGTTATTGGCATTGCTTAATTTGGTCTTCTGTTTCTATTTTTTCCCACTGTATGTCTTGATACTAAACTGCTGCCTGCTTCAAATTTCAGAGAATGCAAAAGTTCAAGTTTTTCTTTTTGAAATATAAGCCATCTATTGTATATATCTCCCAAAATGATATTAAATTCTCTGGTAAAATTAATGTTGAAATTGTTATAATTTTAAAAAAGATTTTATTTATTTATTTTTATAGGGGAAGGGAGGGAGAAAGAGAGGGGGAGAAACATCAGTGTGTGGTTGCCCCTTGCACACCACCAATTGGGAATCTGACTCACAACCCAGGCATGTGCCCTGACTGGGAATCAAACCAGTGACCCTCTGCTTCACAGTCTGGTACTCAGTCCACTGAGCCACACCAGCCAGGGCACATTGTTAGAATTTTTAATACACAACATGTTTTTTTTTTTTAATTTTTAAGATTTATTTAATTGTTCTTCAAGTACAGTTCTCTGTCTTTTACTCCCATGTTATTCAACATAACTTTGTGGGTAATGTAGCGTTAAGCCATTGTAATCATTTAAAATAACAAATTTGATTGATGATCTAGGTGATTTATAGCTTTTTAGAAATGTAAGTTGCCCTGGCCTGGTGTCAGTTGGTTAGAGCATCATCCCAATGTTACAGTTCAATCTCCAGTCAAGACACAGACAAGAAACAATCAATTGATGCATAAAATGTAACAACAAATCGATGTTTCTCTCTCTCTCTCTCACCCCCCTTCTCTTTCTCAGTAAAATCAATAAAAAAATTTTAAACAAAGAAAAAAATGTAAGTTATGGATCCCAAATGTGGGCCCTTCTGATTCAATATGTCTGCGGGGGGGACCAGAAATCTATATATTTTTAATTTTTATTTATTTATTTTTAAGAGAGGGGAAGGGAAGGAGAAAGAGAGGGAGAGAAACATCAATGTGTGGTTGCCTCTCCCGTGCCCCCTACTGGGGGTCCTGACTTGTGCTGCAACCCAAGCATGTGCCCTGCCCGGGAACCAGTGACCCTTTGGTTCCCAGGCCAGCCCTCAATCAACTGAGCCACATAAGCCAGGGCCAGAAATCTCTTTTTTAAAAAGTTGTCAAATTTGTTTTAGCAGCACATATTCTAAAATCAGATTGATAAAGTGACTAGATATGCAAAGAACACTTTTCGTTTTTATTTTATTTTTGCGTTTTAAAAAAATATATTTTGTTGATTATGCCATTACAGTTGCCCTATTTCCCCCTTAATTTCCCTCCACCCTGCACACCCCTCCCCCACCATTCCCCCTTTAGTTTATGATCACATGTCTCAAGTTCTTTAGATTCTATATTCCCCCTACTATTCTTCCCCTCCCCCCATCTGTTTTCTACCTACCATCTATGCTACTTATTCTCTGTACCTTCTACCCCTTCTCCTCCTCCCACTCCCCTGTTGCTAAGCCTCCATGTGATCTTCATTTCTATGCTTCTGCTCCTGATCTAGCTGTCCTCTTAGTATGCTTTTTTTTTTGCGCTCCGCACCCCCCACCCCCCCACCCCGCCCCGGCTCCCTGGCAAGTTCTCCTTGACCCTCTTAGTATGCTTTTGTTTTAGGTGTGGTTGTTAATAACTGTGAGTTTGCTGTCCTTTCACTGTTCCTATTTTTTATCTTCTTTTTCTTAGATAAGTCTCTTTAACATTTCATATAATAAGGACTTGGTGATGATAAACTCCTTGAATTTGACCTTATCTGAGAAGCACTTTATCTGCTCTTCCATTCTAAATGAAAGCTTTGCTGCATAGAGCAATCTTGGATGTAGCTCTTTGGATTTCATGACTTGGAATACTTCTTTCCAACCCCTTCTTGCCTGTAAGGTCTCTTTTGAGAAATCCAGTGACAGTTTGATGGGCACTCCTTTATAGGTGACTGTCCCTTTATCTCTTGCTGCTCCTAGGATTCTCTCCTTCATTTTAATCTTGGCTAATGTAATTATGATGTGCCTTGGTGTGTTCCTTCTTGGGTCCACCTTCTTTGGGATTCTCTGAGCTTCCTGGATTTCCTGGAAGTCTATTTCCTTTGCCAGATTGGGGAAGTTCTCCTTTATTATTTGTTCAAGTAAGTTTCCACTTGTGGCTATTCCTCTTCCCCTTCTGGTACCCCTATAATTCGGATGTTGGAACATTTAAAGATGTCCTGAAGGTTCCTAAGCCTCTCATTTTTTTGAATTCTTCTTTTTTAATTCTTTTCTGTTTGGTCATTTTTTTCTTCCTTCTGGTCCACTCCCTTGATTTGAGTCCCAGTTTCCTTTCCATCACTATTGGTTTCCTGTGCATTTCCCTTCGTTTCAATCAGTTTAGCCTTCATATGTTCCTCTAATTTATGACTAAAATCAACCGATTCTGTGAGCATCCTGATCACCAGTATTTTGAACTGTGCATCTGATCGGTTGGCTATTTGTTGGTCGCTTAGAGTTATTGGCTCTGGGGCTTTGAGTTCTTGAGCCATAATGTTTTGGTCTGTTTGCACCTGTTATGTATGAGGGGCGGAGCCCTAGGTGTTCACCAGGGTGGGGCAATTTCGGTTGCTGGGTTGTGACGCTATGGAGGCGGGGTCAAAGAGGGGCAATGGCGGTCCCCTCTGCTGCTTCCTGCAAGCAGCTGGGGCATGCACGGTCCATCTCACTGCTTGCTTCTTCACTTGGCTTATCTGCACACAAATGTGTGACCGAAGTCAGCTTGCCGCTTTACGCCCTCACTAGGTCTGCCTGTCGCAACCCCATGCCTGGGGATCTGCCAACAGCTGCCCAAGTGCCTGGGTTGGTCTGGCCGAGTTTTCCTGTGCAACCCCTCTCTGCCAGTCCCTGGCTCCGCCCCTCCTACCGGTCTAGCTGAACAGTTCATTGTTGTCAGACTTCTGTATAGTTCAATTTTCTATACGGAAGAAAATTGAACTGTATGTAATTTGACTTGGCCTCCTCATAAGCCATGACAACATGTTTCAGACAGTGGCTGCCCCTTTCAAGCCTGAGTCCTAGAATGACCAGCCAAACCATGAATAAAAGACAGATATAACTATTATAAGCCACCAAGATTTGCCACTGTTACCCAGCACGATTTCAGACAAAGCTGACTAACACAATTTCTCAGAGTTGGACTTTAAGGGGGAACACACAGGATAATAGGGTCCCAGGAAAATTCAAAAAGTTCTTCAGATGATACTGATAACCTGTTGAGTTGGGATTCACTAAAATAGTGTGCATTTGTGATTTACTTAATGCTGTACCCTTGGATCAGAAAGGCATTTTACAGAATGATTTTCTGTAAGAAAAATATGACTAGTCTTACAATTTATGTAGAGAATTTCCAAGAATTCACTGTGAATTCTTTCACAGTCAAAAAGAATAAAATTAAAAATGAATTATGATTTATCAAAACAAATGAAAACTATAAATCTTCCAAAGAAAATGTTTAGCATACAAATTTAGACAAGTATTGGTGGTATTTTTATTATTGATCTAAAGAGCATTATTTCAAATGCTATTACCAACTGCAGTGGTAATAAACAACTCTGCAAGTTGTTTAAAGTCATAGAGAGTGCTGAAAACACCACAGTATCTATAAAAATGAACAATGGCTCCAAATTCATAAAAAGCTTGTTAAGAGTTTTTAAAAGATGGGATGGGATGTATAAAAAGTAGCAAGTTCTATTTTTTAATTACAAGAGCAACATTTTTTATTTTTTAACTTGTAAAAGTGATGCATGATACAGACATACAAAAAAATAAAGCCACAATCCCTTCATAAGAACCCCAACTGTCAACTCTCCAGGTGCCTTTTTATTTTTCAAGGCTAAGGTGCTTTATTTGGGTCTCTGATTAAAGATGTGGGTGTGAGTTGGGGAAATTGAGATGTTGGTGAAAGGGTACAAACTTAGATGATCAGTCCTGGCTGGTGTGGCTCAGTGGATTCAGAGCTGGCCTGTGAACCAAAGGGTTGCCAGTTCGATTCCCAGTTTTGGGTACATGCCTTGATCGTGGGTCAGGTCCCCAGTAGGGGGCATGCAAAAGGCAACTACAATTGACGTTTTTCTCCGTGTATTCCCCTCTCTAAAAATATATATTTTTTAAATAGCAGTTCTTTATTTTTTTTAAGATTTTATTTATTTATTTATCTTTAGAGGGGAAGGAGAGAGGGAGAGAAACATCAATGTATGGTTGCCTTTCATGTGTCCCCTGCTGGGAGTTGGCCTGCAGGGAACCGGCCTGGGTTGCATGTGCCCTGACTGCGAAACGAACTGCGATCCTCTGGTTCGAAGGCCTGTGCTCAATCCACTGAGCTACACCAGCCAGGGCTCTAAAAATAAATTTAAAAAATCTTTAAAAAAAGATGACGATTAAGTTTTAGAGATTTAACACNATATATTTTTTAAATAGCAGTTCTTTATTTTTTTTAAGATTTTATTTATTTATTTATCTTTAGAGGGGAAGGAGAGAGGGAGAGAAACATCAATGTATGGTTGCCTTTCGTGTGTCCCCTGCTGGGAGTTGGCCTGCAGGGAACCGGCCTGCAACCCAGGCATGTGCCCTGACTGCGAAACGAACTGCGATCCTCTGGTTCGAAGGCCTGTGCTCAATCCACTGAGCTACACCAGCCAGGGCTCTAAAAATAAATTTTAAAAATCTTTAAAAAAAAGATGACGATTAAGTTTTAGAGATTTAACACAGAGAATTGTGATTATAGTTAACAATACTGTATTATATACTTCAAAGTTGCTAAGAGACTAGATCTTAAATGTTTTCACCATGAAAAAGAAGTAATTATAACATAATAGAGATGTTAGCTAATGCCACAGTGGTTAATTCAACATGTTGTATACCTTAAATTTATACAACATTACATGTCAATTATATCGCAATAAAGAAAAAGAATTTTAAAAAATCAAAAAAAGAAAAAGAATCTGTAGCTTTGGCTGGTGTGGCTCAGTGGATTGAGTGCTGGCCTGAGACCAAGGGGTTGATGGTTTGATTCCCAGTCGGGGCACATGCCTGGGTTGAAGCCCAGGTCCCCATGTGGGGTTGTGCAAGGGGCAACCACACATTGATGTTTCTCTCCCTCTCTTTCCATCCATTCCCCTCTATCTAAAAATAAATAAATAAAAAATATATAACAATTAAACAAATTAAAAAAAAAGAATGTTATGAGATAAATCAAAAATAAGATTTATTTGAATAAAATGCAACTGACTTAAAAAATAAAGATGTGGATATGCTTTTCTAATTTGTCTGGTATTTTGGTTGACAAAGAAATGCACAGATGTATTACGAATAAGAGTTGGGACTTCCAAGAATGTTGTAGAAAAAATGTCCACATTGAGTGGAAAGCTGACTAGATGAAGTCTTTCCAAACTCCCCTGTGAGGCCAAGATTTTCAGATTCTTTTGGAGTATGCCAGTCACTTTAATTATCATATTTAAAACAATAGATTCCATGTTAGAGTGTTAAGCTAAAAAAAATCGCAGTATAAAAATAGTTCTAAAAATACTAAAAAACATATTGCACCTAAAATTTGCTATTTAAATGATGTATCACAGATAAAAACAAATAATGCAAACATAGAATTTTAAAATATTTATTTATTTATTTATTTATATTTAGAGGGGAAGGGAAGGAGAGAGGGAGAGAAATATCAATGTATAGTTGCCTCTCGTGCGTCCCTTCCTGGGAACTGGCCTGCAACTCAGGCACGTACCCTGACTGGGAATTGAACCTCGATCCTCTGGTTCACAGGCCCATGCTCAATGCACTGAGCTACACCAGCCAGGGCCAAATAGAATTTTTACTAGATCATGGTGAGATTCTTCTCAAGCTGCAGAACAATTTCCTTAAGGGCAGAATCTTCTGCCCAATTGACTTTACTCCCCAAAATGAGGTTCTGTAACACACACAAAAAATTTTTTTCAAATTAAAGTTGTAAGTACTTTAAAATTTAACACGCTCTCAAAACATCCTATTTCACTGATCTGATCAAACAATTATCAAATGAAGTGTGAACATTTAATCTCTGATCATAAGAAAAACACAGTGATACATTATTATATGCTCATTTCCACTTTCAGTGAGGGTTCAGGCTTGATCCCCATGCCGCTAGGGAAGATTTACAATGCTAACAATTTTTTATGCTGCATCAGTTTTTGTGGGTAGTTTTTCCCGTTAAGGATGGTTGCAGTGGTATCCTGGATTAAAGGGAAAAGATTGCAGTTGGTTCAGAGTTCACTTTGTACTTCTATGGTGAACAGCAATTTGAGCCTAACTAATATGTCCTATTTTTAAAAAGAGGTAAAAGAAGAGCTTAGTTCTCAGCTCTTGCCAAGTTTCAAGACCCTAAAAAAAGATGAAGAGCAATTTGGGGGTAGACAATGGAGGAATAATTAGGGTCATAATTAATGAAATTTCTGGTCATTATGCAATGAAAAACTATATAGCTCCATGATACTAAGTTACTAATTGAAATATTTAAAATTTTGAAATTTGTAAAGTTGTACATTATGTAAAATATGTACATTTTTAAAAAAAAAATTGTTAAAAATCCATTTTAGAGTATAATGGTATATTACTACACATAAAACACAAAACTTTGGCCTATCTAAGGCATGTTCTTGGTATAAGTTAATAAAAGGGCTAGTGTATACAAATTCAGTCAAATTTGCAAAGGCAGATGAAAGTAAGCATTCAAATGTGACTGAACTCCTGAAGATTCACTCCATCAGGAAGAGAGAGAGCTCCTGACCTAGACAAACCTATAGTCTGTTTAACAAAGCAATGAGTTCATTAACTCAAAATGAACACTAATTTAAGGAAATACAGAATAATGCCTTTCGCCCCCTCATTTCCCCAGCTGGGCTGGCTCTGGAGTATTCCTGGGGCCTGTCCCTCCCACTCCTCCCCTGCCCACCAGGCGCATTACCTTTGCCTTTTCTCTCCTAAGCTTTAGCCCTTCTTTTGCCTCTGCAATTTATTTCCTGAGCCCATACAGCCCAGTTGACTCACCTTTTCTACTTCTGTGACTTTCTAAATAAATTCTCTTATAATAAAAAAATGAAAACAAACAAACAAAGAAATGCAGACTAACAGAAGTCTAAAAATAGTAGACAGGAACATTTGCCAAAGAAAATGAAAATGATTCTTTACTTATGATGCAATCCTCCTCTCAAGGTTAGCTTAGGGGATTTGATTACTTCTAATCAAAAAACCCACTGTAACTAAAAAGTAGGTGTAAGACCTGGGGAAGAATTTCTTATGGTGACACATAAGGCCTCATATTTTACAAGAACATGCTTTACACATAACAAGCATTTGCTTTACATGTAATAGACAGTTTTAACTGTGCATCTTCATAATTCAAACTTGGCAATTTAAGTATTTCAATAGTTCGAGACATTTTAAAATTCAAAAAGTACTTAAAAAAACCCAGGATAAAGAAATGGATACTTGAAATTTAAAATTTGACACGATTATAACTACCAACATTTATTGAGAATTTACTGGCACCAGACACTATGCTAAGGAGATTGGCACAAATTATATTCTCTTTAGTTTTTACACCACTCTTTCTAAACAAGGACACGAACACTTAGGAAAGTTAATCATCTGCTCAAGGTCAGCCACTATTTAGTAGCAGTCAGGATCTTAACTCTAGATTCCCATCACCCCCACCCATGTTCTCCCCAAACTCCCAACTTGGAATCTAATGCTCTCCACCATTTCATCATTCTGCCTCCACAGGGCTTCTAAAAATCATTCCATTTATAAATGCCATTATGCAAAATCAAAGCCAGATATGAAATATACATGAATTTCAGATATATGTAAACAGACCAATTTTCAGGATTGAGTTATTTTGCCAAGATCAAAGACTAACTGTAATTCTAAAAGTAACAAAATCAACCATTTTTATTAACAAAAAACGGTCTTTATCTCCCTTTCTTATTTATATACATGTTACCTGGAACACATGTTGAATAACCGTAGTAATTTGTATCTCCATCTGTAGCTTTTCTTTTAAGGTCTTTATCTTGTCTGAATTTTCCATACTGTCCAAATCATCTTTCTGTTTGTTCTTTTCAGTCTGTATTTCTAAAAACTTTTGTTCTGAAGCTCGTTTTAATTCTATGAGGTTAAAAATAAAACAGTGTACTATATATAGCAATTCCTACAAACAAGAATCCCAAAAATTTATGGTTATTTCAGTCAAGAGAAAATATTTTTAAATATTTTACTTATTTATTTTTAGAGAGCGGGGAAGGGAAGGAGAAAGAGAGGAAGAGAAACATCAATCAGTTGTCGCTTGCACTTCCCCACCCTGGGACCAGGCCCTCAACCCGGGACCTGGCCCTCAACCCAGCCATACGCCCTGACTGGGAATTGAACCTGCAACATTTTGGTTTGTGTTGATGACACCCAACACACTAAGCCACACCAATCAGGGCAAGAGAAAATTTTTAATAAGGAGTATTTTAGGTTGTAGTTCTATTTTGATCTAAATATGACTTCCCTGGTACAAAATACCAATATCTGAAATGTACACTTAACAATGCAAATGTTCAAGGGTTGTATATATGATAATGATAACTGTTCACAGATGTTTGAAGAGACATAGTGTCAAAGAGGACCTACTATGGGTACCAAAATAGGTAGGAATTATGTGTTAGCACACCAACTCCCCTCTTTTATTTATACAATGACATATCACCAAGATGAATTTTCAATGAAAAGGTTCCCTTCTCAAGATATAAACATCAACCATTTATTGTAGTTCCTGATATGTTCTAAGAATTAAACTATTTGAAAACATAAATGGGTACGTCTTAGGAGCTTACTTCCTTGACATTAATGTACCAAAGGTAGGTTAGAATGCAATGAAAAAATATTACATATTCAAAGGATAATTAGATTAGATGATCAAGACTATTGCTGACCCTTACATTAAGGCAAATCTACATATTTAAAAATAATAAACCATGCTGTTAAATGAAAAGAGCAGTTTATAACACAGAATAAAGAGATTCCCATTTGATATAAAAAATAGGCATTGAAGACTGATTATCTCTTGATGATAAAATTAAAAATTTAACTTTCCCTACATATACTTTACTGTTTCTGAATTTTCTACAGAAAATGTGTACTACTTGTGAAATAAACATTTCAATAATTCCAATGCAAAAAGCCATCTCATGTTCATTAAGTTAAAAGGCTGTAGAACCGCATGTATTAACTGACCACATAAAAATTATGCATATATAAACACATCTAACTGTGGTCACACAGGAAGGAGGCATGACTTTCACATCACACTTTTCTGTATCATTTGATTTCTCTTCACTGAGAATGTACTCATTTCGTGATTTAATGTTCTAAAACAACAAAAGTATATCAAGCAAAATACACTTTATATATTACTTTTTAAGTTGCCATACCTAAAATTTTAAGAAAATTTGAAAATTAAGAAATTTTGGCCCTGGCTGGTATAGCTCAGTGGATTGAGAGCGGGCCTGTGAACCAAAGGATTGCGGTTCGATTCCCAGTTAGGGCACATGCCTGGGTTGCAGGCCCGTTCCCAGCGGGGGATGCAGTTCCTGCTGGGATGCACAAGAGGCAACCATACATTGATATTTCTCCCCTTCCCCTCTAAGGATAAATAAATAAAAAATCTTAAAAAAAAAAAGAAAAGAAATTTCTTAGTAGCTGAAAGATGTGGCCCTATCAATCTCCATATGAAGTGACAATGTTATACAAAAACCCAAGAACTGTTCTACATACCAAATCTCTTCTTTTTAACATTAAGCAGTTTTCCCTCCAGATCCCAGGATTCCTATTATTAGAAATAAAAAGATTAAGGTACATTACCTAAGAACAAACATGTAATACTTAAATCACTGAATTTTATCTTAGTTTATGTTTTCTAAACCTCCAGTTTTAAATTACTTCATTTCTACACAACGAGAGGACAAAGTAGCATAAATTATAAGTAGACATTTAGCAACATTAATGAAAAATAATTGAGTTATAAAAAAGAGAGAGAAAAGTCTTGGCGAGGTAACTCAATTGGCTGGAGCATCATCCCATACAACAAAAGGTTGTGGGTTTGATCCCTGGTCAGGGTACACACCTAGGTTATGGGTTCAACCCCAGGGTGCATGCATGAGGCAACTAATTGATGTTTCTCTCTCTCTCAAAATCGGTAAATATATCCTTGGGTGAAGATTTAAAAAAAAAGAGAGAGAGAGAGAAAACTTAAGGATACTGAGCTCCAACCATACCAGTCTGTTTGGGCAATCCTATTTAATCATATACAATGCAGTTACCAGCAAGAAAGTGTTACCGAAATCATTAAGATGCATAAGCAACTTAATGTGCAAAGTTACCTGCTGTGATGTCATTATTATTTTATTTAGCTTTAATATGTGTTTCATGTTTTCCATGAGCTCACTGAAAAGAAATGAAAAATATGACATTAACCTTAGTTAAAAGCAATGTCTCATTAATGAAGAAATCAACTAGTATTATACTTTCATTAAATTAACTGCACACTTCAATAGAAAATCATTATCTAACAATAAATCTGGAAAAGTTTGATGTAAACTAAATTTCTGTTTAAAAGTAGAGATGCATTTCCCTAGAAAAATTATTGATCATGAACAACAAAAAATATCAAATTCAAGCATGTAGGAACATTTCTAACAATCTCATATTTAGGAAGAAAAAAATGAACAATTTGCTAATAAGTTGCTTTTAAAACTACTTTATTTTTTAAAGCAATTTTAGGTTTATAGTAAAATTAAGCAGAATGTAAGTCGCTGTACCCTCTGCCCCTATACATGCACAGCCTCCCCTACTGTCAACACATGACAAACGTTTATCTGACACAACATAATCACCCAAAGCCCACCGTTTACATTAGAATCCACCCTTGTTGTTGTACATGCTATGGGTTTGACAACTGTAAAACGACATGAATCTACTACCACAGTATCAAACAGAAGAGTTTCAATGAATAAGCTGCTTTTTATCTCCATTTCTTCAACAAATATTTCTAAGTGTCTACTACATACCAAGAACTGTGCCAGGCATAGTATTTGTTTTCAGAGAGGAAAGAACCTGGTGCGGGAGAAAAATAAATCCACAACGGTAGTATGGTTCTATTAAAACCAGTAATGGATATGAACCACTGTAAGAGTTGTGCAGAGTTGGGGAAGGCACACCCTGGGATCTTAAAGGACATGAAGTGATTATCTAGGTCAAGTAGTTTGAAATGGCTGGAGCCAAAGGGTGTGAAATAGGACTTGGTGAAAACAGTTCTCCTATTTCAAAAAGCCACAGACCCTTGGGAGGGCTGTTCAATGTGGGTTGACAGCTGACCACTCCACCACCTTCCATCCCCACACCTTGGTTTTTAGATTCAGAGTCGGTAGGCTTGGGATGAGAACAGCAATGTGGTCACTGTGATAATACCAATTATTCTGATACTGTAGAAGGAATGTAGTGGAGAGGCTGAAAAGGAGGAATCTACACAGACATGGAAGAACTGAACACATTTTCTACTGGTTACACTATACCTGGTTGTAAAGTTTATGATGAATCTGTCCTATACCCCTTTAACTCAAGAATGTTCTAAGCTCTCATTTTATGGAGGAGCAAGAGTTAGCTCAAATTAAGACTTTAGGGTTTATGTAACGCTGGGTCAATATAGAATACGGGGAGAATGTGTATGAGTCTGAACCACCAAGATAGGAGAAGTGCCAACTCTATCTCAGGATTTTTCTATTGCTTATGGGAGAAGATTTTTATATAACAAGATTTGTAGAGCCTTGGGAGATAAAATCACAGGTAAGGCTCCTGAGGCCAGGCATTTAGGACCAAATTGTAGAGGACCCTGACTGCCAGTCTTTATTTTATATTCCTTGAAAAACTGTTTAATGTGTACAAGCTCATTTATGCTAATGAAAAATAGTTTACTTTCAATCATTGGGTTGTTGTTGATTGAATAAAATAGCAACTGTTCCTGGCTTTCAGTGAATAATGCACAAAATTAACTTCAAACCTTCCTCCAAATTTTCAGACTATCTGGTTAAAACCTAAATTGCTTCTTAGTGTTGGAATATAAACAAGATGTCAGTGGGACTATAAAAGTTGTAATACTGAGCAAGGCCCACAAAACTTCCATCACTTTTCTTATTCCCCAGATTGAAGTGGTTGGCAGTGACAGTTATTTTTTTAAAAAATCAAGAAACTAAAGTCATTATGCAGATCCCCCTTCTAATTCCCATCCTTAACCAAATCTAGAAAGAAAAAAGTACCTATTCTGAAATTTACTTTCTTCCAGGTTTTTTCTAAGGACTGTCGAAAGCTGCATCCTATGAGAGGAAAAAAGATGGCATTATAAAACATGGGTAGCATTTATGGTACACTGAAAAGAAAATAAAAAAATATGACAAGTTAAAGACTGATTTCTGTTTAAATATAACATAAAACATAAGTAGGTTTTAAAGCAGTATTGTTTGGGAAATATTTGATAAGTCACAGAAATATGAACTAACACTAAGAATGACAGGGCTGGCAATGCACGTGGTTGTGCAGCCTGAGCTTTGCTTTCCAAGCCATCTGTGTACCTTGGTGCCTGGGGAAGCAACATGCATGCAGGCACTACAGAGATCTAGAGGGCCTGAAATGGAGAGTTAGGGAATACAAACCCACATTTAACTGTAAACTTTGAAATATGCCTACATACAAACAAGCTCCATAAATCACTGATAAATTCAAATAGCTAATAAGTAATAATAAACAGTCAATGTGGTGACAAAAAAGGCATAAACTAAACACTTTGCAGCCCTTTCCTGCCCTTGAACATGATGTCTTTGCTGTAGGAGCTTCATTATTAACAGTGTAAAAAAAAAGAAGTCAATCAACTCAGCAATATTAGAGCCCTTCCTTTTTGTCACACACACAGGAATTTATTCAAAGGAGGTATCTTAATGCCTCTGAAGTCACCTTAGTTAAAAAAATATAATCTATATAATAAGCCAGCATATGAGATGAGGGGGAAGCTCACTGTCAGAAGCAATTAAAAGCACTTTAGCTCTGACCAATGTATCTTAGTTGGTTGGGTGGACATCATTCTGCAAAGCAAAGAGTGACCAGTTCGGTTCCCAGTCAGGGGTTGCCAGTTACCCATAACAAGCCTGAGTTACCAGTTCAGTGGCCCAGTTGGGGTGACTACTAGAGGCAATTGATCGATGTTTGATGTTTATCTATCACACTGATGTTTCACTCCCTCTCCTTTTTCCTTCCTTCTCCTGCTTTAAAAATAAATAAAATTTTAAAAAGCAAGCAAACAAACAAAAAACAAGACAGTGGAAAGCACTTTCACTACACCTTGAGATAATTAATTCAGATCTCAAAGTCAGTAAGAGACCATGTTTATCTTTTTTTAAAAAATATTTTATTGATTAGGCCATTACACTTGTCCCATTCCCCCCTTCACTCCCCTCCACCCTGCACATCCCCTCCCCCACCATTCCCCCCCTTTCGTTCATGTCCATGTGTCACAAGTTAGATTCACTATTTCCCATAGTATTCCTGCCCTCCCCACTGCCTATTTTCTACCTACCATCTATGCTACTTATTCTCTGTACCTTCTCCCCCCTTCTCCTCCTCCCACTCCCCTGTTGCTAACCCTCCATGTGATCTCCATTTCTATGCTTCTGCTCCTGATCTAGCTGTCCTCTTGGTTTGCTTTTGTTTTAGGTGTGGTTGTTAATAACTGTGAGTTTGCTGTCCTTTCACTGTTCCTATTTTTTATCTTCTTTTTCTTAGATAAGGCTCTTTAACATTTCATATAATAAGGGCTTGGAGATGATGAACTCCTTGAATTTGAACTTATCTGAGAAGAACTTTATCTGTCCTTCCATTCTAAATGAAAGCTTTGCTGCATAGAGCAATCTTGGATGTAGCTCTTTGGACTTCATGACTTGGAATACTTCTTTCCAACCCCTTCTTGCCTGTAAGGTCTCTTTTGAGAAATCCGGTAACAGTTTGATGGGAAGTCCTTTGTAGGTGACTGTCCCCTTATTTCTTGCTGTTTCTAGGATTCTCTCCTTCATTTTAATCTTGGCTAATGTAATTATGATGTGCCTTGGTGTGTTCCTTCTTGGGTCCACCTTCTTTGGGATTCTCTGAGCTTCCTGGATTTCCTGGAAGTCTATTTCCTTTGCCAGACTGGGGAAGTTCTCCTTTATTATTTGTTCAGATAAGTATTCTACTTGTTGCTGTTCCTCTTCCCCTTCTGGTACCCCTATAATTCGGATGTTGGAACCTTTAAAGATGTCCTGGAGGTTCCTAAGCCTCTCCTCATTTTTCTGAATTCTTATTTCTCCCTTCTTTTCTGTTTGGTTGTTCCTTTCTTCCTTCTGGTCCACTCCCTTGATTTGAGTCCGTTTCCTTTCCATCACTATTAGTTTCCTGTGCATTTCCCTTCATTTCAATTAGTTTAGCCTTCATATGTTCCTCTAATTTGTGGCTAAAATCAACCAATTCTCTGAGCATCCTGATCACCAGTGTTTTGAGCTGTATATCTGAAAGGAAGGTTGGCTATTTCTTGGTCACTTAGAATTATAGGCTCTGGGGCTTTGAGCTGTTCTTGAGTCATAATGTTTGGTCTGTTCACACCTGTTATGTTTGAGGGGCGGGGCCTTAGGTGTTCACCAGGGCCAGGTGACCCAGTCTCTGGGTTGTGACGCTGTATGTGGGGGCGGGGTCAGAGAAAGAGAAAAAAATGGTGCTTTGCTTCACTCTGCTCTCTCTCAGATTTCTGTCCCCTCTGCAGCTTCCCACAAGCAAATTGGGCCCCTCTGGTGCTGGTTCCCTGGTGTGTGGACCCGTGTACTCTCCAGGACCCTGTGGGTCTCTCCAACGAACTCTCTGTGAGCCTGGGAGCCTCTCCCGGCTCCTTGACCCCGAGAAAGTCTTTCCAGTTGGTGCTTTCAGGCTCTAATTCCTGCTGAGGCCCTAGCAAGAGCGGTCTGTCTCACTGTTCGCTACTTCGCTTGGTTTATCTGTGCAAGAATGTGTCCACAGTCAGCCAGCTGCCCTGCTCCCTCACTGGGTCCGCCCATCGCCATCCCACACCTGGGATCCTCTAATCGCCTCCTCCTCCTCTCCTGGGTCGGTTGGACCCAATGATCTTTTCAGCCCGACCCTGCTCTGCCGCTGACTCTGCCCCTCTTACCAGTCTGGCTGAGTTGTTTGTTGTTGTTGGACTTCCATACAGTTCAATTTTCACTGTTTTGGCTGTGTTTTTGTTTCTAAAACTTCGCTGTCTTTAAATTTAGTTGTGGGGGGAGGCACAGTGTTCCCACCTACGCCTCCATCTTGGCCAGAAGTCCTCACACTGCATATTTATCGTATTAACAACCGTATACCAACACCTAGCAAAAGCTTAGGACATAGCAAGCACTCAAATATTTGTTGTATAAATTTTAAACTACAGATGCAAAACCTAATTTAAAGTATACTTTAAACTTGATGACCATTCTTTTACACAATTAACAGTTACTGGAATAAACAAATCCACACGATCCTTTCAATTGATCAATAAAATTTAACTTCACATTTCTGTTGTTTTGATTGACATTTCCTTATTAACCCTGTATCATCTAACTTCTTTTTTTTTTTTTAAGATTTTATTTATTTATCTTTAGAGGGGAAGGGAAGGAGAGAAGGAGAGAAGTATCAATGTATGGTTGCCTCTCGTGAGTCCCCTGCTGGGAACTGGCCTGCAACCCAGGCATGTGCCCTGACTGGGAATTGAACCACGATCGTGTGGTTCGCAGGTCTGTGCTCAATCCACTGAGCTATGCCAGCCAGGGCTCATGTAACTTCTTTAGTGAATGGTATAACTTTTCTCTCAGGGTTCAAAATTTGTATGATCACTTTCCTTAATTCATTTAGATTAACATATATTTTCCACCTCCAGCCATACCCATTTTGCATTCCATTGAACAGTGCTTATTAAAGAAATGTAATAATTACCTGTCTAATGCAAGCTTTTTCATTTCTAAAGCCATTTTCACCTCTTCAATTTCATTTTCCAGGTCTTCAATTTTACTATCAAAGAAGCACGAATAAAAGAATTTGGGGAATATCAGGAGACGTCACTATTGGAATATATGCATAAAGCAAACTTTTGAAAAAAGAAAAATGCCTCTATCTAAATAAAAGTATTTTATAGGCTCGTCACACCAATGCATTAACAGATTTGGCAAACTGATGCCTCGGGAGACATTCTGATAAATATCTTGTTAAGGGACAATGCCAAAAGTGCTAATAGGATCACTCATGTATATACATGTACTTCTATATCCCATATCAACAAGTTCTTAATACATGCATGACAAATTACTTGGGAAGTAAAGGGGGAGAAAAAGAAAGACAATGTTATAAGATAGATATCACTATGAAATCTTTAGTAAAACCTACAAATAAAATTTCAAATGTGACATACGTTTCCATTTGCTTTTCTGGCATGATTTCTTCTGGAGTTTTTTCTTCATCTACAAATAAGGAAATTTTTTATTAATTTTTTTTTATTGATTGATTCTAGGGAGAGAAAGGGGGAGAGAGAGAGAGAGAAAAACACTGATTTGTTGTTCCACTTATTTTTGCATTATCTGGTTTATTCTTACATGTGCCATGACCAGGGATTGAATCCACAACATTGGCATATCAAGACAATGCTCCAACCAACTGAGCTATCTGGCCAGGGTAAGTTTTTTTTTAATAGATTTTATTTATTTATCTTTAGAGGGGAAAGGTCAGAGAGAGGGAGAGAAATATCAGTGTATGGCTGCCTCTCGTGTGTCCCCTGTCGGAACTGGCCTGCAACCCAGGCATGTGCCCTGGCTGGGAATCGATCCGCAATCCTTTGGTTCACAGGCCCGTGCTCAATCTACTGAGCTACACCAGCCAGGGACAGGGTAAGTTTTTGAAGCTAGCAATGTTTTAGAATAGTACTGTCCAGAAATATAATGTAAGCCACAAATACAAACCAAGTATGTAATTTTATTTTCTAGTTTCCACATTACTAAAGGAACAAGTCAAAATGATTTTAAGATAGCTTATTCAACCCAATAGATCCAAAACAGTATCATTTCAACATATAATCAATTTAAAGTTACTAATGAAATATTTCACAATCTTTTTTTCAGTGCACATTTTACGTTTATAGCCTTTCACAATGAAGACTAATCACATTACAAGTGTTCTACAGCCACAGAGCTAGTGTCTACCATATTGGACAGAACAGTTTTAGAATTACAGAAAATAATAGGGAGTAAAAGCTGAAAAAGATCAACAGAAAAAATTGTATGTTTATGCAAATTAGAACTTAAAATTTAATAATACCATGTACAACTGCATCAAAAATATGAAATACTCAAGAATCAATTTAACAAAGTATGTGTATGACCTTTACCCAATTTTTTAATGGGAAAGACATACCATGTACATGTATTGGGAGAGCCAATATTCCTGAAGTAAAAATCGCCCATAAAGATCATAATCAAATCCCATGTAGAATTCCATCAATTTATAGAAATTGTTCTACAGAAAAAAGAAAAGCTGATTTTAAAATGCATATAGAAATGCAAAGAACCTAGAACAATCAAAACCATTTTGACAAAGAACAAAATCAGGGGACTTATGGTAGCTGCTATCAAGATTTGCTATACAGGTACAGTAATTAAGACAGTATGGTACTATGGTCAGCACAGACAAATGCCTCATAAGAACACAGGAAAGAGGCCAGATTTAGACCGACACATATACAGTGGAGACTGAAAGTAGAGACTTGATCCCCTTAGCTCACACCATACACAAAAATTAACTAGAAAATCAGACTTGAATGTTAAACCTAAAACCATAAAACTTCTAGAACAATACATAGGGGAAAATCCTTCTGTGAGGTAATCACAGATTTCTTAGATAAAAACTCTAACTTAGAGAGTCCAACAATCCAATTAAAAAATGGGCAAAAATTTGAACAGACACTTCATAAAAGTAGATTCATATATAAATTGCCAATAAACACATGAAAAGATACTTAGCATTATTAGTTAGGAGGAACTATAAAGAAAAGCCACAGGAGATACCACTACATATTTATTATAGTGGGTAACATTTAAAAAGATTGTCAGTACCAAATTTTGAAGAGGACATTGAGTAACTAGAAATCTCATACCCTGCTGAGAGCACTGTCCCATAACACTATAATCATTTTAGCTGTTTGGCAGTTTCTTAAAAAGTTAAACATATGCTTATCATGTGAATTGCAACTTCACTTTCAAGTTTTTTAACCAAGAGAAATGAAAACAAATGTCTACAAAAAGACAAGTACAAATGACAAATGTCCATAGCAGCTTTACTTAAAATGAGCAGAAACTGCAAACAATTCAATGTCCATCAGGAGGTGAATGGATAAACACAGTGATATAGTCATCATGGAACACACTCCACAATAAAAAGAAATGAATTACTGAAACAGACAACATGGGTGAATCATAAAAATACTATGCTGTGTAAAGGTAGCCAGACACATTGGGAATGACTACTAACAGGTTCTAGGTTTCCTTTAGGGTGGTGGAAATTAGGTGTAATGGTTGCATAAGATTGTGGGAAAAATATATTTATGTTTTTGAAAGATTTTATTTATTTTTAGAGACGCGAAAGAAGAGAAACATCAATGTGTGGTTGCCTCTTGCGTGCCCCCTACTGGGCATGTGCTCTACTGCGAATCGAACCAGCAACCCTTTGGTTTGCAGGACAGCACTCAATCCACTAAGGCCACATTAGCCAGGGCAACATTGTGAATATATTAAAAACTACTGAAATATATTTTAAAATGAATTTTATGTTATGTGAATTCTCAATGAAAATATTTCTGACACAAAAATACATATAGTCCCACTTACATCAGATCTAGAACACTGCTGCTCCATACAACTTTCTGCAATGATGGGAATGTTAAATAACTGTGTTTTTTTAATGGTAAAATAATCATTTTTAGATAAATACCTTTATTCAAAGACTATAACCTAATTTCTCGTGGCTTGCTTTAAATTTGTCTTCTTTACTCGTAGACATTCTAGTATGGACTACTAAATCTCCTCAAGTTTTCAGATGTCACAATCCCTTAAAAATGAAGTTATCTATTAGAGGGAAAAGCAGGAATGACTGTTGGAGAAGGGAGACTCCTCATTATTTGACTTTAGCTCTTAAGTCATCTTCTCAGAAGAGCCATGTCGACCACCCTGTCACTGCACCATTATTACCTTCATTACACTGACCACACTTTATAACTACCTCATATGTTTCTTTGCTTACCTGTTTTGCTACAGAGAATTTAAGATTTGTGAGGGCAAAATCTGTCTTGTTCAGCACCGTATCTCCCTGCCTAGCATGGTGGCAGGAACACATTGGAGACTTAAAAGGAATAAAATGAATGCAGGAATACCTACAGAGATAAATATTCAATGGTCCAAATTTTGAACAGATTTCCCCCTATACCTTGTCCTCTAAGATAGATTATCCTTTTTGATTATGTGGGCTTTCATGAAAAAACATTACCTCATTTCTAAGGTAAATATCATAGGTTTATTTGAAAAAGCATGAGGCCTCGAAATAAGGGGGCCACTCACTCTGTAAGGGGATGCACAGTGACCTACTCACCATCTCTGAGGTAAGCATTACTTACCTAATGACAGGGTCATGGCTTTGGAGGCCAGAAGGCCTGGTTCATATCCTTGTTCCTAATTTTTTAGTTGTAGTAAACAGAAAAGCTACAGCCTCATTTTTACAGTTAGTTTTTTGTTTGTTTTTACATAAAAAGACTTTAGAAACCTAAGAGGTTTCTAAACACTGCGGAACTATGGCTTTGAAATAAAATTTGAGCAGTATCTGAAAATTACCTAGGTTCAAACACAGATTCAGGTGAAGAGACTGAGACATCTAGGAGATTCTTTATTTCAGTAGTATTGAATAACAATTTGAGTCAACTTAATGTATTATTTGATTTTATTCTTGAAGCCTATTTCATACAGAAAACAAGGTTCACCAAGCCTACCTTTGTGAGGGAAGGGCTCATGAGTCAGGTGGCAATAGGTGATTATTGCTTCTGGAGGGCGAAACCCATCATTTTGCTACAATCTTGGTCCCAGAGACTTCTGAATTAATAATTTTAAAAGATAAATTAAAAATTTTTGTTTACAATAAAAAATTGTCATTTGTGTCTTTAAGCTGATCCCCCTTTGCCTCATTCCTATTACCCAGTGCTTCTCAAAGCATAGGTCCCAGATCACTGGCTTCATAGTTATATGACCTGCTAATTCAATCTTTAAATTGATGGTAGCAAGTTCTATGATTCCCTAAGCCCACCAGGATCTCTCAGTTCTCTAATCAATAGTGAGTTCTAATCAATAGAACTTAATAGCCTTGCATCGTTATTTAGATATAACCATGTATTTCCTGACATATATTTCCTGAATCCCTAACCAGTTCTAGAGGGCCTGGGCAAGCCTGCCTTTTGCCTTCTTACGTGGTATATATAATACAGCATTATGCTGCCATTATCCTATTCACTAAGTAAGTAACTTTTTGTAAAGTTGACTGTCTTTTCCCTAGAGTACTCATCAAACTCAAAAAACATTATTTGAAAATGCAAACATGCCCTGACAGTGTGCCTCAGTTGGTTGGGTGTGACCCCACAAAGGGAAAGGCCCTCAGTGAGATTCTCGGTCAGGGCACACACCTGGTTTGCTGGTTCAGTCCTGGGACGGAGTGTGCACAAAAGGCAACTGGTGTTTCTGTCCCTTTTTCCCTCTCTCTAAAAATAAATAAATTGGTTTGCAGAACCAGTTTCAAAGAGAGATGCCAAGGGGCTGCCTTAGAGCTCAGGAGCTGGAACATAATTTATATTAAGTTAGACCAATGTAAGAAACAATCAAACCCAGACTTCCGGCCAAGATGGAGGCATAGGTGGAAACACTGTGCCTCCCCCCACAACTAAATTTAAAGACAGCGAAGTTTTAGAAACAAAAACACAGCCAAAACAGTGAAAATTGAACTGTATGGAAGTCCAACAACAACAAACAACTCAGCCAGACTGGTAAGAGGGGCAGAGTCAGCGGCAGAGCAGGGTCGGGCTGAAAAGATCATTGGGTCCAACCGACCCAGGAGAGGAGGAGGAGGCGATTAGAGGATCCCAGGTGTGGGATGGCGATGGGCGGACCCAGTGAGGGAGCAGGGCAGCTGGCTGACTGTGGACACATTCTTGCACAGATAAACCAAGCGAAGTAGCGAACAGTGAGACAGACCGCTCTTGCTAGGGCCTCAGCAGGAATTAGAGCCTGAAAGCACCAACTGGAAAGACTTTCTCGGGGTCAAGGAGCCGGGAGAGGCTCCCAGGCTCACAGAGAGTTCGTTGGAGAGACCCACAGGGTCCTGGAGAGTACACGGGTCCACACACCAGGGAACCAGCACCAGAGGGGCCCAATTTGCTTGTGGGAAGCTGCAGAGGGGACAGAAATCTGAGAGAGAGCAGAGTGAAGCAAAGCACCATTTTTTTCTCTTTCTCTGACCCCGCCCCCACATACAGCGTCACAACCCAGAGACTGGGTCACCTGGCCCTGGTGAACACCTAAGGCCCCGCCCCTCAAACATAACAGGTGTGAACAGACCAAACATTATGACTCAAGAACAGCTCAAAGCCCCAGAGCCTATAATTCTAAGTGACCAAGAAATAGCCAACCTTCCTTTCAGATATACAGCTCAAAACACTGGTGATCAGGATGCTCAGAGAATTGGTTGATTTTAGCCACAAATTAGAGGAACATATGAAGGCTAAACTAATTGAAATGAAGGGAAATGCACAGGAAACTAATAGTGATGGAAAGGAAACGGACTCAGATCAAGGGAGTGGACCAGAAGGAAGAAAGGAACAACCAAACAGAAAAGAAGGGAGAAATAAGAATTCAGAAAAATGAGGAGAGGCTTAGGAACCTCCAGGACATCTTTAAAGGTTCCAACATCCGAATTATAGGGGTACCAGAAGGGGGAGAAGAACAGCAACAAGTGGAATACTTATTTGAACAAATAATAAAGGAGAACTTCCCCAGTCTGGCAAAGGAAATAGACTTCCAGGAAACCCAGGAAACTCAGAGTCCCAAAGAAGCTGGACACCAAGGCACATCATAATTACATTAGCCAAGATAAAAATGAAGGAGAGAATCCTAGAAGCAGCAAGAAATAAGGGGACAGTCACCTACAAAGGAGTTCCCATCAGACTACTCAGCTGATTTCTCAAAAGAGACCTTACAGGCAAGAAGGGGTTGGAAAGAAGTATTCCAAGGCATGAAATCCAAAGACCCTCATCCAACATTGCTCTATCCAGCAAAGCCGTCATTTAGAATGGAAGGACAGATAAAGTGCTTCTCAGATAAGGTCAAATTCAAGGAGTTCATCATCACCAAGCCCATATTATAGGAAATCTTAAAGGGACTTATCTAGAAAAAGAAGATAAAAAATAGGAACAGTGAAAGGACAGCAAACTCACAGTTATTAACAACCACACCTAAAACAAAAGCAAACCAAGAGGACAGCTAGATCAGGAGCAGAACCATAGAAATGGAGATTACATGGCGGGTTAGCAACAGGGGAGTGGGAGGAGGAGAAGGGGGGAGAAGGTAAAGAGAATAAGTAGCATAGACGGTACGTAGAAAATAGACAGTGGGGAGGGCAGGAATACTATGGGAAATACAGAATCTAAATAACTTGTGACACATGGACATGAATGAAGGAGGGGGAATGGTGGGAGAGGGGTGTGCAGGGTGGAGGGGAGTGAAGGGGGGAATGGGACAACTGTTATGGCATAATCAATACAATATATTTATAAAATAATAAATAAATATAATGGAAAAAAAGTAAAAAAAAAAAGAAAGAAACATTCAAACCCAAAGAGAATTTTTATGAGTTTATTTGAGACAAACTGATGACAATTACCAGGAAGCAAAACCTTAATGAGTTGAGAAAATGCTCCAGGGAATGGCAGTTGGGCACATTATTTTATCCATTACAATCAAAAGAGAAAAGGGTATTGCCTATTGTTCGAGGGGTCCAGAAAAAGAGAAACTATTTTTGCAAAGGCATGTTATCAGGTATTGTTTCAAGAACTGAAGTATAACCCACTTTGACTCAGGAGGCCACAAACAGCTCCACCTTTGTTTTTCAGGAGGACTGCGGAGCCGGCAATCAAGATAGCACCTGAGCTATTGTGCTCCAGGGTCAGAAGCCCACCACCCACCATAGATGAAACAGATAAAGACCACTGCCCAGGGCACAGATTAGAGAATGCTTTTTTTGAGACACCTTTTCCCTGAATTACAAACAGATCACCTACACTTTTCTCTCCTTTTAAAAAGGGTTGGTTGAAAATGGAATTTAAGACAGTCTGAGAGTATACAAATCCACCATCTTTTCAGATCACTGACTATCTGAATAAAGGGCCCATAAAGATTCAGAATAGACAGACAGATAGATAGATAAAATCTTTAAAAAAAAGAAAATGCAAATACTTACTTGCATCAACCATTGATTTATATTCCAAGAGTTGTTGTTTTGTCTGTGCTTTTAGTCTGAAAACATAAAAAGAGGAAAAAGTCATATATTTATTGAGGTTTTACTCCTTACTGCATAATAAAGTAACTCATTATTTGGAAGGTAATACAACAAAATAAGTATAAATAAATAGCATTAAAGTCTTCTAGTTTTGCCTTATTTTATTTAAAATGGGCATAAAGATTTTTCAGGCCTCATAGGAAGACAACAAAACGAAATACAGAAAAAAACAGCATCTGTGAAGAAAAGTTAAACATTTCATTTTTAAATGTATTCTTTTTGCCTTATTTTTTATTGAATTCTTTGGGGTGATACTGGTTAATAACATTATATAGGTTTAGGCACACAACTCTATATCACTTGTATACTTAAAATGATACATATTTCAATTTATTCTTAATAGGCCACAGTGATGTGGGACTTAATGAGAAATGTTACACAAAAAAACTAGATTAAAATGGTGAAGTCTGCAAACACTGATGAGTTTACAACCAAACTGTAAAATGCAGAGGAGATCCAGAAAAATAACAAAGATACTAATTCTTGGATAGAGAAGTAAAACATAGTTTCTTAGCTGTCCTATGATTCTATTTTAAAATTATTTTAAAATAGAATAATTTTTTGTCCTATTTTAAAATTATACATAAAATAAGTAGAAAAGCTATGGCTAAATGGTAATTAGTTAAGCTGTACTTACAAAATATTTCACACTTACATGGTAGTTTCATAAAATTGAAACTGTTGCTTTGTGACTTTGAAATCTTTTTAAAAAGAGCCCTGATTACTATGGCTCAGTAGATTGAGCACCGGCCTGCAAACTGAAAGGTTGGATGCCTGCCTGATCAGGGCACATGCTTGAGTTGAGGTCCAGATCCTCAGCTGGGGTGTGCAAGAGGCAGCTGAATCACTGTATCTCTCACATGTTTCTCTCCCTTTCCATCTCTCTAAAAATAAATAAAATAAAATCTTAAAAAAGAAGCTAAGGCACAATAGATAAATTTCTAAAGCTCCACGGCAATTTCTTATGTTCCAAAATTCCAAATGAAAAAAGCCATTCCTTAGATGTTAATTAGGCTAGCATTTTATAAGACACACTGAAAGATTAGTTCCCTCATCTTTAATGTTTTAGTATTTTATACTACAAGTAGGAGGGAATATGTATTTATTTACTATCTTTTAATCCTCACCCGAGGACATGCTTATTGATTTTTGAGATGGGGAGGGAGGGAAAGAGGGAAACATTGATGGGTTCGTCTTGTACATGCCCAAGCCAGAGACCTAACTGCAACCTAGGCATTGCCTGATGGAATCCAAGCGAGGACCTTTCAGTTTATAGGACTATGCTCCAACCAGCTTACCCACACCAGCCAGGTCATGAGGAATTTTTAAAGTGAGCTTCTGATCTTTATTACCCACAGCAGTGGTGAACCTGACAGCTACAGTGCCTATTTTTTAAAATCCCCTTGTTATGATTTAGAATGATCAGTAAACTTCTTTTGTAAAGAAGCAAGTAGCAAATATTTTAGGGTTTGTGAGTCATATTGTCTGTGTTGTAATTACTCAATTCATTCCTAGTAGCAGGAAAGCTTGTGTTAAGTAAAAATAAGATTTTGCTTAAGGGCAATAAAACTTGAATTTCATAATTTTCACGTGTTATTAGATATTCTTCTTGTAAGTTTCCTCCCAATCCTTAAAGACATAAAAACTACTGTTGGCTTGAGGGAGTCACACAAAAACAGGCAGTAATGTAGACTTGGCTGTAGTTTGCCCACTGGTTAGAAGACTGATATCCCTTCCCAGCAAATCTTCCCCTAACAACTGCTTAGTGGGAAGGTATAAAAACCACCCTGCTGATAGAAAATAAAACAAATAAAAACACACAAAAAACTTCTGGATTCAAAGGGGCTGTAGCGCTAAAAGGGGCGGGGCGGGGCGGGGCGGGGCGGGGCTACCCCCCCCCTCCCCCGGCCTCCAGGAGCTCAGGGTTTGGATGCACCCAAGAAGCTCGAAAATCGTGGCCCCTCTTGGATGGACCCACGAAGCTCGAAAATCGCGGCCCCAAGCGAGTAAAGGGATAAGAAAGGGAGGGAGAATAAAACTGCGAAAGCTCTTAAGAGCACTTTGCTGAACGCTTGCCCCAAACTGTCTCATTTAACATCTTTAGCAACGGTGATAGGGGGTTGTCATTTTTCTTCCCCATCATCTTTTCGAAGACAAAGAACGGAGCTTAAGGAACTATTATCGAATGATGCAGTCAACACAGCCATTCAGGGACCGAGTCTGAACTTGAAACCTTTAGGCTATTCAGCGCGAAAGGCGGAGCTCTCGGGCCACAGCTCGCAGCGGGCCAGAGGGAACAATCAACCTGAGCAGCAGGGTCATCTGGTCCTCTGGATGTTTCTGGGCCCCGGCGCCCAGCGGCAGTCCGCCCTCCTCTCCGGAGTTCGCGGGCGCGGCAGCAGCTTGCTTCCCCAGTTGCTTTTCCATCCCGGCTCCCACGAAGAGCTACTGCATAGGACCGGCCAGAAACGGTCAGAAAAGGACGCTTTTCCCGCCACCAAATTGACGCCCGGAAACGGTCGGAGAGCCGGGGCGTCCCGCCCTGCCTTTTCCGCCCTACGGGCCCGCCCCTTCCGTTTTGTTCTTCGGTTACCTCAGGTACCGTTGTGCCTTCTATCCTGACTTTCCTATTTTGAAATCGATACAAACGACTTGTGTAAGTTTGAAGAACTTTAGTTAAGCGCCATCTCTTCCGAGTGTTTGGCTAGAGGCTAGGCTATAGCCGTTTGAGACACTCGCGGGCGCTGTCGGGAACCGCAACCTGGTGGGTAAAACCCCGGCATAAATAGCTTATTCAGCCTTCGGTCTGGGACAAAGGATCTGCGGGACAGCGGGTATTGTGTGTTTGTGGGTTCTTTTTTTTAAAAAAAACCTATTTTGGCACTCCTTGTCCACCCGCGGAGAACGGTAGGCTAGGGAAGAAATATTAGAGGTTTAAGAAGACTGTGAGCTGAGCTCATAAGGTCCAGACCCCTCGGTTGGCGGAGAGACGAGTGGCCCAAGTTCAAAAGTGCCCACGCCCCACTAGGAGGCAGAGCGGATACTTGAACCTCAGACATCTAGCGTGAAACTCCCTTATCAGTAAAAATCGTACTCGTAACAGAGTTAGGTGCCCCTCATTGTCAGCTTGTTGATTCCACAGGTTACATTTGAGCTTTCTTAGCTTGCCAGTGAGCGGGACCTGTAAGTGCCTGGCTGAGGTATAGTTTTTCATTAGGGACGGCGGTGTAAGGGACACTGTCCTCGTGGCACAAGCCCCGCAACACGGATTTCTCACCCTTCCATTGTTAGTTTCCCAAGGTGTACTTGCTCACATGACTCTCCTTTCTTCCTCTCCTTTATTAAATAACAGCTTCTGGCAAAAGATTCAAAACACACCGTAGAATGCAACTGTGTTTTAAGTTCGCCACTCGTACCCCCAAATTCCTGAAAGAACATTTTGTTTCCTTTAGTTTTTTTTTACACAAAAGCTATCCTACCCTAATGTACCCGGGATGTCTTCCAAAATCAATCTCATCCTTTTAAGCAGTGGCTATTAGGTGTCCACTGGCCAAATTTGGGACAAAGATAATGTAGTAGTAGCTCCCCAATCTGAGCATACATCAGAATCGCTAGTTAAAACATTGTTAGGCGTCTAAACCACTGAGTTGCATTTCTAACAAGTTCTAGATGATATTGATATTGCTGGTTGGGGACACTTTTAAGAACCACTGCAGCAATTGGGTTTTAACATAGCTTCTGCCCTGGTTGGTGTGGTTCAGTGGGTTGAGCCGAGGCCTGGGAACCAAAGGGTCACCAGTTCAATTCCCAGTTAAGGCATATGCCTGGGTTGTGGACCACGTCCCCAGTGGGGGGCGCATGAGAGGCAACCGCACATTGATGTTTCCCTCTAGTTCTCCTTCCCCTCTCTAGAAATAATAGATTTAAAAACAAACAAAAACCCCAATAACTTCTTTAAAGAAAATTCAGACTAAACAGAAGTGCTCTCCACAACCTTCTCTGCTTTAGGAACACCAGACAGCACTTCAGAATTGTTTTTAAAGTGGGCCACTTTAAAAAGCAAAATTAGCCCTGGCTGGTGTAGCTCAGTGGGTTGAGCGCAGGCCACACGATCGGGGTTTGATTCCCAGTCCGGGCACGTGCCTGGGTTGCAGGCCAGTTCCCAGCAGGGGACTCAGGAGAGGCAACCATACATTGATATTTCTCTCCTTCCCTTCCTCTCTAAGTAAATAAAACCTTAAGAAAAAAAGCAAAACTACCAAAGTAAAAAATAAAAATTAAGCTTATTACAAACTTGATCTCCAATGCAATTAAAATCACCAACATAAAGATGCCTGACAAATTTTTTTTAAATCCTCTCCTGAGCATGTTTATTGATTTTCAAAGGAGGCATGTGGGAGGGACTAGTGGGAGGAGAGGAAGAGATACGTAGCCGGGTTGGTTACTTCCCATACTTGCCCCAACCAGGGACTGAACCCACAACCTAGAAATGTACCCTGACCTAAATCAAAGCCACGAACTTTTGGTGTACAGGACAGTTTTCCAACCAGGCCACCAGGGAAGGGTTTGACAAATTTTAAGAAACTACTTAGAAAATGAGTACTTAAATAATCTTCCAAAAACAACTCCAGAAGAAAAGTTAACAAGAAACTGATGAAAAGGACTACTTCAGAAAAAAGCTATTTCTTTCAGTGGAAAATGTAAATGCTTTTATTAAAATGCATTAAGTATTTAAGTTAAATTAGAAAATTACCAAAAGAAAAACAGATGGTGAGAATGAAAAGCTAAAACTATGAAACAAAGATGGTAGAAATTCTTAACACCAAACATTGATTCTTTTAAAAAATTATTTATTTTTAGAGGGGAAGGGAAGAAAGAGAAAACAACATCAATGTGTCTTTCCCCCTTCGAGCGCCCCCTGCTGGGGACCTAGCCCCCATCCCAGGAATGTGCGGACTGGGAATTCCATCAGTGTTCCTTTGGTTCTCAGGACCCTGGCTCAATTCACTGAGCCACACCAGCCAGGGCTGATTCTTTCAAAACACAGATAAAGACCAATACCTTGGCCAAGTCTGACTAGAAAACAAAAGTAATATCAGGAATGATAAAATAAACTATAATACAGAAAAGATTAATTATATCATGCACCTCTACAGTTATAACTGAAAAAATCTAGGATGGATAATAGAAATGGAAAGAATATCCCTAATAGACCAAAAGGTCATCTAAAACTACCATTTAAACAGTTCCAAGTTAAATAACTTTATAGTTAATTTAGTTAGTTTTCAATGAACGAATAAGGATTTCATATCACAAAGACTTAAAGATGAAAGTCTCTCTAATCCAACTTTAAAAGCTAGTAAAACCCCCAAAATGGTAGCAACAAAAACTGAACCAGTTTCCCAAATGAGATGCAAAATTTTTAAAATGAAATATTAACAGATTAAATCTATGTATCATAAGCAATTCATTTCACTTTAGGAAACCTGTAACAAGGATTATTCTATCATACTAAAAGAGAAAAACCCTAATGATACCATAAACTGAAAAAGTAAATGAAACTCCACAGCTTTGTGTATAATTCTAAATGAATAGAAAAATAAAATGGAAAAATTTCTTAAAGACTAACAACAAAAATAGTAAATGGTAAAAATACCTGAGATGTCCAATCAGGAACAAGTCAAAGATCTACCCATTATCAATGATTATTTTGGGTATTCTAATACAATAAATACCATAAATGTTGAAAAATAAAATTTTTGGATTTAAGGCCTAGAAAATGGCACTAAAAAGTCAAGTAAGAAAATTGAGGTCAGCTGGATAAAAACACAAGCAATAAAGAATAAATTAGATTCTACTCATAATAGTGGCAAAAAACTTAAACCCAATAATAAACTTGAGGTGAAGGGGGCAAAGGAAGAAAAATTGGGACAACCGTAATAGCATAAACAATAATATAATTTAAATCCCCCCCAGATAATAAGTTTGACAACCCATCATCTGTTTTGGGGGAACACACATTTGTGGGGAACCTGGTGCTAAACCATTTGTAGATAAACAGACAAAGCCCCCCAAAACTTGACAGGAAAAGTGCAGCAATTATATAATTAAGTCCTAATACTATATTCAAGGATTTGCAACAAAACTTGATAGAGAAAAATGCTTCTGGGTAGAGACAATGTAAGTCCATTTCAACCTAGGATATAATGTACTATGTACATAATAGCCAAAATTTCAAAAGCTTTTTGGTAAAAATAATTTTAAAGTTCATATATGTTTGAAAATTGCCCCCTAATATTTGAAAAATAGTATAGCCTTATCAGATAATATAGTTTAATATTGTTTATCACAGGAAAAAACAAGGAGACCAGGAAGCAGTAGATGAGCATTGATGTTCCAGTTCAGCTGGACAGGATGACTTTAATCATATGGTACTGGCATGAATAGGCACCCATCTGGAAGATAGAATCCCACCTCACACCACAGCAGTAACAAGTCTAAATGGATGCATTTTTTAATTTTATAAGATATTTATGGTTTGGGGATGGAGATGACTTTAACAATGAAAATCTGAAAGTGACTACAGAAAAAATAGATTTGATAATATATAAACTGTCAATGTCTGCATGGTAAACAACAGCGTTAACGAAGGGCAAATAACAAGCCAGGAAAGCCTTGTATATTGATCAGTTAGTAGACAACAACAATTTATTCAAGTAGCCATTAGAAGTATAAATTAAAGCAACAAACAATATATTTTTTTTGCCAAATTCACGGAAATTGAAGAAAATGATTACCATTAGTTCTGGCAAGACTGCAGAGAAAACAAGCACTTTTGTACATTGCCAATGACACCAAGAGTCATCTGGCAGCATCCGGTAGAAGTGAGAACAAACACACTCCCGGGAGAACCCAGTATGTGTTAAAAAATGGCATGGTATTTAATGATATTTAAACAGCACAGTGGCGAAGAAAATAAACAAACTGAATGTCAACAGAATGACTGGCTATATTATAGTATACTATGGAATGTAATACTGAAATATAGGTAAGGCCCATACAAGTTGAAAAGAATGCTGAGTAAATAGAACAATTTCATTTTTAAAAATCTCCACAATTTATACACATGTCTATGTTTATAGAAGTCAGGAAAAGATATATCCCAAAGTTCAGGTGGATAGGATTGAGATGTAGGGATGAAAGTTGGGAGACGGGTAAAATAAACTTTTGTATGTTTAATAAGGAGCGTCTTTTATTTTCTCAACCAATAAAACAAAGTCAAGTAAGTTTAGAATATAGATTAGAGTTCTTATTTTTCAAGTTAAAAGTTGATACTAAACTTGATAAGTTAAGAAATAGTGGTAAAAGCAGGTTACTAGAATTATGGCAGCAACCACCAGAAGAAATAGAAAACAGGGAGACTAGGTATAAAGTAGACTTTTACTGAAGTAGAACAAGGCAGCAAATTCTCCAAGATAACTGGGCTTACATGTAGTATGCTCTGTGAAAATAAAGAGTTTTGAATGCCTTCACAACCTCAGTAATTCCCATTAATAAAGTAAAAGTCAGGTACATAAAACAAGAACTACATAAGCAACAATTATATATATTAGTTGGGTTTCCAGGTTAACTGAAAGCACTTTTTACATCCAATATTCCCCACCATATCTTGAAGACACCTTTTAAGGTACCCTATAGTAGGAAGTAGCCACATTCAAATGAACTAAAGTATAAGAATTAAAAAGGACAATAGCTTTATTAAAAGTAAGTAAATGTAACATATAATATATACAGATAGCACATGGTGCCAATTGTATTTGCAGATATTACTGTACTCCAACTCAAGTTTCCAAGTTACACCTTTGCCACAGCCTTGGCTAAATCTTGAACTAGTGCAGAATTCAGCTGTGCTAGAGTGCTGATCTTAGCATGCTTAGATGCGGCATACTTGTTCTTGATAGTCTGCAAGAGAAAAGCGTAGTAATTAATGAAAGAGAAAAACATAAGATCCAGGTAGTACAGATATTCATGTAAAACATAAGTTCTTAAAAATAAGCTATGCATTTGCAGGCATGAAGTTTTAATTATTTTCACTTTCCCCACAGCCTCCTGAGGTGTCACTGATGGGACTCACCATGTGCTTTGTAAGCCCACTATTCACCATGACTATATTCTTAGCAAGGTGTTGCATAACAACAAGAAGGGATTCTTCAGTGTATGACAGGTAATACTGTAGAACTGGTGTCTAAGGCAACAAAAGTTCATGTTAAAAATGCTCATCAACAAAGACTTTCATAACATTTCTAGATGTTATTCAAGAAGGTAGGGAGACAGATACCGTATGACTTATTATAATTAAAATTTAAGACAAGCTTAAGATCCCTCTTTCCCTAGACACTCCTCTTTCATGCTTCTCTCATATCCTGTGGTCAAACCAATCAATTACTGACTTGTCCACTCCAAACCTAGATCTGAGTTCTTTAAGGCCCACTTTCTCTATTCTTAGGCCTGGAGTAGCACATGGCACACAGAAATTCTTGTTGAATCAATGACTATGAATGAACTTCTAGTATGTCATTTGACCTGCTTGAACCTTTCCATTTATAAGGAGTATCAGTGGCTCTGCCTTTCTCAAAGGGATACAGAAAGATGAAATCAGGTAATGAAATGAAAGCATTCTATGAAGACATCACAAGCAGGATATAATCTTTAATCATTCCCTCTGTAACGCCATATTTAGGAACCATTTGAACTGTCCTTTAGTGAAAAGTTCTATACTCAGGCAAATAATATTTACAATTTACAAACTTAGGGCAACCTAGATCTGCAGGACAGAACTTACCCATTCACCATTATCGAGTATTTTCAGTGCTAAACAAAAAGCTCCCGCTGCAATCTGAGAAGGAAGAAAGTGCACCATTTCGTAGTCTAACATACTTAGTTCCATCAGGTATTTGGCCAAAGTATGCTGCTCCACATCAACCTGCAACAAAACCCACACACAGGTCACTGAGCTGGCAGAAAATTTTGCCTTGGCAATAACCAGTATGCCCCTAACTGTAGCTACAAATGTTTATCTACAAACTCTCAAGTACAACAGCCCATGGAAGGCCTTAATAATATTAATATATAGCCTGCGTGGAAATAAATTATGTTTATCCCTTCCCCTGTAGTTAGGAATGTCAGATAGTTGAATTCTATCTATAGTTGGTCAGCAGTATTCTCTAATGTACCACATCGAAGGTTTCTTAAGAGATCTATACCTCTCCAATCTTAGATGCTCTCCGAAGGAAATGAAGGGGTAGAGGACGACCAAGACTAAAATTTAAAGCTCTCAGAATCTTCATTTCCATTTGTCTGATTTGGAGCTTAGTGTAGGTGTTGTCAGTTACAAAGGCAAAGTCACCAATTTCTGGAGGGTACATTTCTTCATATTTGCTCGCAATAAACATGGCAGTGACACCAAGCAGCTGCAGCATCTTCTTGGGCACCAAATTATTCTGCAATGGGAATTTTAACTGGATGAATATGTATTTGAAAAAAGGAGACACTGAGCTATGAAAGAGGTGGGGAAGACATATTCCCAGAGCAAAATCTCTATGACAATCTATCCCCCAAAACAGATTTTAGCTGAAAAGGTCTGTTTTTTATGACTCAGCTAGGACCCTGGAAGACAGAACCCTCAATTACTGAATTATGCTCACCTGCATGAACCGATCAATAATGGAAACAGTCATATACATGGTCTCCTGTAGCAATCTGAATTTCATTTGAACCTGCACCAGCCAATCAATTAGGATGGCTCTCATGTTTCCAGTGACTTCCCGACCTAGAAGGTATTTTGGTCTGACTGACTGCTCTTCCTGCAAAAGAAATGCTGATTTTCAGAAGCAACACTCCATGTGACATTTCTGATCAGAAATATTAGTTACTAGCCCTGGCTGGTGTAGCTCAGTGGATTAAGTGTGGGCTGTGAACCAAAGTGTCACCGGTTCAATTCCCAGTCAGGGCACATGCCTGGGTTCTGGGCTAGGTCTCCAGTGGGGGCCATGTGAGAGGCAACCACACAATGATGTTTCTCTCCCTTTCTTACTCCCTCCATTCCCCTCTCTAAAAATAAGTAAATAAAAATAAAATCTTTAAAAAAAGAAAAAGAAATATTAGTTACCAGAATAGCTCTGGGGCATTTAGGATCTCTAGCAGTCCTTAAGTTAATTATTCATGTGGTCACTACAAAAAGCACGCAAGCGCTAAGTACGACAGTGGGACAGGTTTTTCATATTGTCAGATCTTATGTTCAATTCACCATTGTGGCCTACTGGCCCATACTCTGTACCCACTTACTCCCAAATAAAGATACCCTACTATCATCTCCCTTTTTTTCATCTAAGGCTCTAAACCCAGAATCTGAGCTTTATGAAGTAGAGAAAAATAGCAGCAGCTCTCAGATCACCTAGAACCCATGGGCTACCATTCTCCTGCCCAGGGGTTTAAACCCCCCAAACACCACACATAAGTAGAGTGAACGATCAAGGACTAGCACATACATCTGCTAAATCTACTCCTCCAAAATTGGAATACAAACTTTAAAAAGGGAGAAGAAACTCAAAGCAGACGGCTGGTCCTGGCAAGGAAGTCATCTTAGAGGACAACTGTGTAGAAAATAGAGATGCCCCAAAGAAACAGGGAAGAGATTGAAAATGCTAATGATGCCAGGGGTTAGAGCATGCATTATGAAAAACTGGATAAATCTGACAACTGTATAGCTTATGTTGTTGGCATACAGAATGCTTCCTTTTGAGGGGGAGAGGATAAATGCCACTCATGAAAAGTTTCAGAAGTGGGATGAAATAAAAGAAAACCAAAACTTTAGTTTTTGAGTGTATTCTTCTTGGACACAAAGAACAGTTTCACAGCCACACTGAACCAAAATGTTTTGTGTTGGGGTGATTATAGTTTTTCCAGAGTTTGGGACTTGCCAGCTTCTGTGAGAGATATAAATATATCATAATATATCATTCAGTCTGTGGACTTTGCATTAGAAAGAGCCATGGTAGTATCTACTTTCACTTTAAAATTTCCTTATTCAAAATGGCAAATTAAGCCTGGGCTGGTATGGCTCAATAGATTGTGTGCCAGCCTGTGAACCAAAGGGTCTCCAGTTTGCTTCTCAGTCAGTGCACATGACCTGGGTTGTGGGGCAGGTCCCTAGTTGGGGTCGGGGTGGGGGGGGGGCATGTGAGAACCACATGTTGATATTTCTTTCTTTTTTTTCCCCCATTAGGTTGTTCACTCTATTTATTTTTCCCCCCAATATTTTTATTTAATTATTTTTCAAGTACAGTTTTCTGTCTATTACTCCCATCCCATCCCACCCCCTACATGTTGATATTTCTCTCCCTCTTTCTCACTTCCTTCCCACTTTCTAAAAATAAATAAATAAAATCTTCTAAAAATGGTAAATTAAGACTTCATTGGTTTGTGTAGTGATTTTTCTTTTAATTTTTAAATCCGCCCCCCCCGCCCCCCACAAGACCAGGCTTATTCGCCCCCTCCTTTGATTCACAGGCCAGCTTTCAATTCACTGAGCCACACCAGCCACGGCTTTTTTTTTCTCTTTTTTTGGTATTCCATGAAGGAGAATTTGCCAGTGGAATCTACTATTAAAAATGTTTTTCTCACATCTTGCTTGAATTATTGTAAACTGTTAATGGCAAATATCTTTAATAAATCTAGATGTAGTTTAGAAAAAGCAGATTCTAATCATAATACTGACCTCAAGTTGTCTCAGGTAAGTATAGATATCTTTCACATATTCACTGCAAAGGTTTGGATCAGCTCCATCTTCTGCATCCACATCATTCACTGCAAGAATTACATCAGAGAAAGCCTGACACAGATATTCTTCTGCAGGGGCACAGCCAGATGTTTCCATTGGGCTTGGAGAGGGAGTATCAACCTGGAAACAGAGAAACCTTTTGAGCTAACAGCAAAGAGGAGCATACAATCTAAGGATCAAGATCAGATTGGTACCAGCTCAAGAGACCATTTGCTGAACGTGCAATTAATTTCCTTAAAGATCAAGTATCATCTTTTAAATTCAGTTTCTCTTTAAGAAGCAATTAATATGAAAAGTATAATGCCAATTTGAAGTCAGCCGAACCTAAATGCTAAGAGGAAAAACAGAAAAGTAAATAAATTCAGATTCTGGACATTCCTCCAAAGGAGAGTGGTAAGTAATAAATGTCTTTATCAGTGTCATGTGAAGTTAATCCAAATGAATGGCAAGACAGCTTTCATTTTTATTTTCAAAACATGAACCACTTGTCACTGCTCAAGAGAATACAAGTTCTGTCCTATTATTGACTGATTTCATTAACCATTTCCTTCCAACTCCAGTTACCCAATTGTTCACTAATTGAGCACTTTCTTCAAGCCAAGCTCTGTGCTAGCCATTAACTTTATGTTATGAAGGGGTTTTGAACTTAAAGTGAAGTAAGGAGACTGATTCTAGAAACAATGGTTGGGGTGGTGGAAGTTAGGCAGATCTTTAGGAGTTGATATCCAAGATGTTTTGATGAAAAGATTATTAGCTAAATGAGTGAGGAAGGCATTTCAAATTAGTGTGTAAGCAAAGGCAAAAACCAATATCGAACTTTCAAGGAAAGCTCAGGTAGTTTGGAATGGCCAATTAAAGACTGTGTTATGTCCAGAAGGCCAATGCTAAGCCAATAGCCTTAAATCTTATATTCTTATATATAAGCCAGCCTGAATGACTTTTACAGATTTTCCCAACTGGTTGTATTAAGTTTTTAAAACTAGGGCCTCAGAACACATTTCATTGTAATTTCACAAAGCAACCTCTTCCAGTAGATACATTTACCTAATACTTAATAGAAATACTAGGTTTTTGAAGCTGTTAACTAACTCATCTTCTTACATAATCTCTGAAGAGCTACATTTTTTCCCTGCTTTATACCCATTATATGTTACAGACTTATTAAACCAAAAAGTTGTGGGTTTGATTATGGTCAGAGCACATACCTAGGTTGCTGGTTTGAGCCCTGGTTGGGGGCATGTAGGGGAAACAACTGATTAATGTTTCTCTCACATCAATATTTCTTTCTCTCTTTTTTCCTTCCTCCCTCCCTCTTTCTCTCTAAAATCAATAAAAACATATCCTCAAGTGAGGATTAAAAAAAAAAAAAAGCATAGGTTCAAAGCCAGACAAAGCCTGGGTTTGAATGCAGTATGTGCCACTGATTTTTTTTTAAAGATTTTATTTATTTATCTTTAGAGGGGAAAGGAAAGAGAGAAGGAGAGAAGTATCAATGTGTGGTTGCCTCTCGTGAATCCCCTGCTGGGAACTGGCCTGCAACCCAAGCATGTGCCCTGACTGGGAATTGAACCGCAATCCTGTGGTTCACAGGTCCGTGCTCAATCCACTGAGCCAGGGCTGTGCCACTGATTTGATATGTCTCTAGATCATACTTAATACTTCTCCAAGTCATTATTTACAAAGTAGAAGTAATAATACTAGCTAAGAGAGTATAAGATAATGTGAGTTAATTCATTTAAAGTGCTTACCAGTGTACTCTATAAATGTTACTATTATTATTATTTATTGAAATGCTACTCCATGCATTAGAGTAAAATGAGATTCGTAAAAAAAAAATCAACAGACTCTAAAATAGTTAAATAAGTTTACCAAAATAGGCTCCGGCGAAAGTTTTTCTTCTTTAACAGCCTCAGGTTCCGGCGCCACCGCTGGCCCCGGTTCCAGCACAGGCTCAGGCACAGGCACAGGCTCAGGCTCAGGCTCGAGTGCCTTTTCCAGTGGTTTTGGTAGTTTTTTAGCAATAACTTTTCCAGCAGTTAAAGGTTTTGCCTCCTGTGGATGAATGGGAGAGAATAGAATGTTTCTCAACCCGGGGTCACAGTTGCAAGGTGGACTTTTACAGATATAAGATACGTTGGATCAGGAAGATAGTTACCTTTTTCAGAGGCAGTTTGGCCTGTGGCTGTTCACTGACGTTGTTTCCGATGTCTCCAAGTGCGGTTCTTGGCCGCAGTCCGACCTTCGAGGCTGCAGCAGTGACCAAAGGCACACGCTTTGCGCCTGCCATACTGCTCTTCGCCTTGTTTTCAGCGTTAATTTTCGTATTCTGAAAGAAGTGAGGCCATTTTTGAGAGCTGGCCCAGCCAGGTTAGACTAAGTCAGGGATTAAAGTAAGCCAAAAGAGAGGTTCCGCGGGCACTCGGCTGTGCGGGAAACTCGGGTTGCAGGGTCTCCGCCAAGACCGTGACAAGTCAGTTTCCTCCCCGAACCTCTTCACTCATATTATAGAGGGGTTTGCCCATTTATTGCCACTGGCACTAAAACACCACGAATTTACATTTGAAAGGAAATTAAAAAACGTCATAAATTGCCGGCTCTTTCCTTTCTTTCTCGAACGGAAAGAACATTAACGGAGTTAATGTAGTTGGTGGAAGGCCACACAGGGGCCCTCCATTACCTTTTAGAAAAGGTTGCCCGTCGACCCTCCTCCGTTCCCCCACACCAACCCCCATATCCATCCAAGGCCCATCCAGCTCTCTTTGTCACCTTCAAGTTTCCGTCGGTAAAACCTCCAAACTCCCCCACAATGCCAGGGGCCCACTGACACCTCTATCTTCCTCCCCAGGTCTCTGCCCTGGTCTCTGCCCTGGTCTGCTCCCGCCCGGGGGGCGCCGGCAGGCGAGATGAGAACACTAAGCCAGAAAGACCGTGTTTGTTCACCGTCCGCAGCAGCTCACCCTGGTGACCCGGAGCGCCATGGCTTCCTCTTCACCAGGTTGCAGCTCAGTGGGAGGAAGCAGAGAACGGGAGCCCCCGACAAACCAGAGACCTGAATCCGACAACCGTTCCTCCACAGCACGCTGGGAGAGGCAGGCCCAGCCTCAGATTTAAACCCCGCACCTCTCCCTTCTTATTGGTGGGTTCGTGGCACTCGCTCCCTTCCCATTGGTGGCTGCTCATTCCCCCGAAAATGCGTTTCCAGGGCGATCCCGCGACGGAATTCGAGAGAGGGTGGGGCCAGAGAGAGAAGCCCAAACTTGATCTAGCTCCGTGCCTGCGCGCTCGGGCATTTGAGGCAATCAGTCACCTGGAGAGGTCAGGCCAGGCCAAGCGAGGCCCCTCGAATTTGTGGGTTCCTTGATATAACCCAGGGGAAAAGTTGCCTTGGAACAATGACAGTGGAGCAGCCACAACTTGAATGGCAAAAAAAGCACTTACGGCTCTAGTCTTAGTTATTGTTTCACACTTTCCGTGTATATGGAAATGTATATGGTGGTATGTAACCAGACAGTCTTTGATAGGTGTTCTTTCATTTGATCTTTCCAACAGCACTCTGGAGGAACTGAAGCCCAGAGAAGCTTTAGGTAACTTTTCCAGAATCACAAACTAGTAACGTGGGTACTAAATGTAGTTTTTCTCTTTTTGGGGGGAGAGGGGAAGGGATTGGGAGGGGTGGGTGGTAGCCTGTGGGAGGAGGTTTCTGTGATATTTCCACCAAGCTAATTGTATCATAAGAATATTGTTATTTTCTTAACCTGCTAGATTCCTTCAATCAAACTGTTTTCCAAAGCCAATCTTTTTGTTGTAGCTTTTTGAGAAAATTTTCAAACAAAAATATTATAAACATATGTATACCCTTTACTTAGATTCAACTATCCTTAACATGTTACCCCATTTCCTTCATCATTTACTTAATCTCCCTCTTTCTCTCTCTGTATAAACTATATATATTTTTTCTTGAAACATTTGAGGGTCAGGTATATAGATCTATCTATCTATATATATATATATCATGTCCTTTTATCTTTTAATACTGCGGTGTGTATTGCCTAAGGAAAACATGGTCTGTTACAAAACCATATACAGTTAATAACTTCAAAATTTTACTTCATTATAATTTTTTCATGTCCATGTTTTTTGCTTTATTTTATTATATTTTATTCACCCTGATTTTTATATTCCTCTTTGTCTGTTGACCTAATAGTAATATCCTTTACAGATTTTCCCTCCCCAGTACATGATCCAGTCTAGGGTCAGATGTTACATTTAGTTGCCATGTCTCTTTAGGCTCTTTTAATTTGGAAGAGTTCCCACAGCTTTTCTTTGTCTTTTATAACATTGATGTTTTAAAAGAATATAGCACCCCTAGTACTATTTTTTTAATTTTATTTATTTATTTATTTTTAGAGAAAGGGAGGGAGAAAGAGGGAGATAAACATCAATGTGTGGTTCCCTCTCCCAGAGCGGGGGACCTGGCCCTGAATCCAGACATGTGCCCTGACTGGGAATCAAACCAGCGACCCTTTGATTCACAAGCCAGTGCTCAGTCCACTGAGCCACACCAGCCAAGGCCCCTGCTACTTTTTAAAAAAAGATTTTATTTTATTTTCAGAGAGAGGGTAAGGGAGGAAGAGAGCAACATAGATTCGAGAGAGAAACATCAATTGGTTGCCTCTCGTATGTGCCTACTGGGACCAAACACTGAACCCAGGCATGTACCCTAATGGGGAATTGAACTGGTGACCTTTCTTTCATTTTGTGGGATGATGCCCAACCAACTGAGCCACACCAGTTAGGGCTACTTTCCAAAAATAAAATTGTCTTATTTTTGTGTGTGTTTGGTGGTTTCTTGTGATTGAAATAGAGGCTGTGCATTCTTAGCTATTATACTGTAACACATGTTCTTAAGGGATCAGCTCTGCAGATGCATGATGTTCATCTGTCCACCATAAATGAGATTAAATTTGGTCACTTGGTTAAGAAGTTGCCTGATTTCTTTACTGTGTATTTACTGTTTTTATTGCAGCTAATTACTTGTTTGCTAATAAATTTAAGACCATGCTTCTCATAGTATTTCTCCCTAGATTTCACATTCCCTCACCACAGCATTTGCTTGGAAACTGTTGAAATTCATGTTTCATTGCCATGGGCTCCAACTAGCTGAAGCTGATTAAAAACAAACTTTGAATGACTCTATGATGCCAAACCTTTACCAGACTTAATGGAAGACCCCTTCTTGACCATTGCACAATGAAAATTCTTTTAAACCAGTAGTTCTCAACTGGGGGGCATTTTATCCCACAGGGAACATTTGGCAATGTCTGGAGAAAGTGACATTTAAGCTGAGGCTTAAGTGACAAGAACATTTCAGATAGAGAAAATAGGCTGTGAAAACCCAATTATAGGATTGAGCTGCTCATGTTCAGAAAAGTCAGTGTGGCTAGAGTTTGGGGGAGGCAGGTAGTGCAGATGAAATTAAAGAAATTTGGAAGGGTGAAATTATACAAGTCCTTGTAAACCAAGATAAGGAGTCTATCTGGGCTTTTTGTGAAGTGGAAACCTTTGGAGGGTCTTAAACCAAGGTGTGGTATAGTCTGTCTTTCAGAAAGATAGCCTTAATTGTTGAGAAGATAATGTATACAGGTGAGGAGGAGGAGGGGAAAACAGAAGGGAAAGTGAGGCAAGGGAGCCATGAAGAGGCTATTGTAGGAGGCCAGGCAAAAGATGATGGCTTGGGTAGTTCTGCTAGTGCTAGCAGAAAGGGATGGTTTTTAGAAATATTTTGGAGACAGACTTGATGGGTGTTGATGGCTTGCATGTTTAGAGTAAGAGAAAAGGAGTCAAGGATGACTCAGGTTTTGGTTTGAGTAACTGAAACAGAAGATGGAAAGATGAGCAGCCTTTACAGGGTAGCAAGTTTGGGGCAGGAGATCAAGAATTCTGCTACATTTGGAGACCTGGTGGGGTAGGTCAGTTGGTTACGAGTGTCCTCCTGATATGACAATGATGTGGGTTCAATCTCTGGTTAGGGCATACACAAGAAGCAACCAATGAATGCCTCAATAATGGAACAACAAATTGATGTCTCTCTCTGAAAAAAAAATTGAAAAAAGAATTCTGCTACATTTGAAATGCTTAAAAATATAAAAAGGAGCGGTTCATTAGGCGGAAGTAAAGTCTCCCTTGCTGTAGATAAATCCTGACACAAGTGAGGTCATCAAGAGAAGGAATGTAAAGAACAGAAGATGTCCAGGAGCAAGTCCCAGGGCCCTCCACATTTAAAGATTGAAAAGACGGGGAGAAAACAGTGAATAAAACTGGGCCAGAGCACCACAGAGGTAGGAGACCAAATAGTGGCAGGTGAGAAAAGAAGGCAGTGTTTCACAGAGGGGAAACAGTTGTTTAGCATAGCAGATTGAACATACACATCTATTTGTTTCTTCTCGAAGATACTAAAGGGATTATTTTTAAAAATGCATTAATTCTCAAAGATGGGGGAATAGCAAAAATGACACCATTTTGGAAACAGGAAAGCGCATGGAAGAGTGGTAATGGAACCAGACTAAGACAGTTGCAATTTAAGCTAACAGTGGAAAGCCAAGAAGCAAACTGATTCGTGCTGTAGGCTACAGCAGGTTGCAGGAATTGGAGGCACCAGGAGGCCGTAAAATCAGTGGTATAGGTGGAGCTGAAAACAGGATTGTTTGATTCCCTCCTGAAAACCTGAGCACAGTGAGAGTGCAACCTCTTCCTGGTCCTGGCAGATGACTGGAGGTTTGTTTTAGAGAGGCTGAACTAAAGAAACTGGATTTCAGATGCCAGGAAAGCATGCGGACATGAAGTGAAATTCTTCATACCAAATGGTGATACCTTTAGTTCCCTTCTTCCACTCAGCCCTCTAAATGCAGGAAGCTGTACTTATACCTGCATAAATGAGATGAAAACATGATTTTCTGGCAAATGAACAAGTGTAAGAGAAAAATCTTAAATATATTAAAGGTTAGGAGGGGTGGCCAAAAAATGGCTGGGTCACCCTTAAAGTTTTGTTCACCACTTGACATGCTTGCATATTGACACAGAGCTTCTAATCAATATTCTAATGTCCTGCTCTTAACTATTACAAGCCAGCCAAAGAACACCAGTCATCTGAGGAAATCTCTGACTTGAAAGAAGGAGGCCTACACAAACAGAGGAATTCCAGGTGAATAGGCAATTCAAGGAGAAGAAAGCCAAGAAATAAAAATAACAGTTATTTATATCATCAGAGAAATAAGAGATAATACATCCATAAGCAAGTTTTAAAAAGATATCTGGGAAATTAAAACTGACAGCACAGCCTTAAATAACACACTAGATCAGATGGATTTAATTGATATCTTCAGAAAATGTCATCCAAAGCAGCAGAATACATCTTCTTTTCAAGTGCACATGAAACATTTTCTAGGATAGACAACATGTTAGGACACAACACAAGTCTCAATAAATTTAAGGAATTTGAAATCAAATCAAGCATCTTCTCTGACAGTAATGGTATAAAAGTAAAAATCAATTACAAGAAAAAACACAAATATGTGGAGGCTTAATAACATATTAAATAATGAATAGGTTAACAATGAGATCAAGGAATAAATACAAAAATATGTTGAAAGAAATGAAAATGAGAACACAACAACCCCAAATCTACAGGAGACAGCAAAAGCAGTCCTATGAGGGGAATTCATAGCATTATAGGCTTACCACAAGAAACATCTGAAATAAATAATCTAACTTTACACTTAAAGGACCTAGAAAAAACAACAAACAAAGCCCAGAGTGAGTAGGAGAAAAGAAATAATAAAGATTTGACCAGAAATAATGAAGCAGAGTGAAAAAGAACTACAAAAAAATCAATGAAACCAAGAGCTAGTTCCTTGAAACAATAATCAAGATAAACAAGATTGACAAACCCTTAACCAGTCTCATCAAGAAAAAAAGAGAGAGGACCCAAATAAATAAAATCAGAAATAGAAGAAGTAACAACTGACACCAAAGAAATACAAGGGATTATAAGAAAATATTACAAATTATATGCCAACAAATTGGACAATCTGGATAAATGGATAAATTCATAGAAAAATACTTGAACAAGAATTAAGTAAAAAATTTTAAAAAATAAAATAAAATCATAAAATGAAACCCCCCCCACAATCTTTCAGAACTGAATCAGGAAGAATCAGAAAATGTGAATAGACAGATTACAACTAATGAAATTGAAGCAGTAATCAAAAAATCCCTAACAAAAGTCCTGGAACAGATGGCTTCACAAGTGAATTTTATAAAACATTCCTATCCTTCTCAAATTATTCCCAAAAATTTAGGAGGAGAGAAGATTCCCAATTTTTTTTATGAGGTCAGAATTATATTAGTTCCAAAACCAGATAAAGACACTGGAAAGAAAGAAAATTATGGGCCAATATCCCTGATTAACATAGAAGCTAAACTCCTCAACAAAATATTAGCAAACCAATTCCAGCAATACATTACAAATATCATACACCATGACCAAGTGGAATTTATCCTGGGGATGCAAGATACAATATCTGCAAATCAATAAATGTGGTACACCACATAAACAAATGAAGGAAAAAAGCACCTGATCATATCAATAGATGCAAAAAAATCTTTTGATAAGGCCCAGCACCCATTTATGATAAAAACTCTCAACAAAGTCGGAATAGATGGAACATACCTAAACATAATAAAGGCCATAATGCTAAACCCACTGCCAGCATCATACTCAATGGGCAAAAACTGCAAGTGTTCCTTTAACATTGTGAACAAGACCGGGATGCCCACTTTCACCTCTCTTATTCAACATAGTACTGGAAATCCTAGTCACAGCAACCAGATGAGAATAAGAAATAAAAGATATTCAAACTAGAAAGGGAGAAGTAAAACTGTCTTTATACCAATGGCATATTTCACAGAACTAGAAGAAATATTTCTAAAATCTACATGGAACCACAAAAGACCCCAAATAGCTGCAGCAATCTTGAGAAAGAACAAAGTTGGAGAAATCACACTGTATCAAACTATACTACAAGACCATGGAAATCAAAAGTACTGGCATAAAATCATAAAGATCAATGGAATAGAGAGTCCAGAAGTGAACCTATGACTTTATGGTCAATTAATATTTAACAAAGGAGGCAAGAACATACAATGGGGTAAAGGTAGTCTATTCAATAAATTGTATTGGGAAAACTGGACAGATTACTGCAAAAGAAAAAAGAAAGAAAAAGTTTTCTTACACCAAACACGAGAATAAAGTCAAAATGGATTAAGGACTTAAATGTAAGACTTGCAACCATAAAAATCTTATAAGAAAACATAGGCAGTAAAATCTTTGGCATTTTTAAAAAGATTTTACTTATTTACTTTTAGAGAGAGGGAAAGGGAGGGAGAAAGAGAGGGACAGAAACAGTGATGTGTGAGATATACATTGATCAGTTGCCTCTCACATGGCTCCAACCCAGGTATTCATACCTGGTCCTCAACCCAGGTATGTGCCCTTACTAGGAATTGAACTGGTGACCTTTTGGTTTGTAGCCCAGCACTCAATCCTCTGAGCCACAATAGCTAGGGCAAAATCTCAGACATTTCTTGTAGCAATATTTTTTCTGATATATCTCCTCAGGCAAAGGAAACAAAAGAAAGAATAAACAAATGGGATTGCATCAAACAAAAAAGTTTCTGCACAGCAAAGGAAACCATCAGTCAAATGAAAAGATAACCCACTGAATGGGAGAAACCTATTCACCAATAATACATCAAATAAGGGGTTAATATCCAAAATTTATTAAAAACTTTTATAACAACTGTGGCCAGGTGTCTAACTTGATTGGAGTGCTCTCCCATGCACCAAAAAGGTTGTAGATTTGATCAGGACACATACGTGGGTTGTGGATTCAATTCCCAGTCAGGACATGTATAGAGGCAATTAATCAATGTTTCTCTCCCACGTTGATGTCTCTTGCTTCTCTCTCTCCCTTCCTCTGTCTCTGAAATCAATGGGAAAAAAAAACCCCCAAAGCTAAACAAGTCAACACCAGAAAACCAAACATCCAATTAAAAGAATGGTCAAAGAAGCCCTGGCTGGTGTAGCTCAGTGGCTTGAGTACGGGCCTGCGAACCAGATGATCGTGGTTCAATTCCCAGTCAGGGCACATGCCTGGGTTGCAGGCCAGTTCCTAGTGGGGGACGCATGGGGGGCAGCCATACATTGATATTTCGCGTCCTTTCTCCTTCCCTTCCCCTCTAAAGATAAATAAATAAAATCTTAAAAAAAGAAGGAAGAATGGGCAAAGGACCTGAGTAGACACTTCTCCAAAGAGAACATACAGATGGCCAATAGACATATGAAAAGATGCTCAATGTCATTGATCACCAGAGAAATGCAAATTAAAACCACAATGAGATACCATCTCATACCTGTCAGAATCAATAAATCAACAAACAACAAATGCTGGCAAAAATGTGGAGAAAGGGAACCCTTTTGCACTGTTGGTGGGAATGCAGACTGTTGCAGCCACTGTGGAAAGCAGAATGGAGTCACCTCAAAAAATTAAATATGAAACTGCCTTATGACCCAGAGATTCCACTTCCAGAGTTTATCCAAAGAAACTTGAAACACTAATTAGAAAGAATATATACAACCCTATGTTCATTGCAGTGTTATTTACAATAGCTAAGATTTGGAAACAACCTAAGTGCTCATTAGTAGATGAGTGGATAAAAAAGCTGTGGTACATTTACACAGTGGAGTACTACTCAGCCATAAAAAAGAAAATCTTATCTTGTGTAACGGCATGGATGGACCTGGAGAATATTATGCTAAAGGAAATAAGCCAGCCAGAGAAAGACTAGTACTATGTGATTTCACTTATATGTGGAATCTAATGAACAAAATAAACTAATAAATAAAATAGAAACAGATTCATAGATAGAGAACAGACTGATTCCTGTCAGAGGAGGGCAGTAGGGGGCTGGGTGAAAAAGGTAAAAACAATGATCAAACAAAAAGAAAGGAAGGAAGGAAAAGAGAAAGAGTAAAAAGAAAAGAAAAGAAAGAAAGAAAGAAAAGAAAAGAAAAAAGAAAAGAAAAGAAGAAAAAGAGCCCTAGCTGGTGTGGCTTGGTGGTTTGAGTGCTGACCTGAGAACCAAAGGGTCGATGGTTTGATTCCCAGTTGGGGCTCATGCACACATTGGTGTTTCTCTCCCTCTCTCTCCCCTTCCTTTCCCCTTTCTCTAAAAATAAATAAATAAAATTAAAAAAAAGAAAAAGAGAAAGAAAGGAAGGAGGGAGGGAGAGTGTGAGGGGGGGAGGAAGGGAGGAAGGAAGGAAGAAAGAGAAAGAAAGAAGAAAGGAAAGAAAACCTCATAGGCACAGACAACAGTATGGTAATTACTAGAGGAAAGGGGGGTGGGGTCAGGTAGATGAGGGCAAAGCAGGATAAAATGGCAAAGTGGGGAAGGAGATTTGACTTAGAGTGGTGAACACAAAATACACAGATGATGTATTATAGAATTGTACATCTGAAACCTATATAATTTTATTAACCAATGTCACCCCAATAAATTCAATTAAAAAAGAAAAATATGACAGCAAAAATTTAAAAATACAATAACATGTTTGGAAGAAAAATTCAAAATAATTTCTCACAAAAATGGCTGACAAAAGGAGAAACTCAGAGGATCATTCCACAAGGTCTGACATGTAACTTAATAGGAGTTTCAGAACAAAAGACCAGATGCCAGACAAGAAAAAGCTAAAGGAGTTTATCACAACCAAACCAGTATTACAATAAATGTTGAAGAGAATTCTTTAAGAAAAAAAAATTGAAAGTACAATATGAATAATAAAATAGCAATAACTACATACCTATAATAATTACTTTAAATGTAAATGGATTAGCCCTGGCTGGCATAGCTCAGTGGATTGAGTGCTGGCCTACAGACCAAAGGGTCGCCGGTTTGATTCCTAGTCAGGGAACATGCCTGGGTTGTGGGCCAGGTCCCCAGTGGGGGACCACATGAGAGGCAACCACACATTGATATTTTTCTCTCTTTCTCCCTCCCTTCCCCTCTCTTAAAAAATATAAATGGATTAAATGTTCTAATCAGACATAGGGTAGTTGAATGAGTAAGAAAATAAGATCCATACATATGTTCCGGACAAGAGACTCACTTCAGCTAGAAAGACACACATAAACTGAAAGTAAAGGAATAGAAAAAGATATTTCACGCAAATGGTAACAACAACAACAACAAAAAGCTGGGACAGCAATACCCAGACATCAGACAAAGGACTGTAACCCTGGCCAGGTAGACTAGTTGGTGAGAGTGTCATCCTGATACTCCAAGGTTGCCAATCCAATCCCTGGTCAGAAGCAACCAATGAATGCATAAATGAGTGGAATGACAAATCAATGTTTCTCTGTCTCTCTTCTCTTTTTGCCCCTTCCTCATTCTCTCTAAAATCAATAAATAAAAATTTTAAGAAAGACTTAAAAAAAGGACTGTAATAAAGAAGAAGCCAGCACTTCCACTTCTGGGTATTTATCTGAAGAAACCCAAAACACTAATTCAAAAATAAATATGTATCCCTATGTTCATTGCTGAATGATTTAAAATAGCTAAGACATGGAAGCAACCTAAGTGTCTATCATTTATTGATAGACAAATGGATTGAGGAGATGTGTATATGTACAAATACACAATGGAATATTACTCAGCTATAAGAAGAATGAAATCTTGCCATTTGTGACAACAGGACTGAACATAAAGGGTAGTATGTTAAGTGAAGTAAGTCAGATAAAGACAAATACCATGATTTCACTTATAAGTGGCATCTAAAAAACAAAGTGAATGGACAAACCAAACTGGAACAAACTTATAGAATCAGAGAACAAATTGATAGTTGCTAAATGGGAGGGGAGTTGAGAGGAAGAGTGAAAGAGAAGGGAGTAAGATATACAAATTGCCAGTTATAAAAATATGGAGATGCAAAGTACAGAATAGGGAATATAGTCAATAATATTTTAATAACTATGTATGGTGTCAGATGAGTAATAGATTTATTGGGTAATTACTTTGTGAGATATATAAATGCCTAGTTCCTATCTTGTACAACTGAAACTAATATTGTATGTCAGCTGTAATTAAAAATAAAAAAGTATAAAAAAAAAGACCAGTGAAAATGGAGGAAGGAAATTATTACAGAAAAAAATACCAAAAAAACCTTCCCAGAACTGAAGGATGTGAGTTTCAATAAGTGAACAAAGATTTATCCCATGGCACACTGTGCTGGCATATAACATTAAGAATAAAAAGAAGACCCTATAAGGAACCAAAACAGGTAGCATACAAAGGATCCAGAATCAGATTCAAATTGGACTTTCAACAGCAATGTTGAAAGCTACAAGATTACATGGGAAAATGATTTTCAACCTATAATTCTGTACCCAGCTAAACTATCAAACCACCATCTAGTAGAATAAAAGCATTTTCAGATTTACAAATTCTAAAAAATTATCTCCTATGTACCCTGTATTAGCAGTTATTGGAGTTTGTAATCTCCCATAACAAAAATTGTAATTAAGAAAGAAGGCATGGGATCTAAAAAACAGTAGTTCCAACACAGGAGAAAGGTTAGGGGAATCCCCAAAGTTTTGAAAATCCATCAATGTGATAATAATTATACACATTTATTGCTTAGAATAGTGCTTATCTGACACATGGTGAGGGATCATTAAATTATTTTCTTCATAATACTTATCACAATCTGACATTTTTACATATTAGCCTATCTCCTCTACAGAAAGTAAACTCCATTAGGGCAGGACCTTGTTTTATTGACTGACTTCATTCCTAGCTCCTAAGACAGTGTCTTGGAATAAAGGGCTTCCAGAAATTTTTGTACAATATGAACAAATTTATTAAATGTTTAAAAATATAAATTTACTATTCAATTATAGTATTTTCTTAAGTGAACTTCCCATAACTGTGTGAATATTGACAGATCCATGTATGTACTGTACTTTGTTGCAGGGGGAGAACCCGGTTGGTCTTTAAATTGAACTGAAAAAGAGCCATAGGAACAGGAACAATATGTACCTGAAAAAAATGTAGTCTGAATTATTGATATAGATATTAAACTTAGTATGTGATAACACCAGAACCAGGAGAAAAAAACACGAGATGATTATATAAAGTGCTTAATAGAGTGCCTCTCATATAGCACCTACTAAATAAATACTAGCAAACTATAAAAACACTATGAAAAGACACTTAAAATACAGAAGTTAAATTATAAATATTTTGACAACTGTATACACCTGTGCAACCGCCTGATCTAGAACATTTCCATCACTCCAAAAAGATTCTCTACGCTTTTTCAACAAATTCCATTTCCCCAAGCAACCATGTTTTAGGCAGAGTAACAACCCCTCAAAAATATCCTTGTCTAGCCCTGGCTGGTGTAGCTCACTGGATTGAGCACGGGCCTGCAAACCAGAGGATAGTGGTTCGATTCCCAGTCAGGGCACATGCCTGAGTTGTAGGCCAGTTCCTGGCAGGGGATGCAGTTCCTGGCAGGGGGTGCATGAGAGGCAACCATACATTGATATTTCTCTCCCTCTCTCCTTCCCTTCCCCTCTAAAATTAAAAAAAAAATTAAAAAAAATGTCCTTGTCCTAATGCCCAGCCCTGTGAACATGAACAGACCTGTGACTAAGTTACATGGCAAAAGGAACTTTGAAGACTTTATAATAGGAATTATCCTGATTGCCTGTGTGGGTCCACTGTAACTACATCAAATGTAGAGAAAGAAGGCAGAAGAGGTGGTCAAAGATGCAAATAGTGGAAGAGGCAGGAGCAATCTGAAGCAGAAGCCTATCTAACCCAGTTCCTGGCTTTGAAGACAGAGGAAGGGGTGTGGGTGGTTGGGGGTGTGGGTGTGGGTGTGGGTGGTAGGGTGTCACAAGCCAAAGACTGCAGGTGACCATTATAAGCTGGAAATACCAGTAAAGAAACAGGGACCTCAGCCCTCCAACCACAATGACTGAATTTAACCAACCTGAATGAAGAAGAAAATGTATTCTTCCCTAGACCCTCTAGGAAATCACCTTGATTTTAACCCAGTGAGACCCATACTGGACTTATGACCTGCAGAACTGTGTTTTCATTAAGCTACTAAATTTGTGGTAATGTTATGACAGCAACAGAAAATTAATAAAAATGACTTTCTGTGCTCTATCGTCTTCTCTGTTCTTGGACTATATATACATGGAATCATACAGTATGAACTGTTGTCTGGCTTCTTTTACTTAACACTGTTTTTGAGATTAACATATATTGTTTGTAACAGAAATCTAAAAAATTACTGAGTAGTATTCCATTATGAATGGACTCAAGAATGGTGTAATTATGAATGGTGTAATTCCATTATACCACAATTTATCCATTCTCCTGATGGACATTTGTTTTTTTTCTGGTTTTTGCTTATTGTGAACACATAAATCCTTGTACAAGTCTTTTATGGACATACTTTTTAAAAAAATTTATTGTTGTTTGATTACAGTTGTTTGCATTTCCCTTCCCCACTCCCCCTGACCTCAGCCAAACTCACCTCCCTCCCTGTTTCCACCCTCCCCCTTGGTTTTGTCCATGTGTCCTTTATAGTAGTTCCTGAAAACCCTTTACCCCATCGTCCCCTACCCCTGGACATACTTTTCTTGGGAGTAGAACTGCTAGGTCACAGGGTGGATGTTATATTTAACTTGCCAAACTAGCACTGTGTTGAGTTCTAGTTGCTTCATACCTTCCCCGCTTCACTGAACTGAGTACTTCATTATTATTTTTAATAAAGATTGTTTATTTTTAGAGCGAAGAGAGGAAAGGGAAACATCAATGTGTTGTTGCCTCTCACGTGCCCCCCACCAGGGACCTGACCTGCAACCCAGGCATGTTCCCTACACTGGGAATCCAATCTGTGACCTTTTGGTTCACAGGCTGGCACTCAATCTACTGAGCCACACCAGCCAGGGCTGAACTGAGCACTTCAAATCTGTGTATTTTATTTTATGTTAGTACACCTGTAAAAATATCACCAGAGAAAAAAATGTAACATGACACTGTTTGTATATGAAAAAATATAATAGCCATTTTGGTCAAACCAGACTGTGGGTAGAAAAAACATGTAAAAAAAAAAGATGAAAGAATCCAATTTTAGGAGTTCCAGCCAAGATGGAGGTGTTGGTGGAAACACTGTGCCTCCTCACACAACCAAGTTTAAAGACAGCAAAGATTTACTAACAAAAGCACAACCAAAACAGAAAATCGAACTGTACGGAAGTCTGACAACAACGAATCATTCAGTCAGACCAATAAACCAGGCAAAGGAGTGAGCAGTGAGATAGATTGCATAAACCAGGGCCCCAGTGATGGGAATTAAAGCCTAAAAGCACCAATTGGAAAAACTTTTTGGGATCGAGGTGCCAGGAGAGGCTCCCAGGTTCACAGAGGGTCCTGGAGGGTGCGCAAGCCCACACATCTGGAACCAGTACCAGAGGGCCCAATTTACTTGCGGGAAGCAGCAGAGAGGACCGAAATCCAAGACAGAGAAGAATAAACGCCATTGCCCCTCTCTGATGCCACCCCCACATACAGCATCACAACCCAGCAACTGGGTCGCCCCACCCTGATGAACACCTAGGGCTCTGCCCCTCATACATAACAGGCGCAAACAGACCAAAATATTATGGCTCAAGAAGAAGAACAGCTCAATGCCCCAGAGCCAATACTTCTAAGTGACCAAGAGATAGCCAACCTATCCGATGCACAGTTCAAAATACTGGTGATAGGATGCTCACAGAACTGGTTGATTTTAGTCACAAATTAGAGGAACATATGAAGGCTACACTAAGTGAAATGAAGGGAAATGTACAGGGAACCAATAGTGATGGGAAGGAAACTGGGACTCAAATCAAGGGACTGGACCAGAAGGAAGAAAACAACCAAACAAAAAAGAATGAAGAAGTAAGAATTCAAAAAAATGAGGAGAGGCTTAGGAACCTCCAGGACATCTTTAAATGTTCCAACATCCAAATTATAGGGGTACCAGAAGGGGAAGAGGAACAGCCATGAGTGGAAAACTTATTTGAACAAATAATAAAGGAGAACTTTCCCAGTCTGGCAAAGGAAATAGACTTCCAGGAAATCCAGGAAGCTCAGAGAGTCCCAAAGAAGTTGAACCCAAGAATGAACACACCAAGGCATATCATAATTATGTTAGCCAAGATTAAAATGAAGGAGAGAATCCTAGAAGCAGCAAGAGATAAGGGGACAGTCACCTACAAAGGAGTACCCATCAGACTGTCAGCTGATTTCTCAAAAGAGACCTTACAGGCAAGAAGGGGCTGGAAAGAAGTATTCCAAGTCATGAAATCCAAAGAGCTACATCCAAGATTGCTCTATCCAGCAAAGCTTTCATTTAGAATGGAAGGACAAATAAAGTGCTTCTCAGATAAGGTCAATTTCAAGGAGTTCATCATCATCAAGCCTTTATCATATGAAAAGTTAAAGGGACTTATCTAAGAAAAAGAAGATAAAAATTATGAACAGCAAAGGACAGCAAACCCAGTTATTAACGACAACTAAAACAAAAGCAAACTAAGAGGACACCTAGATCAGGAGCAGAACCATAGAAATGGAGATCACATGGCGGGTTAGCAACAGGGGAGTGGGAGGAGGAAAAGGGGGAAGAAGGTACAGAGAATAAGTAGCATAGACAGTAGGTAGAAAATAGACAGGAGGGCAAGAATAGTATGGGGAATAGTGAATCTAAAGAACTTGTGACACATGGACATAAACTAAAGGGGGGAATGGTGGGTGAGGGGGTGTGCAGGGTAGAGGGGGATGAAGGGGGGAAATGGGACAACTGTAATGGCATAATCAATAAAATATATTAAAAAATAAATGTAAAATAGTGTTTTTACAGGAAAAAATCCAACTTTACCTTTTTGATTTACAATCTACTAGAACATTTTACTTCTGAAAAATAACTCCAATAGGGAAATATACATCAGTGGTTTTAAAATGAACTCAGTTTAGCATCGATATGTAATCTTTGCATATCTAACCTTTATACAAATTAAAGCCATAAGAAGTGCCTTAAAATTTCAGTTTTAAGACATATAACATTCCTGATGGATTAAAAACGGGGACAATGTCTATGGAGTGCATTTGGCAGTATTTTTCAGATTTATAAATGCTCTAAACCAGGGGTGTGAAACTCATTTTCACTGGGGGGCCACATTAGCTTTGCACTTGCCTTCAAAGGGCGTAATGTAATTTCAACTCCTTAACAGTTAAGAAGTAGTTACATTTATACAGTCCTAAAATTATTTTGGCCCTTTGAAGGCAACCATGAGGCTGATGCGGCCCCCAGTGAAAATGAGTTTGACATCTCTGCTCTAAACCCTTTGCTTGTTGGAGTTTATTCCACATATTTATTTGCACATATGCAAAATGTTTGTACAGGCTATTTGTATCAGCATTATAGTAACAAAAGAGTGGAATCAACCTAAAAAAAGTCCATCAGTAGCTTTACTCTACAGCTAAGAAAAACAATAAGGATGTTTTTAATGTTTCAACTATGGAATAATTTCTAAGTAAAAAATAATACATACATGTGTTTGCTTGGATATTCATAAAATATCTAGAAGGGTATACTAGAAACTAATAAGTGTAATAAGTTTTATTATTACTACTATTTTTTTCTTTTTTTAGAAAGAGGAGAGAAACATTAATGTGTGGTTGCCTCTTGCACCGCCCCCCCCCCCACTGGGGACCTGGCCTGCAACCCGGGCATGTGCCCCAACTGGGAATTGAACCAGTGATCCCTCGGTTCACAGGCCAGTGCTCAGTCCATTCAGCCACACCAGCCTGGGCACAAGTGTAATAATTTTTAGAGAGAACTGTGTATCTGAGTGACAGTTTAGAGGATTTTGCCATTTATTCTTTTGATTTTCACCATTTGTCCATTAACACTAGTAGACATGCATGTCTGCATTAATGTAGTGGGTATTTTAGGAGAGAATCATAATCTAAATTTAAAGTAAAACCAGAATCCTTTAGTGATATTTAATTATTTATAGCTTAATCATTCTTCTGTGGTAATTAAAAAAGCTTAAAGTTTGATCAATTATTATATAACAGGAATAATAAATCCATGTCATAAAAGATGTAAAGTTTATTCTAAGTGGAAATCATGAGTGCCTAAATTGGTAATAAGGGAAAACAATAGTTGAAAAGAAAGAGAAATTAATAGGTGTGTCAAGCAATCACCACCACCCTTCTTAAGGCAAACAAACTATAAATAAACTGCTGTTTTGGGTATTATTTCAAGCTCGTTTAGTCACTTAATACATAATTAATTTCTTAGATGCTGATTGTAACAGGAAAAAAAGAGAAATTAATAAAAGCTACCTCTGAAGATTAAAATATTAACAATTCTGTAACTTTTATTTAGCCCTGTTCAACTTTCAATTCACGCTCTTCATAACCCTGTGAATTTGAGCAGATTTTATTCCTTTATGTATGAGAATAAAGATACCCAGAGAGGCTAATTTGCTTAAAGTCATGATTTATATGTGCTGCAACCAGTGCCCAGGTGCTTCTCAAAATTGGAGTTTGCCTACTTTCCACCTGCACCTACTTAACCTTCAGCCTTTACCTTTTCTCTCAGTCAATTTTATTTTCTTGTTTATATGCCTTCTAGGGGAAATAATAAATTTAATAATGGTGCAATATTCATTGTACCTATCTACTAAAAAATTTTCAATGTATAAAAATTGTACTGAAACATCAATATGCAATTATTTTCCCATCACTGAAAAAATTTTAATATGTATTGTAGATTCCGGACCAGATATTGTATAAAGAGAAGACAAGGAATATCCAAATAACTTATAAGAAATTTCTAAACCTCTCACATATTAAGACAAAAATATGATTAACAGTACACATTTGCCATTATGTTATAAATAAGAAATAGTACCCATACTAAAATTAATTCATCCCCCTTATCAAAATTTGTAGTATAAGAATGAAAAATATTCAGATTCTTATAAATAGACAGGTATTCAAGTTTCTTTTGGACAACATTCTTTGGTGTTTATAAAACTGCATATATTACTACATATCTAGCACAGAGTCTCTTCGGCTGTACACTCAGTTTAAATTGGAAATTAAAAATATAAATTAGATATTAACTATAGAAAATAGAGTATTTTGATTTCATGGTGCCCAAGTGTTGATGGACAAGATTTACTTATTAAAATTTTAAAATAAACTACCTATGCTTTGATATTTCTTATATATTTACATGTACCAGGAATTAAAAAAAATTACATGTGTAGGCAGAAAATTCAACTCTGAGTTGACAATTATTTGTGATTCTCTCAATTGGCTATTCCACAACATATGGAGCTAAATGAAAGATGAAAAACTTAGCATTGCTTGGATACCAGCTTGGTAAGCAATTAGGAATGCCAGATGCATAATAAGAAATGTAATATTCCACTTTAGAAGCAGAAGACAAGTGAATGAATAACATGGACAAAACTTAGTATGAGTTCTTTACCCTACTAAAGTAATTATTCATTTGCAACTATTACCAAAAGTAAAAAAATTTATTTACACAGTGGTTGGTTTTTTAATACATCAAAAACTGTAATGTTATACTTTCCTATTCTCACTGCTTGTCTCATACCAGTGGTTGAAGTCTTCCCAAATAATTTACTTTACATTTAAAGTGGCAATACAGATTTTACTTAATGAATTTAAGTTATAATTAGAAACTAGTTTTATTTACAGAAAATCCATAAATATAGAACTTTTATTCCTATTTTATCTCGGGCTATGCAAAAAATTGACTAAAAATTTTCATCTGGGTCTTTGTAATAAACATGTAAATACATTATTTACAATGGAGATGCTTTCTGATAGAAAAGTAAACACAGAAATAATTTTGGTCTTCACTTGATTCCATCATTTATATATTCATTTTCAAAGATGATGTGATACATCATGTTTACTCAAATTCTTATTATACACATAATTCAAATGATGATTTTCCTTGAACAATGAATGCTTCATTCTGTATTTAAATTTCTTTTAAGAAAGATTCCTTGATCCAATAGTAGGGAACATTAAACATTTTCTTTCAAATATGGCAAAACGTTTCTGTACAACTGTGTGCAATTTTCTTCCTTCTGGCAACATTATAAATAGTCATTTAATCACATTGTTCACACTCCTGGGTTATCTCACATGATGTAAGTACCATCTTTGTAGTATTTCATGGACTCCATTTGTTTTGTCATAGCCAGGACATCATGAAATCCAGTACTTAGGCCAGACATATGTTGAAAGTACGCTTCTTTTTCCACTTGAATTGTTAAATTGTTTACTCCAGCATCTTTAAGTATTCCTGTAACCTGTTATAAAAATCCATACATTTTAAAGCATTTAGATTAATGCATTTAATGCACATGTCTTAACTGATACCCATTTTTAAAAAAAAAGATTTTCTTTATTTTATTTTTAGAGAAAGGAAGGGAGGGAGAAAGTGGGACAGAAACATCAATTTTTGGTTGTCTCTCGTGTGCCCCTATAGGGGACCTGGCTTGCTATTCAGGCATGCGCCCTGAGTGGAAATGGAACCTGCAACCCTTTGGTTTGCAGGCCGGAACTCAATTCTCTAAGCCACATTGGCCAGGGCTGATATTCCATTTTTTTATAGCTACAGATAGGCAGAGATAAGTCCTCAAAATAGTGTTTATTATTTATATGGGCAAATGTTTGGTAGGCTTTTAGACAACCAGTAAATTCTGATCTCACATTCAAAGTAGTATAGGAAAACAGCTACTGTTTCCAATTCAGAATGTCTAGGACAGAAATACAGGGACTATTTTGATTTCTATCTCCAACCATAGCATATGCATATACCCTACCAACATTATTATTATTATTATTAATTTTGGGCTACTTTTATAATAACTTATTTCTTGATGATCTACTGGGAATCAAGGTGGATCATAAATACATTTTATTTTACATTAACTTAAGCTGATCCTCTAAATAATAAAACTTGATTTTACTTTAACCAGTTTTGGATATAAAAAAACCTAGATGGAAAGAAATGTTATGTTATCCTTAACTGAAAAACTGATGTTTTTAAACAGTTGAATTACTATTGAACTATGTGAGTTACAATGTATGCATTTTGTGGATGAATTACCTCAACTGAAATTACTATAAAAACAAAAGATTATTACCTGCTGTACTATTCTTTGTTCCAGCACATCAGCTGTCACCTGTATATGAATTGTTCCTGCCACAATACTGGCAGAATGACGCCAAAAATGAGGGTCTCGGTACGATATTAATCCTTCAATTTTCTGTATCTGTCAAATAAAAGGAGAGGTGATATAAATGGACTTAAAGGTTATAACTTAAAACAAAGCAGTGTTTTTGGTCCAGGAACCAATACTAAGCTAACCAAAAAAGAGATAACAAGGAGAGCCCAGAAGTGAGAAAGGAAAAGAAGAGTCAACTAGCTTAAGGTCTTAAGGTAAGGGTGCCAAAAATATTTTGATTTAGTAATGATGTCAAGGAAGGTAACTCTGAATAGGAAGGACAGGTGTCTCTGTAAGCAATAGTTGCACATCAATTTTCATCTATGTAAGATGCACTCTGCCAACACTGAACAGTGGATATGTTCAATAAACTACATGGTTTTCTTTAAACTGATACACACATTTGCAAATTGTTTGTTATTACACATTTGAAAGATATCTTCTATGATCAACAATTGAGAGCTGGTTAAATAGAGACTACCCTTGCCATTAAAAATGTATTAGAATATTTATCAGCATGACATAATTGAATGAGGAAAATTTAGAAAGCAGTACAAAGGAGCTATTTTTTGTAATTGCCACTCTTATTTTTAACATATTTTTATATAGAAAAATAATTTTTTAAAGTGTTTCTTTCTAGGTGGAAGAATGATATGAGATCCTCCTTTTTTGTACTATATTTCCGTAATAGGTATTATTTTAAAATCAAAACCTTTTTTTAGTAAGATGTATATTCACTAATAATGAAATAATGAGAAAAACATGCTTATTTATGAAAACAGTGGGTTAAGGTGCTATACCTTAAATATTCTAAATGCTAACTTTTCATCAGCAGATCCTAATTGCTTTAATATGATATGGCAAACCACAAGCTGAAAAACATTCTGTTTTTCTAATTCATAGAAAAAACTATGAACTGCCTGTTTAACCAACTGAGTCACATACCTGTCAGGGTTGGAAATATATCTTGATATGGTGTGGCATAGATATATATAGCTTTTCTTTTCCACCACGTAGAAATGTTAATTAGGTCAACCCTTTCCCTCTCATTGATTTAAATTGTCATTTTTGGTATATTCTGAAGTTCATAAGTTCCTGGGCCTGTTTCTGATTTTTAAAATCAGAATTAATCTGTGTGTTTATTCTTGCTCAAGAACAAAACCATTAGTTCTGTTAGTTAATTTTGTAACTTTATAATGACAGGATAGGATCCTTTTAATTAACTAGTTAATTCTGTAAATTTATGCATTTTCTGTTTATTCTGAAGCATTAACTCTTCCAAATAAGCTTCCAAGTAATACTGGATGATTTATCCTCCCCCGAAAACAAAAACGAAGTCCAAATGAGAGACAATTACACTGGGATTTAAATGAAAGAAAATCAGCATCTTCACAATACAGTTTCCCATCCAGGAAAATATCTTTCTCAATTTATCCAGTCCCTATTTTATGACCTTTAAATAAAACTGTATTTTCTTCATTCATATCTTGCACATTTCTTGTTAGGTCAACTTACATTCAAATGCTATTTTAAAAGAGAAAAAAATAGTGAGAAGAAATTATACACAGTACCTTTTCTAAGGCAAGATGTAATTCTTTTTCATATTCTGGTGGCAGTCTCAGAAGTAGAACCTGACAGGCATCTTTAATCAATGGAACAACACTGAGAAATATTAATATAGCAATAAAAAGAGAACAGAGAGGATCAGCAATGAACCATCCAAACTGCTCTATGAGAATTGTGGATACGATCACACCAATACTGCCCAGTGTGTCTGCCAAAACATGTAGAAATACACCTAGAAGTAAAATATATAAAAACATTAAAATTAATTTACATCTAATTTAATTCTTTTATCCATGCTGTAAATATTACTGGGTACCTACTAGGCACCCATCACTGCTAGGGGCTGGTATTTCAAAATGACTAAAACATTGTCACTACCCTCAAGTAATTCACAACCGGGTGGTAAAAAGGTAAGGATATGGGCAGATACACAACACTGTGGTGGGTTTTATGGTAGTGTGGTTTATATGGGGAGGCTTCCTAGAAACTGTACATGAGCCAACCCTAACATTACCCAAATACTTATATTAAACACAGGATAAATAAGTAAATATAGTAAGTGATATTTCCCCCATTTTTTACAGTACAATCAAAATCTCCTGGTTCATTTGTAACGAAAGTTCATAATGGCATGCTCAGTGTTTCCCTTGCAGAAAATATTTATGCAACTGTCATATGATGAAAAGGACTCTATAATTACAGCAATTTACATTTATGAATGAACATGAGCATTTTCCATAGCAGATGACTTCATACTCCTTTTTTTAGCCACAGATTGTTTTTCCAAAATAAAATTGTACTGGAAGCCCAATACTTAATACAAATAAACAGTGTCAATTCACAACATGGCTGAAAGGTATGCCAATGTTTGGCAAGGACTCACCCCTCATGTTAGCGTTCATGCCTCCACCTGCAGATCCATGGCTATGACCGTGCCCGTGGTCACCGTGTCCATGTATGTGGTGTGCATGGCTGTGATCAGATGAGTGGCAGCTTCCTTGAGAAGCTCCATGGGTATGGTTATGGCCATGGCTAAAGGCACAGATACCAATAAGGTTTACTATCAGTCCTCCAACTGAGACTGGCTAGCAAAAGGGAGAAAAGAAAACCTTTAAATTTGTGATTTAAAAAATAAATTTGTTACTTAAAAGTTAGTGTATAGCTATATGTTTTTCTGTTTACAGTTTTAAAAGTATTCATAGTAAAACCTCATTAAGTTCATTAAGTAAATCCACACTTAAAAAATTTTAGAATAGCCCTGGCTGGTGTAGCTCAGTGGATTGAGCATGGGCCTGCGAACCACACGATTGCGGTTCGATTCCCAGTCAGGGCACATGCCTGGGTTGTAGGCCAGTTCCCAGCAGGGGACTCACAAGAGGCAACCATACATTGATATTTATCTCCTTCTCTCCTTCCCTTCCCCTCTAGAGATGAATAAATAAAATCTTTAAAAAAGATACCAAAGTACTGACAAGTAGAACGATTTGAAATTGTTTTAATTAAGTGATTAAGAATATGTACTTGGTTCATGACTTACAAATACATAAATGATGCCTAAGTTTTCTTTTATTAAAAAAAAAAGAGTATGAAAATACTGCTTACTAGAGCAAGTATACGTTATACCAGGAATCTTGTTTATATTACTACGTAAATTTCAATAGTTTATAAAGTCATGATTATAATTTACTAACTAGTGGATTGCAAACAAACATAGTCTATTGAATCTTAAAGTAAAATTTCCCAAAGTAAAAAACAGGTACAATGAAAAAGCAAACATTAATAGTAATCTCTACTTATTTATTTAAAATATTTTATTTATTTATTTTTAGAGAGGAACGGTGGGAGAGAGGGAGAAAAATTTCAGTTAGCTTTATGAGCTTGAAGGTTAATGAATTTTGAATGAAACCAAATACTGCTTAAAGAGATTCTTTCACTTTGTAAATACTTCTCTTCTACTGAGAAATACTTTTCATTTTTATATAACTTATCATAAAAAACAAAATATGTAGAAAATGAAAGCCCCAATAAATTATACTGCCAAAAGTTAGTCACTCCTAAGAGAATAGTACATTTTTCTATGAACATACTAATGTACATATATACACACCTTTTAAAATCAAGAATAGGACTGAATTTTAATACTGTCTTGTAATTTTTTTCACTTAGTACATCTTGTATTTTTCACACCAGTATTTATATGTATACCTCATTCTTTTTAATAGCTGCATAGTATTTTATCAATGAAAAAATTAAAAAAATAGTCCTTCCATTGATGGCCATTGTTCTCCCACTCCCCATTATAAACAGTGGTATCTTTGCACCTCTACACATTTGTGTGAATATTTCTGTATAAAATATTAAAGGTCAAAGGCATGAGCATTTAAAATGCAAAATAATTTCCAAAATGTAATCCAAAAACATTTCACTAATATATACTCCCACCAACAAGACTCATAACTGCTTTGAGTCATTCATCCATTAATTGCCGAGTTCCTATAAACCAGGTGCTAGCTAGCACTTAAAGAGTTAATGATGCACAATTCAGGCCTTGAGACATTTCACATCTTAATTGTGGAAGAACGACACATTAAACAAGTTATAACTCAGTGTTGCTAAAGGAGGAATGCACAAGATAGAATGGGAATGTTGAGAAAGGGAAATCTAATGAACTTTGAGGAGGAAAGAGAGAGATTAAGGGAAAGTATGCCACCAGACAAAGAAGCAAAGTCTTGAGGGAAGTTGAATTTTAGAAGTAAGGGAGGGGAAGACCCACTACAAGAAACAACAAATGTAAAGGTAGATCTGAAGGTATAGGCCATAGCAGTACTATAATTCATGAAGTAAAGCTTTAAAAATAGTATTTTTCTGATTCTATTTCTAACAAATTTCTTTAAGTATTTAAGAACACACCTTCAAACAAAAACATTTAATAAGTCTGTTTGGAAGATAGATATAAGAAAGAAATCTGTGTGTTTTAGTATGTTATACACATTTTAGAATGTGTATTTTGACTACTAAAATATTAGAGAAAAGGATTAATTCTAAGAGTCAGGAAAAAAGAAATTACATTCAAATAATTATACCCCATTACTAGTGAAGGCTCTGGGCCCTGGAGGGTGGAAGAGGAGAGAAAGATAATTTGGAGGGGGGTGGGGCCCAGAAGAGTTATCTTAGCAGCCCAGGGGGCGGGGTCAAAAGAAATGGTTCTTCCCTAGGGCAGTAGAGGGAAGAGCCGCAGGGAATGGTGTATTTGCTAAGGACCAGCCAGGCTCCCAGAGCCCCATCACAGCCTGAGGGGGGAAAACATTTCTAAGAGCCAGCAGGGTAGATAACAAGACAGGAAGTTATGCCAATTTAAATAAAAAGGGAAATAAAACCTTCATAGATGAGAAACTACAAACAGTAATACTTTAGCATGAAAAAAACTGTATGAGTGCACTCAGAAATTCAAATAGAAAAATAAAGACTTACTGTTAGCATGTGTGTGTCTAATTCTGGAGGATCAATTAATCTAGCCACTGACTCCATAAACACAAAAAAGGCTATTACCATTAGGAAAAGTCCATTAATAAATCCAGAGAGAATTTCTATTCGACCATACCTAAAAATGTAGAATATATTTTTAGAAAAGGAAAATGATAACTATTTTAAAAGTGTAACATTATGACTTTACAAATGAGGAAACAAGTCCAAGTTTTCAATACATAAATAGCAAGATTAGAAAATTACCAAGATTTTTAACATCATACTAACATGTTCCAAAGTACTTTCTGGACTTACATCTGTTTGTTGAAAAAATTTTTTTGTTTGTTTGTTGAGATTTTATATATTTATCAGTATATAAGTGTTCCCTCTTTTACACATAGCCTTTCTAATTTCTTAGCAAAAAGTTATTTCTCCTTCAAGCTCTTAATGTGCTCTGTATGTCTGTCACAGCACATAGAATCTGCTTTATACCAGAATCATTTGTATTTTTTGCTCAATGATCTTTCACATATAAACAGTTGAAAATAAGGGCTGAAGTTATTAATCTATTTAGAGTAGGTCTTATCAAAATACCTTGTATGAATAGGGGATTCTAATGTTTGTTAAACTGAATTACTCACTTAATGAAAGGGTATTTCATGTACAGCCCCTTCATTTTTGGATACTCTTTCTAACGACAAAGACGTGAATGATCATATACATTCCATTGCAAGAAACAGGTTGAGCAAACAACTCGATATTTAACTAATTTTTGCTAATTGCCTGTAAGAGAGATTTGTCAGTGAGTAAAATCTTGAGTTTACTGTCAATCAGTATTTATTCAATGTTTAGTCCATTTTTTCTTATCTAGTTCAAATGAAAAAAATAAAACTCTGAAAAACTATTTGCATTAAGAACAATTTAATTTTATTCTCTAGGATGGAGTTTGCACCTAAGACTTCCACTGTACTACCTCACCTTGACAACGGTCAGTGTACCTACCCATATGAGAAAATCCGAGTTGCTTTCCATCTGCTCATCAGGGCAGCAAAAAGTCCCATGACTAAAGCAGAGCAGTCAAACAGCATGTGAAATCCATCTGAGATCAGACCCAGACTATTGGTCAACACTCCATAGAATAGTTCCACAAAGGTAAAAAGCTAAAATATGTTAAAAAGGAAAAAATAAGGAAGTGTGTTGGGAAATACCATTTCAAGAGAGACTTAGCAGATTTAGTCATTAAGATTTTATCCCAATTAGCCCAAATTATAACCACAATTATACCCAACCCTTACTTGAAGATATAACTGCCTCCTTAGTTATTTAACTGGCACTTCTACTAAGCTGTATTTCATATAAATTTTAAGAAACCAGGTTATTCAGACATGTCCATCTCATAAATTATTTAAAAGGAGAGAGTTAAAATCCTTAGAACTACTATATTTATTGGCTGGAAGCACCACATTAAGCCAATGTTTCTAATGCCTCAAAAACTGTTTGTTTAAGCCCTTGCTGGGTAGCTCAGTTGGTTAGAGCATTGTCCTGATATGCCAAGGTTGCTGGTTCAATTCCCAGTCAGGGCATATACAATTATCAACTAATGAATGCATAAATAAGTGAAACAACAAATTAATGTCTGTCTCCCTGTCTCTCTCCCTAACTCTCTCTAAAATCGATAAAAAAATTGTTTGCTTAAGTAGTCTGAATATGATCCTGTAATCTTTCTACTACTTAGAGAAAATGTAATTTTAGCCCATTTGTAATTACAAAGAAATCTGGGAATTACTAAAATTATAACAAAAGTGTAAAAAGTAGATTAAGCTTTTAAGATATGCCAATAATATTTAAACATCTTACCAGATTCAAACACAAGAAGTAAAAGATCTGCCTAGAGTCATTTTCCTCAAGAATTTGTTTTAGTGATTCCTTAATAAACCTAGGGATTGACTGGGAGCTATGCTGAAAAGCATCACCCATGAAGTTATAAAGAGGTGTTCCTTCAGGAGAATATCCAATTAGGGTACCTTTCTGTCCTCTCTTAGAGGGAGATGATAAGATGTTAGCAGCTAAAAAGAGAGAAAAAAAAGAATATTAGCAAAGTTTAAAAGTTTAAGCTACTGAAAACCAATACAGTATCTGTCAGCACTGAATGCAAGCACTGAACAAATTCCCAAATCAAGTAAATGATGTAAGCATCAGAATCCGTAAGAAGAAATTTGCTAAGGAGAAAAACGCTTACACAAAATGAAGAATATAGCGCTCACTACTACTCCTCCAGACAGGACGTGTTCAGTGCTCTCCTGGTGTGCTGCTCTGTTCATAGCCCGCAGCTGGTCTGTTATTGGATGTGTCCAAAAATTTCCAAAAAGTAGAGCACTAATAAAAATGGGGAAGGATCCATAGCGGGCATATTTGGAAACTTCCATTTTGACTGAACAAATGGAATCGACATAGAAATCCAGGATCATGACAAAGAAGATAACCGTAGTGAAAGGCATAATAAGAGAAAACCAAGACTCGACTTTACTCTAAAAATTAAAAAAAAATTTTTTGTCAATATCACATAGGTATAAAGTTCATATCTTTTAAGATGATTAAGTTAATCCCTTTACTATAAACAAATATCCTCATGATTCAATATAATTTCGAAAATGCCAAAATATATGAGCTATAAGATACTGGCATGTTTCTCCAATATTCCCCAAAATATGAAAAACAAAAGCATGGTTTAATCATTTCATAAATACGTGATCCATAATCCTCATGCCTAACACATGGTAGATAATAAACTGTTTCAACTGATTCCTTTGAGTCATAGGCATAGGAAGGATATATAAATGTAATGGTACTTGATTTGATTTTTCTATAAACAATACAACTAACTAAAAAATTATCAAAAACTACAAAGAAAAAAGCAAAGATAATTTAGGCCATTTGCAACCTCAAACTGAAATAAAATACAATGTACCGAACTAAAATTTATAATAGCAATTCATTTTTCTTATTACCAATAAATCCTGATCATTCTTACTTACCTCAGTTGTCATGGAAAGAACAATGACCCAAGGGCACAAGAGAAGGACAGAAACAAGATGGGATAAAGCCTGAAGACGTTTGGCTCCACCAACATCTATAGAGAGCTTTCTGGAAGCTGTATGAAAACCCACTTTACAACACAAAGCCAGTACGAGCAATAATACTCCACCCTACGAATAAAATTAGATAAATCTCATTAGAAATACACACAGCCCAATTTCAATCCTTAAATACATAATATTTGAAGAAATGAACTAGTATGTTTTTCCACATGCCAAATTCCTAAACTACTTAAATGGCAGGCAGTACTGTAAATTACTGGTAACTCACCCTAAATATACTTTTATAATTATAGTTGCTACAACTTTTCAGAATCTTTTGATAACATTAGCAACAAGGAAAAGAACATACCTTGTGATCGGCCACACCTAAGAAGGCAATGGCTGTGTAAAGCATGTGAGTTAGAGCACTGTCATGATGTCCTTCAGCTAAGTGAGTAGAAGTCAAGGAAAAAACAGCAAATATTAACTCATTGAACCCTGAAGTCCTCCTGGAATTTTTGGTACATTATTTTAGATTGACTACAGACTAGTGTGGGGGCCCAAAACCTAACTGCCCTCAATAAAATTTTCCTTAAAAACAACTGAAAATTTAATTTTGTGATATGATCAATAAGTTGGATGGTCTGCATTCCTTTTTTTGTCTCCAAAACAATTGTAATAGTGCTTAAGATATAGTTGTTAAATTTTAGCAGTTCTAAAAGACATACGAGTATATATACAGAACAAAGGGACAAGAGCAAGGAGCCTCCTTGGACCACTCCTATCAAATGGAATTAAGGTTGTTCTTTCAGAATGACAACTAAAATTAGTCCTAAATCTGTTTCTAAGTCATTGAGCACATAACCCTCAGCAATGTAAGCAAAAATCAAATGAGTGTGTGTGTGTGTGTGTGTGTGTGTGCAGGGGTTGGGGGAGGGGAGAATAGCTGGAGTTTTCCAGCTATTCTGGAGTTTTCACAAGCAATCTGTAGTTTTTCAAATTCATGGCACCCTCTTTCATTGTAACAAAGTAAATTTATATGGGATAACCAAGAAGTTTTGGGGCAGTGAGCAAAAATGGTGTTCTGAGTCTGTTAGATGGAGTGAGCAATGAAAGATATATGATAAGAAAGAACAAGTTATATCTGTAAAGAAAAATATAGACATATTTGACTCGAAAGTTGGGTTTACATAAGAGAACAGTAGGGGCTTAGTCAGAAATAATAATTTAGAGCAAGACAGTGAATATGAAATCAAGGAATTTGAACCTTTTTTCTGGCAAAAATACACTAAATATTTTTCATTTAATCTCAAAAAAGTTCATATTAATAACTGCCACTGACTTCTAAAACAATCATGTAAATTACAGGGGAACAAATAGATTGATTTTGTTGAGTTGCAAATCATTTTTTTTGCACGAGGATAACCTAAAATACTTTTACTATTCCTAAATTTCTGACAGTTTAGTTCAGTCACTCCATTTCCCATTCTACCAGTCTTCTTCTATTTTTCTACAAGACTGAATAACTCTGATCTACTGCAAAAGGATACGGTGTTCAGCCATTTTAGCCATGAGATCATCATTGTCGAAAAGCAATAGGCAGATCACAGCAATAATGAAAAAAGCGGCCCCTCTTGTCTGAAAATGAAGAGAATAATCTAAATGGCTTTTTCAAGAACTGATTTTTAGAACTACAATTATACAAATGCTAAAGAAAAAAATTTTTGCAATAAACAATTAAGACAACATGACATTAGAGCCCTTACAATAACTTTACAGTATTAACAATAAGATAAAAGTAAAGAGCTTTAATAAATTCTGCAGGGTATTTTAAGGGTATTTAAGACACATAATAATGACAACTTCCATTGCCATGTTGCTACCATGCACACACGGTCCTTGTTTGAAGAATTATCTTTGCCAATGTTACTTTGCTTCTGACTGAAAAGTCCAAGTAGATACAGAATAATTAGTACAATTGTATTCTACAACATGTGGAATTTAATTTACAAGAATATTCTAGTTATCACTCTTCTAGGGAAAAGAACTAAGAGGGCATGTCAAGAAAATTAGCAAAGTGATTTGGTCTTGAGGAGATGCCCTGGCTGCCAAGCAGGTCTTCTGAGTAGGCTGCCAGGAGTGGGGGTGGTGGAGCAAACATGAATGTTGGAGTTGTCCACAGCGAGGTGAATCCAAATACCCAGGTAATGAACAGCTGGGGTATGTGGCTCACAATGGGAATGGCATTGGGAGTTGGCTTGCTTCATATTGTCTTACTTTGTATTCCCTTCTTCAGTGTTCCCGTTGCTTGAAACTTAACAAATGTTATACATACTCTGGGTATGTATCTGTTTTTGCATGCTGTAAAAGGAACACCTTTTGAGACTACTGATGAGGGAAAAGCAAGGCAGGCTCCTAACTCAATGGGAACAACTGAATTATGGAGTACAATTTACATCTTCATGGAAGTTTTTCACAATTTTTTCAATAATTCTATTTTTTTTCTGGCAAGTTTCTACATGAACTATGATCAAACTCACTTCATCCTAAACACAGCTTCTCTCCTGAGTGCTAATCCCCAAAATGCCACAGCTACATGGTGTTTGGATCTTTGGAATTAACAATTATTGAAAGGTTATGAAACTAAAGAAAAATTTTTATAGCTACTGAGTTGCCTGTAATGAAGGAATGGTTGGTAAACTGCACTGTTTCTATGATGGTTTGAAATGAGAGGTATTTACACTGGAGAGCCTATTGCTGGTTCTTCATTCGCTGTTTTGAAGTGCAGATCTTTACTAGAGGATGCCTGTGCTTAACGCATCTGGTATATTTCTGGTGAGGCTTTACAGGCAGCCTGGGAAGGCCCAGCTTATAAATTAAATGGTTATAAAGTGAGGGTGTAGTAGATAAATCCAATGAAATAGGAGATTTATAAGAAACTAAGACCAGCTTAGCTTATAATGCATGGTTATTACTTTAGGAGAAGAAACTTTCCAATCATTCAATCATGGTTAGCTTAAGCTGACTTAATGTAAATCGAAATCATCTCTTTACAAGTTTATTATAGATTGCTTTTATTACATATATATTCCTCTTGTGTTACATAAAAGGATATATGTACCATCTTGTTCTATAAAAACCAATTTCTACCTTATGAATGTACTTTTTTCATTTGTTGACTCAACATTGTGTGTTGATGATCAGATCATTTTTACATTTATAAAGTTATAGAGTTTATGAACATCCACTTTCATGACTGGTGAGAGAAGATAGCTAGGCATCTTACAAGCAGCCTCTGAGTCAGCCTTCTAATTTTGAAACAAAGTGGGTTTTGCTGCCTTTGCAGACAATGGCATTGTTTACCTCCAAGTAAACAATGGAGGTGTTTTTTTATTTTTAGCAGATCTGCAGTAAAAGATAACAGCATCTTCTTTTAGTTCTCCAGCTCTCAGTCTTCATACTTTATCCAATAGTATTTTGACTTTCAGTACATGAGTCCTCGTGTAGATAACCCAATATGGTAACTACTTCCAAAGCAGCAACTATACTGAATTCTAGTGACTTAAAGAAACTTCTTATAGTTGCTGCAATTAATTATAAGAAATAAATGTATATGACTTTGAGAAGTAAATATGTTAAAAAACCAACATTCTGATATGGGGAGAAACTAAAAAACCCAGTAACATTTGTAAACAAAATTGAGTGAAAAGAGTTATAGACCAACTTAAAAATCAATTTTTAAGTTGATTTTTGGGAGTGATAATCATTGTTTTATATTTCAGGAGTACTGACTTTAGAAATCAGTTGCATGATAATTTCTTTGTATTTTTGTCTTTTTCCCATGTATTTTTAAATAACCAGTAATCTATACTTCAATAAAATTTCTTTTGGTGTACAGGGGAAAAAATTAGCAAAGTTATTTCTAGTATCTTGTAAAGGTGTAAGGCACTTAAAAGCTGATCAACTTTTTATGTTCTCATTCCAGGGAAAGGATTTTTAAAAATATATATTTTATTGACTATGCTATTTCAGTTGCCCCATTTCCCCCTCTTCACTCTCCTCCACCCTGTACACCCCCTCCCACCCACATTCCTCCCCTTTAGTTCATGTCCATGTGTCACACTTATAGGGTCTTTAGCTTCTACATTTCTCAGGGAAAGGATTTTGACAAAAGAAAATTATAGATAGGACATATTAGCTTAGTTTATGCAAATACTTCAGAATTTGGAGTACAAAAGCAATGTAAATAGCATTATTATACATTCTATATTTATAAATTTACAGGTATAATACTAGATACTTCCACTAAATAAAAATTAAAAGTGAAAAGGGAGGATCCTATTCTACTCATTACTCAATTATTTTGGTAGATATTTTGACAAAAGTCAGTATATATAAACCATACAATTTAAAATGTAATTTTCATTGAATCAGGATATGGCAACATCAACGTCACTCAAATATACACACAGTAATCTAATTTTTTATTAACAAAGAGGGCAAGTGAGAATTTTGTAGTTCTTTAGTCACAACCACGGGAGAAAAACACAGACACCTGGATAAATGCTGAGGTTCATCACTGACACTAATGAGAGGAGATGCAAAATCTATACTCTCATTTCTGATTATTGGTACAGCAAAGTTTTTGTTGTTGTTTTGTTCTTACCCAAGGACACATTACCATTGATTTTTTGAGAGAGACAGAAACACTGATTGGTTGCCTCCTGCATGCACCCCAACTGGGGAGCAAACCAAACCAACAACCTTTTGGTGTACAGATGCTCCAATCAACTGACCCATGCAGCTAGGTAGGGCAGCAAGGGTTGTTTTTTCAAAATGTTTCCAGTCCTTTGTACTTCTTTTGTGAACTGTTTTTCCCTGTTTGTTCATTTCCATTGAAGATTTTACTTGTTTTTCTTTACTGACTTATACTTCAATGAAATGTAAAACTTTTTTTAAAAAGAGATTTTATTTATTTACTTTTAGAGAGAGAGGGCGGTAAGGAGATAGAGAGAGAGAAAGAAACATTGTTGTGTGAGAGAGGAACAGTTGCCTTTCACCTGCCCCAACCAAGGACCTGGCCCACAACCCAGGCATGTGCCCTGACTGGGAACTGAACTGGCAACATTTTGGTTCACAAGCTGGTGCTCAATCTGCTGAGCCACAACAACCAGGGCGAAATGTAAAGCTTTTATGTGTAGCAATTTGTTGCTGTTAGTTTGTTCTTTGCACAATGAATTCTGTTATACAGAAGCTTGTAATCATTATGAAGTCCAATGTACTGAATTTTCCCTGTGGTTTAAAAAATTATTTATTTTTAAATTTATTTTTCAATTACAGTTGGCATAAAGTATTATATTAGTTTCAGGTGTACAACGTGGTGATTAGACATTTATATACCTTACAAAGTGACTTTGTGATTTTTTTGGCTTCAGCATAATCCTACTGAGCATGATTTTTAAGTCATCATCTCTCTTCAAGGCTATGATTTTTTTTAACTGCTTTTATGCTTAGAAAGTTCTTCTCTGCCCATAGATTAGTTTTATTTATATGTATGTTTTAAATTAATTTTTACTTTATTTAATCTTTATTATATTTTTCTCTACCTATATTTTATTATTTTTACACATATATATTTTTAATATTTTATTGATTATACCATTACAGTTGTTCTATTCCCCCCTTCATTCCCTTCCACCCTGCACACGCCCTCCCCCACCATTCCCCCACTTTAGTTTATGGCCACATGTCTCAAGTTCTTTAGATTCTTATTTCCCCTACAATTCTTGCCCTCCCCCCTATCTATTTTTCTACCTACTGTCTATGCTACTTATTCTCTGTACCTTCTCCCCCCTTCTCCTCCTCCCACTCCCCTGTTGCTAACCCTCCATGTGATCTTCATTTCTATGGTTTGGCTTCTGATCTAGCTGTCCTCTTGGTTTGCTTTTGTTTTAGGTGTGGTTGTTAATAACTGTGAGTTTGCTGTCCTTTCAATGTTCATGTTTTTCATCTTCTTTTTTAGATATGTCCCTTTAACATTTCATGTAATAAGGGCTTGGTGATGATGAACTCCTTGAATTTGACCTTATCTGAGAAGCACTTTATCTGTCCTTCCATTCTAAATGAAAGCTTTGCTGGATACAGCAATCTTGGATTTAGGTCTATGGATTTCATGAATTGGAATACTTCTTTCCAGCCCCTTCTTGCCTGTAAGGTCTCTTTTGAGAAATCAGCTGAGTAGTCTGACGGGAACTCCTTTGTAGGTGACTGTCTCCTTATCTCTTGCTGCTTCTAGGATTTTCTCCTTCATTTTTATCTTGGCTAATGTAATTATGATGTGTCTTGGTGTGTTCCTTCTTGGGTCCAACTTCTTTGGGACTCTCTGAGCTTCCTGGATTTCCTGGAAGTCTATTTCCTTTGCCAGATTGGGGAAGTTCTCCTTTATTATTTGTTTAAATAAGTTTTCCACTCGTAGCTGTCCCTCTTCCCCTTCTGGTACCACTATAATTCAGATATTGGAACGTTTAAAGATGCCCTGGAGGTTCCTAAGCCTCTCCTCAATTTTTTAAATTCTTGTTTCTTCATTCTTTTCTGGTTGGATGTTTTGTTCTTCCTTCTGGTCCACCCCCTTGATTTGAATCCCAGTTTCCTTTCCATCACTATTGGTTCCCTGTGCATTTCCTTTCATTTCACTTAGTGTAGCCTTCATTTGTTCCTCTAATTTGTGACTAAAATCAACCAGTTCTGTGAGCATCCTGATCACCAATGGTTTGAACTGTGCATCTGAGAGGTTTGCTATTTCTTTTTCGCTTGGAATTATAGGCTCTGGGGCACTGTTCTTGAGTCATAATGTTTGGTCTGTTCATACCTGTTATGTTTGAGGCGCGGAGCCTTAGGTGTTCACCAGGGTGGGACGACCCAGTTGCTGGGTTGTGACGGTGTATGTGGGGGCAGGGTCAAAGGAAAGCAATGGTGGTCCCCTCTGCCGCCTCCTGCTGCCAGAGCCACGCTCGAATGTGTGACTGCGGTCAGCCTGCCGCCTTGCACGCTCACTGGGTTTGCCCGCTGGGGCCTGCAAGGTCCGTCTCACTGCTCACTCCTCTGCTGGTTTATCTGAGTGCGAATGTGTGCCCGCAGTCCACCTGCCCCGCACCCTCACTGGGTCCGTGCTGCTACCCAGGCTGCCTGCGTGCCTGGGTCAGGGGATCTTTCCTGACCCTGCTCTGCTGCTGGCTCCGCCCCTCTTACCGGTCCCAGTTGAACAGTTCGTTGTTGTTGGACTTCCATATAGTTCAATTTTCTGTTCCTTGGCTGCGTCTTTGTTTACTACACCTTTGTTGTATTCAAACTTGGTTGTGGGAGAAGGCACACTGTTTCTACCTACGCCTCCATCTTGGCGAAGTCCTTCTGCCTTATGTTTTTATACATATTTTACACCAAACTCTTTAATTCACTTGATGTTTATTTTGGAGTACTCTATGAGTTAGGAGAAAAGCTTAAATAGTGGCACATGCGTCAATACTAATGATCCAATGTGGAATCTATAGTCTCTCACTCTGTTCTACTTGGCATGTTGTTTTGTTCACTTTATTTTATTCATCTGTCTCCATTACTCAGCCTGAAAGTCTAAAGGACTATTGTACTTTATTTGTCTTTATTTTTCCTTTTCCCTATACCTAGAATAATGCACCATGCACAGGAAACATTTAATTTTGTAAATAAAAACACTGTAGTTGTAAGAATTTAAAATTAGATTGACTCATTTACAAAAAAAGGGATAACGCTTAAATTATTTAAGATTAATAAGGATACATAGTTTGCAAAATGTTGTATAGACAGTCATCAAAAAAATGTTCATGAGATTTTAAATACAGAAGTTGTTAGGTATTTTCTAAAAATGATGAAAGGGAATTAAAAATCAGGTGGTGAAGGGTTCAGGTACAGCATGAGGGAGATGTTTTCTATCTTGATTTTGCTGGTGGTTACTTGACTCTGTTCACAAACAAACACACTCATGCACACACATGAGCATATTTAAATTTGGTGAAATTTGAATAAAGTCTATAGATTGTATCAATGTCAATTTCCTGGTTTTGACGGTACAATTGAGTTGGGTAAGAAGTTGCTACTGAAACTTGAGTGAAGGGCACTAAGACCACTTCACTATTTATGCAGCTTCCTAGGAACATAAAATGATGTTAAAAGGTAAAAAACAAAAAAGTTGTGGGAAAAATTAAAAATTAGTAGAAAATGTCCCTGCATTCTTTCATATGGTAAAAGATACTATACTATTTTATTGCTTTGGATAACATTTCACATGCTTATTTTCAATTTTCAAGTAGCTAATAATGGAAAATACTACCTTTGCTGGTCCTCCTCCAGAATTAGTGAACAAAACACTGAGTAGTGAGATGACAACAATATCACTGTGTTCAAATAGCAGCAAAGTCCTACAAAAACAAAACATTATCATTCATGAAATCTGATCTCATCAAAAAGCATCAATTCAACTACAGTAAAAGAAAAGAAACATTTTTACCCTTGATTTCCTGAGAAAAATAAATAGGTAAACTGCTCTGGAAAATATGTTGGGGTCTACCTACCTACCTACCTACCTATCTTACAAAGACTGAAACTATAAATATCAAACAATACTACTTACAGATTTCTTGTATCTGTGAGCCAGGAAATACTTAGAAGATATTAGCATTGTTAGCTAGTATCTTCTAAGTACAAAACTGAAACAATCTGCCCACTGATAAGAGAGTGGATGATGTATACATTTAGTGGACTATTATACAGCAATAAGAGTGAATGAAATTCCATGAATATATTAAGAAAAACAGAATTGTACACTTTAAAAGTATTATAGACTAAATGTCTGTGTGGCCTTCCCACCTCCCACTGATATGTTTAATCTGATTCCTAATGTACCTAACGGTGGGCCTTTGGGAAGTGCTTAGGTCATGAAAGTAGAGCCCTCATTAATGGGATTAGTGACTTTATAAAAGAGACCACAGAGAGCTCCCTTGCTCCTTCCACCATGTGAGGTTACAGCAAAAAAAGAGCTGTCTATGAACCAGGAAGCAATCCATCAGCAGACACTGAATCTACCTGACCTTGATCTTGAACACCTCAGCCTCCATAACTGTGAGAAATAAATGTGTTGTTTATAAGACAATCTATGATATTTTGTTATAGCAGCCCCAATGGACTAAGACAAAAAGGGAATTTTATGGTACATAAATTATATTTCAGAAAAATTGCCATAAAAATAAATGAACCACACATACATACAAGCTACATGCATCAAAATGAGGCAAATCTCAAGTATAACAGTGCATGTAAAAAGTATGCCGTAAAAATGCATGCAATGGATTTATATAAAGTAAAAAACTTGCAATGTTAAACATGAAATAAAAGAAATATGTACAAAGCCTCATTCTAGATGAAAATGGGCACTGTTTTTGTACATGTGTCCAGAAATTGTTAATGTGGCTACACATTAACAAGACACAGGTTTTGCTTCCATCATAGTAACTTTATTGCAGTGATGACAATGAGACCTGTAACATTTTCTGCTAGGCTCAGTGAGTAAAAACTGGATGTAATAAAAACTTTTCAGTATATCTTAAAAAAAAGAAAGAAATATGTACATATATGGTAACACTATAAAGAAAATCAAGAGAAGAAAAACCAAAGTTTAAGATGCTGGTTACATCCAATGGTAAGAGGAGAGGGGGATACAATCAGGAGGCTTCAAAGGTACTGACTGGTGAGGTTTTATTTTGGGGCCTGGGTGCTGAATACATGAATGCTCATTTTACTATTATTTAGGTTTATTTAATTTTAGGTAGAGGGGAAGGAAGGGAGAAAGAGAAAGGGAGAAACACCAATTGGTTGCCTCTTGCATGACCCCAACAGGGGACCTGGTCCACAACCCAGGCACGTGCCCTGACTAGGAATTAGAATGGTGACCTTCCGATTTACAGGCTGGCACTCAAGCCACTGAGCCTCACCAACCAGGGATATTTTATTATTTAAACAGATTTATTTTTATTTACTTTTTTATAAGTATAAATAAAAAAAAATAAAAACATTATCACCAGCCACAGGGAGCCTGCAAGATTTAAATAGTAACAGATTTTCAGCTGCTCATTAAAATTTTAATTTTTTCCTCTTTACCCTAAGACCTGTAAGGAGAATATAACACAATCATAATTTTAGTCCTATTAATATCTGGGAGATTACAATTCAAGAAAATAAATATATTAGTAGAATAATACTGAACTAAATGAAGACAGCCTATGAAACCCCAAAGCAGTCTTTAAATCAAGAAACAGTGTGACGGTTTTAGTAAGAGAATGAGAGGGGCAGTGCTGGCAGAGGAACTAGTGCTGTGAGGGGTTGTAAGGGCAGGAAGTAGAATTTAACAATTTCCCCCCTTCCTTCCCTATCCTAACACATAGGGACAGTGATTTAGTAACATACAGACGAAAACATAATGAATGAGAAATTAAAAAAATTAGAGAATAATAAGTAATACCACCAATCAAGCATAAACTGAAAAAGTGCTCCCCAAGCTGAGAAATTGCAACCAGCTTTCCCACCACTCGGAATGCAGTGTTGTCATGGACAGGAATGTGACAGCTAAAATTATGCACACTACGCTTCTGACAAAGTATAGGGTAAACAACCCAAAGGGACCCAAACCCAGAAGTTGTTCTACTGGCTGGGAGAGGGGAAAGGGCGTTTCACAAAGCATTTCCCACCCATCACTTTCTACTCTGTCATGCCACTATTCCAAGTCAGATTCTTAGAACACCCTTCATCTTACTCCTTACCTCTCATCCTCACACTCCCCATCATCAATGGCAAGGTACTTTTTCTTATACTTTTACTCAACAAGTAAAACCCTTTAGAGATGGAGAAATATTGAAATAATGCTTATATAGTTGCCCATGTTACAATTCCTATTAAGTGGCCTGTAATTTAAGCACTTTTCCCCCACACTGGCCCCTTTACATAAAAAGGTTACTCTATATTGATCTAGGGGAATATGAAATATGAGTTACTTCATCTTTAATCCAAGTATTAATGCACTATTCCCAAGATATTTGTTTACAACCGTATCTTTTAAAAATTTTCTGTGGGCACTAAAATACTTTCAGAGTTTATGTTAAAAAAGTTTTTAAAGATCATGCTCTCTTCCTTATTGGTTGATTTTATTTACCACTTCAGCTGCTAAACAGGATCACCTATAAAGAATTTTTAAAAAATCCACTTGTGCCAAATATTTTCTGAAACTGTTTGGATTCTAACTAGTAAAATACCTATTACAGATCATGAATAGTATGTTAATGGTATTCACCAAAGAACCAGCCCACAAACTACACAGGTACTCAATATATTTATATACATTCATTGAGTTGTACCCAATGCTATGGGAATCATAGAAGCATTTGTACATAATTTGACATAAATAGCTGACATAAAACCTAATGCAATAAAACTAATACTAAACATGAAGAAATATAAACAAACATTCAAAACATGCATTTTTATTTACCTTAGTGGTCCACAAAGAGTAAGGCCAAAAAACCATAAGAGTGAAATGATACACCCAGCAACTGCATGTTTAAATATTTTGATCCACTATAAATGAAAACAAAATTTTAAAAATTTTAGTCATATATGTTTTGCTAAATATCTGAAAATCTTAAATAATACATGTAGGAAAATAATGGTGACAAAATTTTAAAGGCTAAATAATTACGTATTTTAAAATTAAACAGAAAATGTTAAGATCCCCTGATTAAATTTTAATTTGCAAGGCAGTATTCTGCTTTCCTTTCTATATTCCTGTATGTTAGCTCTTGAAATCTCTTTCTGTACAGTAGTTTTGTTTTTTCCCTCTATTAGTTTCTCACTAGTTTGCTAGGAACATTTAACATTTTGATCTTTAAATTCTTCAAAAATAAAAAAAATTATAGACTCGAGGGAGAGAGAGACAGGAACTGGTGGGGTGGGGAGAGAGGGGGGAGAGAGAGGGAGGGAGGGAGAGAGAGAGAGAGAGAGAATGAATCGATCTATTGTTTCACTTATTTACTGGTTGTTTCTTATATGTGTGCTGACTGGGGATTGAACCTGCAACTTTGGTGTATCTGGACAACACTCTAATAAACTGAACTACCTGGCCAGAGCTGGTCTTTAAATTCTTTTCCATTGGTAATATTCAGTGCTTGAATTATTTGAAATGAGAGGAAAAAAAGTTGAGATGGTGTTCAAAATATTAATCATACTTTTAAAAATGTCTTTGGTCTCTAAAACACAGGTATTGTACTTAAATTTATCATTCAAATACAAAATCATGGCACAGGTTTCCAAGTTATGGCATAAAGTAAACATCTAGTAGGGTATAGCTGCTATCTGAACAGGTGATAATGTTAGAGGATTATACAGAATGAAGGACATTTCTCATATGCCTTTTGAACCTCAGATACCTAAAAATAATGATGATGATGATGATGAGGGTGATAGTTACTATTGTTCATATTGCATACTCACTATATACCAGGCACTATTTTAAGAACTTTAGATGTATTAATTCACTTATTTCTAAGGAAAGAAGATATTATCTCCATTTAACAGATGAGAAAATTATTGCTCAAAAAAAAAAAGATTTAGTAAGTAGGACACTAAATGAATTTATCTGACTCCAGAGGCCTCATTTTTTAAAAAAGATTTTATTTATCTTTAGAGAGGAAGGGAAGGAGAGAAATATCACTGTATGGTTGCCTCTCATGAGTTCCCTGCTGGGAACTGGCCTGCAACCCAGGCCTGTGCCCTGACTGGGAATTGAACCGGGATTGTGTGGTTCAGAGGCCTCATTTTTAACCCCTATGCTCTATCTGCCTCCCAGTGACATTTGTATGAGGCTCTGGGGCATGCATTCTCCATGTCTGATTTGTAAATCTTTCAGAATAAGGATCCTGTACTAAAGAAAATTATATGCATGCTTTAAAATTTTTCTACCCTCTTCTGCATTTTTTAAACACCCCATTATCTTAGCACTTTATAGTTCATTCTTTTTTAAAAAATGTATTTTATTGATTATGCTATTAGTTGCCCCCATTTTTTCCCTTTGTCCCTCTCTGTCCAGTACCCCTCTTCCCTTCAGCAAATCTCACCTTAGTTCACATCCACGAGTTGTGCATGTAAGTCTCCATTTCCTATACTATTAACACCCCTGTCTATTTTGTACCTACTGATTTATGCTTCTTAATCCCTGTAACTTTTCACCCACTCTCCCCCTTCCCTCTCCCAACTGATAATCCTCCAAATGATCTCCATATCTATGATTCTGTTCCTGTTCTGGTTGTTTGCTGAATTTTTTAAAGTGCATTTTATAGATTATGCTATTACAGTTGTCCTGTTTTCTTCTCCCTTTTGTCCCCCTCTGCCCTGCACCCCTCCTCCCATCAGCATTCCTCCTCCCTAGTTCATGTCCATGGATTGTACATGTAAGTTCTTTGGCTTCTCCATTTCCTATACTATTCTTAACCTCCCACAATCTATTTTGTACCTACCAATGCTTTTAAGATTCTCTCCTTATCTTTAATTTTGCATAATTATGCTGTCTTGGTGTGTTCCTTCTTGGGTCCAATTTCTTTGGAACTCTCTGAGCTCCCTGGGCTTCATGGAAGTCTATTTCCTTTGCCAGATTGGGAGGTTTTCCTTATTTTTTCAAATAAGTTTTCAATTTCTTGCTGTTCTTCTCATTCGGGCACCCCCATGATTTGGATGTTGGGACATTGAAAGTTGACCTAGAGGTTCCTAAGCCTCTCCTCATTTTTTTGAATTATTTCTTCATTCTGTTCTGGTTCAATGTTTATTTCTTCCTTTTGTTCCAAATCATTGAGTTCCAGTTTCCTCTCTGTCACTATCAGCTCCCCGTACATTTTCCTTTATTTCACTTTGCATAGCCTTTACTTCCTTTATTTTCATGTGTACTCGGTAATTTCTGTAAATATCCTGACTACCAGTATTTTGAACTCCGTATCTGATTGTTTGTCTATCTTGTCTCTTAGTCTTTTTCTGGAGCTTTGATCCGTTCTTTCATTTAGGGAACATTTCTTTGTCTTGGTACACCTGTTACATTTTAAGGGGCAAAGCCTTAGGTATTTGCCAGGGCCAAGTAATTGTGGCGCTTGTACATGGTGGAGGGGTCAGAGAGGGAACAATGTGGCTTGCCTGGCTCTCAACTGGCTTTTAGTCACTTCCCCCACTAACCGCAAGCAAATTGGGACCTTCTGGTACTGATTCCTGGGTGGGTGAATTTGTTTATGTTCTAGGACCCTGTGGGTCTCTTCAACATACTGTCCTGTGAGGCTGGGAATTTCTCCTGCCACCGCAACCCACACAGATTTTTACAGCCAGAGGTTTTAAGGCTTTAGTTTCCTTGCACTGGAACCCTGGGCTGCATGGTCTGTCTTGCTCCCCAGTTGTTCCTCCTGGCTTATCCACATGTGAATGTGGGACTGCCTACTCCATCAGTTGCTGCCTCGCCCTCCCCATCTTACAGCTGCTGGCTTGTTACGCATCCCATTCTCTCTGGCTACCTGTTCCCGCCCTTCCTACCAGTCTGGAGAAATGTTTCTACTTCAACTCTTTGGCTGTTGGACTTCCATATAGTTTTATTTCCTGAAAGTTCTGGTTGGTGGTTTTTTTTAAAGATTTTATTTATCTTTAGAGGGGAAAGGAAGGAGATAAGGAGAGAAGTATCAATGTATGGTTGCCTCTTGTGAGTCCCCTGCTGGGAACTGACCTGCAACCCAGGCATGTGCCCTGACTGGGAATCGAATCTCGATTGTGTGGTTCGCAGGCCCGTGCTCAATCCACTGAGCTACGCCAGTCAGGGCTAGTTCTGGTTGTTTTTTATTTTTAAATTTGTTGTCCTTCCTTTGGTTGTGTGAGGAAGCAAGTATCTACCTAGGCCTCCATCTTGGCTGGAAGTCCCCAATTTTTTGTTTGAGATTCAATTGTTGATAGTGGTAAGTTTGTTGTCATTTTAATGTTCTTAGTTTTGATCTTCTTTTTCTTAAATAAGTCCCTTTAACATTTCATGTGACAATGGCTTTGTGATGATGAACTCCTTTTGCTTTGTCTGTGAAGCACTTTATCTGACCTTCCATTTTAAATGATAGCTTTGCTAGATAGCACAATCTAGGTTGTAGATCTTTACTTTCCATTACTTTGAATACTTCTTGCTAGTCCCTTCTTGCCTGCAGTTTCTTTTGAGAAATCAGCTGAGAGTCTTATGGGAACTCCTTTGGAGTTAACTCTGCTTTTCTCTTGCTGCTTTTAAGATTCGCTCTTTATCTTTAACCTTTGGCATTTTAATTATGATGTGTCTTGGTGTGGCCCTCTTTGGGTCCAACTTGTTTGAGAATCTCTGTGCTTCCTGGACTTGTATGTCTATTTCCTTCACCAAATCAGGGAAGCTCTTTCATTCTTTTTTCAAATAAGGTTTCAATTTTTCTCTTCTGCTTTTCCTTTTGGCTTTCTGATGAATTGGATCTTGGTACTTTTGGAAATGTCCCAGAGGCTTCTTATCCTAGTCTTGTTTTTTTTGAATTCTTGTTTCTTCTTGCTGTTCTGGTTGAATGTTAATTTTTTCCTTACCTTCCAAATCATTGATGTGAATCCTGGCTTCCTGCCCTAGATTTTTCTTTATTTCGCTTAGTGTAACCTTCATTTTTTCCTTTGTGTTGTTGTCGTATTCAATGAGTTCTTTGAGCATCCTGATCACCAGTGTTTTGAACTCCGTGTATCTGATGGGTTAGTTAGTTCCGTTTCATTTGGTTCTTTTTCTGGGGTTTTATTCTGTTCATTTAGGCCATATTTTTTTGTCTCCCCAATTTGGCAGCTTCCGTGTGTTTGTCTATGTATTAGGTAGAGCTGCTTTGACTCCCTGTCTTAGTAGCATGGCCTGTTCTAGAAAAGGCATCTGTAAGTTGTTTGGGGCAAAGCCTTAGGTAATTGCCAGGGCAGGACAACCTGCCTTGCTTTGTGGCTCTGTGTGGTGGGAGGGTTTGGAGAGGGGAGAGTGCTGCCTGGCTTCTGGAGGTCTGTGTGGTACTCACCCCATTTCCAGTCACTTTACCCACTTCCCCTATGCTACTGGAGCCCTTCCAGCTGTTGCCCTGCTGCCAAATCCCAGAGTGGGCGGGTTTGTGTATGTTCTAAGACCATGGGGGCCCTTTAAGCAGATTCCCCTGAATATCTGGCAGTTTCTTTTGCTGCCCCAACTCCTACTGGTTTTCACAGCCAGAAGTTATAAGGATTTATCTTCCTGGCACTGGAACCCTGGGCTGTGCAGTCTGGCCTGAGGTTGGGATTGCTCACTCCCAAGGTATCCCTCCCAATTTATATCCACCACACATGAATGAGGGACCACCCCTTCTACTGCTGCCTCTCCATGCCACACTGTGTCTCCTTACCTCTCTGCCCCTCCTACCTGTATGGATGTACTTGGCTTTTTTATATACATGGTTGTTGAACTTCCATACAGTTTGATTTTCTGACAGTTATGGGTGTTGTTTTGAGGTTTAGTTGTAATTCTCTCTGTGGTTGTGTAAGAAGGCAAAGTGTATTTGCCTATGCCTCCATCTTGACTGGAAGTCTCCTAGAGTTCATTCTTGAAGCTCGAATTCTGAATAGACAAAGCTAATCTGGAAACGTTCTGCTTTGCACTTAAATTATTTGTTACATGACCCTGATCAAAGAAAGAACACTATTATCTGGCTCACTAAATGGGAAGCACCTAAGAAAAAAAGGACTTAGCAAAAAACTCACCTGGTGTTTGGTAATACTTTTTCCAGAAGAAAATGGCTTTTGAAACAAAACCATAAGAAATGCAGTCCTGTGAATATTGAAACATTAATATATTAATCAATCTTGTACACAAGGTGTATTTAAGTAAAGACATTTATTTAAACAAATATATTAGAACTTGAAAGTGTTAACCTCTAAAGAAATTATACTGGAGAACACTTTGGGACCTCTTCTTCTGTAATTGCCTTCTGAACCAGTTCACAAGCCATGAAAGAAAGAAAAGTCTCAATATTTTTTTATACTTTCAAATACCAAAGAAAATAATTACAATTTTCTCTGATATTTAGTAATAACAAATCTTGAAATAATGGAAATGAATAAAGTACTGATTATATGTCCTTACCTTTACACTCCCAAAATAGTTATGTAAAAATGCATATAGATAGTGCTTAAAATTTCCTAGTCAAGTATCACTTTCCATAATTATTACTAAAATTACCATTTCCAGAACCTTTAACAGATTTTTGTTAACAGAGAGGATGATCACTATCAATCTCAAGGTACAGAGAATCTCTATTTGGAGAGAATTTCTTGTTATACAAAGAATATAAAATTTATACTATATGACAATGCTATACTATGAGGGGAACATGCAGTAAACATAGGCCAGCATGGTTTAACTTAGAAAATAGGCGATGTCTCTGTTAAGACAAGTGTCAGGTAGCATCCTATTTCTGCTGGAACGCTGGACTACACCAGTGGTTATGACCTGGGAATCCCTAGGGTCCCTATGACCCTTTTAGTGAGTCTGTGAGGTCATAACTATTTTTATTAAAAAACTAAGACATTATTTGCTTGCCTCTTATTCCCTTGGGCATATGAAATGGAGCTTTTCAGAGGCTAGCTGAGGCGAGATACTGTAACAGATTGTTGCTTTAGCAAAATGAGAATCTAGCTGTCTTCAATTAAACCATAAATTTGTAAAAACCTCATTAACACAAAGGTAAAATCTATGTTTTAGCAAGCTACTAGAATGCACTTTTTTCTTTTTTAAAATCAACCTTTTTGTACTGCTAATCTTGAATATTCTGTCTCAAAATATTCTATGTAAAATTTCCTAAAGATACCTAGTTAAAAAAGAAATTTCAAAGAAATAAAAAATAGTAAGAAAAAAAGAACCATGCACACTCACCCCAGTTTTAATATAAAAATGAACTGAACAATGTGAACTGTTTTCAGGAGATCATATGATTCAAAAAGTCCTACTGCCTTCAAAAATTTAGTGAAACACAGTAACACAACGTATTTTGTTAACCTGAAAAATAAAAGCAAAAACAAGTTTTGGTATTACTGAAATCACAAGAAATGCTGTAATCTTTTTTTCTAATTATATAACTAGTAGGGTCATTATAGAAACCATAAATATTCATACACCAAAAATGAAACAAACCCAAACAAGGCAAGTTGAAGTCCACAGAATTAGCCAGGGTCAAGCCCATGTCTCTTAAGTATGCTCTTTTAGTATGTGACATAGAAAATCAAAGTTCACCCAAAAGGCTTTGAAGGTTCCCATCTTCTAAACTGTTTCCAATTATACATTCACACTGTCCCACATGAAGAATAAAATCATCTTAAATATGAAAGACAAAATGCATATTAAAATCTAAGATTTAGATACTGGCCCATTTAAGCTAGAGAAGAGTCATATAGATGTAAGTATTTTAACTATATTAATGCTAGTTATATACTCTGGTCATGATAGCAATTCATAATTAGCCAATACAAATAGGAGTTGAGCTAGCAGTCCTTTGTTTATTCAGCTCTTAACACAGGGATTGACATAATGTGTTCAGCAAATATTTACCAAATGAAAGAATAAGTCTACAATTATTCTTATGTGATACAGTAACATACAGTACAGTAATATATAGGGTCAAGCACAAATAACACCACTTTTTTATTACAAAATCTTTATACAAAATCATAAGTATGTAAATCAGTAATATAACAATATCACACCCAAGCATGCCATTTGACATTTTAGGTTAAATGTTCAGATTAAAACTAAAGTATTACACCCATGTTAGTACCCTACCAACCACAGGCCTTACTTCTGCCAGACCCTGTATATTGTGCATTAAATTAGTACATAAGAGGCTGTCAAGCTTCTGGCAATTTGAAGTACTAGCAACTCAGTCATAAATACAAACTAAAGAAAAGAATAAAATCAAGTAGAGGAAAACTCAAAACCTCCTTAAGCTTCTGACTAGGAGTAAAAATAAGGCAGCAGGATAGAAACACGGACATAAGGAACAACAACACTGTCATCGAGGTAGGGAAGAAAGAAAAGACCAGGAAAAATAAAGGTACATTAAAAAATCACAGCGGCCTGGGAAATCTTATCTCAGCAAGAGCCTTGTACTTCTTTCTTGGACCTATTTAGCCATTTTCCAAATATTCCTTGCATACTACACTATCTGCTAGATGTCATATGTGGCCAATGAGACCCAAGGGAAGCCTGACTGGATGCCTTCATGTACAGCCTTCCCTCTTCCTGATAAAGGGCAAGATATAGATAGAACTACTTCCTTCACCTTTTTGTCCTTCTGCCTTCAAGGGAGGGCTTTTGTCTAAAACTTACCTAAGAAAATGTTATACATTTTACAAGCCTGAATATGAAAGCCATGCTTAGGATGACAGGGAGCAAAGGTAAAGAATCTGGTCCCAGATGCTATCACTGAGGGGCTGAGCAAATACCAGCAAACCCTGGTTTCTTTGATGTAAGGATATATCCCTATTTGTTTAAAGCTTTCTTAGTTTGGTTACTTACAACTAAACACATTTCTAAGTGCTATACAAGATACTAGATACATAAAAGTGACCCTGTCCTCAAGGAGTTGAGGGCTTAGAAAGATAGGCAGAAAAAGAACTACTTATGTGGCCCAGGTAAGTAATAGTTAAAGGAACAGATATGGAAGGAACTATGTAACTGTTAACTAGGAAAGCACAGATTTCCCTTAAAGTTTGACATGTGTAAGTGTGTACACAAGGACTAACTAGAAATTCTGAAGCAAGGAAAAGGAAAGGGTATTTCAAAGTACAGAGAGGAGCATATGCAAAACTCTAGCACTAGGAAGGAGCCACTGAAGACTGTATTTAAGCCCAGTTCACCAGATTATGTTCAATATGACCAGAATTCACTAAGGTAAATTATATTTAATATACTTGTTTTAAGAAGATGGGAGCAAGGCCTGGCTGGTGTGGCTCAGTGGACTGAGTGCTGGCCTGCAAACCAAGGGGTCCCTGGTTCAATTCCCAGGCAGGGCACATGTCTCGGTTGTGGGCCAGGTCCCCAGTAGGGGGTACACTAGAGGCAACCACACACTGATGTTTCTCTCCCTCCCTTCCCACTTCAAAAAATAACCTTTCTGACATCAATTTTCTTTATTCCCTTTTTAATTAAAAAGAGATTATAAAAGTAATTCCTGAGCAGCTGGTTGTTCCAAAGTTTTAAATAAAATAATTCCCAATTTCCTCTCACTGGTAACCAACTGGGTATGTACATCCTTCCAAAGCTTTTCCTTTGTTTCTGTATGAATGAACACACATACTTTAGGTGTAATCACAATAGTATACCTTTTGATATTGCTATGTGGCTCTTAACATAATGTACATCAAAGATTTTTTCTTACTATATTGAATTAGAGAATTTACTTTTTAATTTCGAAAGTTGGATACTTTGTTTAGGAAGAAAGAGAGGGAGAGAAACATCAATGTGTTGTTGCTTCTTGCACATCCCCCATCAGGGACCTGGTCCAAGGGAACCAGGCATGTGACCTGATTGGGAATCCAACCAGCTACCCTTTCGTTCACAGGCCAGTGGTGCTCAATCCACTGAGCCACACCAGTCAGGGTGACACTTTGATTTTTAAAGTCTCAGTTAATGAAGTTTTCCTGTTGGGCTGAAAACGATACTCTAGCTAAGGCTAAGTAACCATACTACACAACCAGCTAGATGTTCCATAGTTCATATTGCAGAGGGAAACAACGAATAGCTTAATTTACTAAAAGGAATAGGGGGGAGAAAAAGGAGGCTCTTGAACAGGAGCAGTGGCCCTTCAGCCACTTATTGACTCTCTGGGCAACTGACGGGAACCAATCCAACTCCCCCAACTTAAAAATCATTTGCTATTAACTGTCTCATCAAAGGTATCACTGGTCTCTACAAACCTGGAATTACTGAAATTTGGGTTTGGGTTCAAACCTGTTTCTTGGGCTTTGCTCACTTGAAACAGCTCACAGTTGTCCAGTTTAAAAAACAAACAAACAAACAGACAAAGAGCCCCGGCTGGTGTGGCTTAGTTGGTTGGGTATCATCCTGCAAACGAAAAGGTCATTGGTTCGATTCCCAGTCAGGACACATGCCTGGACTGCAGGTTTGGTCCCCAGTCAGGGCACGATTGGTATTTCTTTGTCTGTCTTTCTTCTCTTCCCCTGGCTCTAAAATAAAATTAATAGATAAATAAATAAATAAAATAAAAACCAATCTTCCCTATGTAATTCAAATATAATTCAATAAATATTCAAGTGTTTACTATGCAGAAGGCACTATGCATGGAGTTTGGGATAAATGACTCCCAGTTCAGTTATTGGTGTGTGACCATGAAAAACTTACCTAACTTTTCTAATTTTTAGTTTCCTGATCTGTGAAGCAAGAATGCTGCTACTTAGTATGCAGCTCTGTGGTAAGGGTTAAGTTAGATGCTATACTCAAAGCATTTGGAACATGAGAGTAGCTCAACAAATGTTGGCTGTCACCCTCTGTCTTTTTCTACAGAGAACTTATAGATGCCAAAACAGAAACATTTAAAACAATTTATATTTGTGAATACAAGTATAAAAAATCCACAATTAAAAGATTTTCCAATTAGTTTTTGTTGCAGATTATAAGCAGTATTTGATATTTAGTCTTTTTTAAAAAAATTGTATTTATTTATCTTTAGAGGGAAAGGGAAGGAGAGAAGGAGAGAAATATCAATGTATGGTTGCCTCTTGTGAGTCCCCTGCTGGGAACTGGCCTACAACCCAGGCATGTGCCCTGACTGGGAATTGAACCGCCATCCTGTGGTTCACAGGCCCGCGCTCAATCCACTGAGCTACACCAGCCAGGTGATGGTTAGTCTTTACAAAGGAAAACTCTTACAACCTGGAATCTATTAAAAATTCAACCAGTCCTGAGCTGAATTTGATTCTGCAATGAATTACAATAGAAGGGCAGCTCTGCTAAGTAAATAATGCAAATAAGATAGCAAAGGACTGTTTCCCACATCTACCTGAGACAATAAGCTCTTGAGCAAATAATTTTAAACTGTTTATTCAAAAATAACTTCAGGTTTACAGAAAAGTTGTAGGAATAGTATACCCTTTACCTAGATTCCCTAATTGTTAATGTATTGTCCCATTTGCCTTATTTGTTTCTCTAAATACATATAGATTTAATTTTTTTCTGAATTATTTATTTAAGTTACATACATTTTGTTCCTTTACCCTTAAATACCTGTGTTTTTTAAGCATATAGGCATTCTCTTACAAAATCAGCAGTTACCAGCTCCAGGAACTTTAATATGACACTTTAATCTACTGTCCATAGTCATATATATATTTATTTATTTATCTTCACCAGAGGACATGCTTATTGATTTTACAGAGAGGGTAAGGGAGGAAGAGAGACACATCAATGGGTTGCCTCCCTAACGGTGCCCCCACATGGGATGCAGCCAGCCACCTAGGTGTGTGTCCTGACCAGGAATCAAACCTGACACCTTTTGGTGCATGGGATGACGCTCTAACCAAAAGAGCCACCAGGCCAGGGCCATAGTCCAGTTTTGACAGTTGATCTAGTACTGTATTTTACAGAATTTTCTACCTGTGCCACCAAATCCAGACCAGAATTGCTTATTGCACTTAACTGTCATGTCGCAGTAAATATCTGATATGTTGTTATTTACAATGATTTGCTCAAAGTAGCTGAGAAAATTAAATTTGTACTCTAATAGTGCAGGTGCTTTAAAGTCTGTTCCAGCATTGTGTTCTTTCTTATTCATGCAAAAAATAGTCATTAATAATGCTATTTCTACAATATCAACGTACTTATCAAAACAACCCTTCAGTCTCAAAGGAAGTATTCAAGAAAGAGAAAACCCTAATCTCATTAAAAAATGAAGGCAATGAATACCAGTTCCAACCAAATCGTTGGGCTGTATTTCATGCATCTCTGACACTACCTCAGAGCTCAGGACAGGTCAAGGGCTCAATGGAAAGTGGTCACTGTACTTACCTCTTGGGTGGGAGGAGACAGTGAGGATATTGGCTAGTAAAGGACAGTGCTAGATCCACTGACAATTGGTCGGAGGTTAGAGAGAAATTTTCGCTCTTTACTAGGAATTTCTGTACTGTTTGGATTTTTTGGACAATGAGCAGATTTCTTATTTAACAAAATCCAAGGAAGGAAAAGAAGACTAGATGATGGGCTGGATTCTTGATGGGAGAGTTAACCTGAACACCGCAGTTCATCTCTTTGTGTTCTCGTTTGTTCGCCTGAAGACAGGATGGTGATAACTGCCCCTAATTTACGCAGGAAGATATCAGAAAGGTTAAGTAGTCACTGAACTACTATTTTAAGGAGAAACAGCCTACAGAAATACTCTTCAATCAGAAAACCTTTCGCGTGAACTGAACTAAGTACATAGACATTCTCTTACAAAATCAGCAGTTACCAGCTCCAGAAGCTTTAATATAATACTTTAATCTACTGTCCATAGTCCAATATATATATATATATATATATATATATATATATATATACTTATCTTCACCACAGGACATGCTTATTGATTTTACAGAGAGGGTAAGGGAGGAAGAGAGACACATCAATGGGTTGCCTCCCCAACGCACCCCTTAAACCTCTAACGTGAACTTGGCAGTGCCAAGGTTAACGGTCTGCCCTGAAAACCACCGGTTCAAGTGGAACCTTCCTGGATTTTAGAGCATTCACTCTGCAGCGGGAACAGAGGAGCCAATGGAAGCCAGAAGCAGCTTGGAAGCATAGCGAGAGAGGACGGAGGGCTCCAGGGCGCGCGCTCAACCAAGGAGGGCGTTCCGGGCTGTCAGGGGGCTGACCGGGACGCGGTCCCCGCGCACCCGGGAGGAGTCCAGGGCAGCGGCCGTCCAGGTCCGCGAGGGAGGGACCCCGCGAGCGCAGACACGGGGAGAGGCGTTCTGGAGGAGGAGCCGGATCAGTGTCTTACCGAGCGCTGGGCACGTCCACCGGCCCCAGGCCGCCGCCTCCGGGGCCAGATAGCACGTCCCCTCCGTATTTCTCCTCCATTCCGGGGCTCAGGAGCCGCCACCGCTGCTCCAGCCGCGGGTTCTCCTCATGTCTCGTCGCTGCCGCGGAACCGCGGGCGCAGGCATGTCACTCTCCCATGACAGTGGCCGCTTGGGTTTCCCGCAGGCCGGACCGCCGCCACCGCCCACGGAAGCAGTTCACAAGCACAACCAAGTCTGGACTAGGCCGCGGGCAGTTCCGGAGGCCCGGGGTTCCCGGGAGGCACGCCACTGCAGACGTTGCCAGGCCACGTCATCGGGCCCAGCAGCCCTCACTCCCGGGGGAGCGCCTAGCACCACGCCTGCGTACAACCGAACTCTCGCCTGCCACCGCGGAGCCTTAGGCTCCTCCCACTGCGGGGTGACGAATCGGATCCTCGTTTCCCATCCACAGCTCTCGGTGACCGGGCGGGTGCGCATAGCGGTCCCTGCAGCGCCGCCTGTGGGCCTTCTGGGGCCCAGCGGATTCTTGTGGAGCAGAGGGATTTTTTTCTGTTGCTAAAAAGTCAGGAACGTGGTTTCCTCTGTATGTCTTTGTTTGAATCCCAGCCCTGCCACATAATAATAATTATGTCACTTGGTACGTTCTGTACCTCAATTTTCTTATCTGTAAAATAGAAATAGTAATATCTGTGTCTTAGTTTTCTTGGGAGGATTATGTGTTAATGGTATAGCAGTGAATGGTATATAGTAATTAATAAATTATTTTTACTAATAGGAAATTGGAGGACTGGGATTTGGAAAAGAAAATGGGATTTGAGCACTGTAAATAATGAATAGTTTACAGGACTGTACTATTCATTATACAACTATTCAGATGCATTGTTGTGATGGAGCTGCCAATCACCAGTTATGCATAGCTATGACCTCTGAATCACCCAAATAGTTATCATGGAGGAATATTCAAGCTTAATGCAAAATTTGATGCAGATTCATTCCTCTACTCGCTCAGTCATTTTGAATGCCACACCCACACAGTACACATGCTCACTCAATGGCTTCTACCACCCCCACTGACTAGTACAGTGAAGTCATCATTGTTCACACGTGTGCATTTTAGTCCACTCTCCTTGGCTGCCAGGTTACATCGATGTGCAAACCATTCTCGTCATATTAACAATGGCAGAACTTGTATAGTTCCAGGATCCAATCTAGGATGCAGTATTGCATTTAATTGTCGTGTCTGGTTGGTTTTCTTTTACCCGGAGGTGTCCAGGTCTCTCCTTTTCCCCACAATGTTGACATATTTGCAGAGGACAGGGCAGTTATTTGCAGAATGTTCACCAGTTTGGGTTTGTCTGATGTTTCCTCATTGTCAAAATTCGGGATATGCATTTTTGGTAGGAACATCACAAGTGAATCTCTGTTCCTTTCAGTGCATCACATCAGAAGGCACGTGGTGCTGATTTGTTTCATTACTGGTGAAGTTAACTGTTATCATTTGGTAAGATAATGTCTACCAGTTTTTGTAATCTAATATTAATGAATAAGATTTTATCTAGAGATACTTTGAGATTCTAAAGATACTAAAGATTCTTTTCCTGATCAAACTTTAATTCACTCATATTATTTTCTATTCTGCACCTTGACCAAAACAGTTACTACTATAAAAGTTTCCAAATGGTAATCACCCCTTTTACACTTATTAGTTGACCTTTTACTGTCAGGTAAAACTTCCCTGTCTCTTGATTTATTTACCTACTTATTTGTATCAGTATGAGCTCATATGTTTCTATTTTATTCAGTGGATTGTAATCAATTGCTGTCATTATTTTGAGGCCCCAAATTCTCCCAGACTTAGCCAATGGGAGCAACATGGCTGGCTCCTGTGTCATTTTGACATATCTTTATCATTCTTTGAGAATTTCCATATTTATGGTACAAGATGTTCCAGATTCATTATATACTTTTCCCCACCTTTTCTCTGGAATTAGCCATTTCTCCAAGGAGTTGCTGTGTACCAGGTATGGGATGTTGAGTATGCTCATTGTTGCTGGTGTTCTCACTGCTATTTTGACTGAGTTAGGAATCGTGTTTGCACACAAACACACATCGAAGTATGTATGCGTATGTATGTATATTAGATACATAGATATATCTTTCTATTTATCATTTATCTGTCAGAAACTAGGAGTTCATGTTGATACTCCCAATTCCAACCTTACATGTTTTATCATAGCCTTTCTCCTTTCTGTATTTTTACCTCTCTTCTCTGATAGTGAGACACCTAGCTCCCATTATCCTCAATGTATTGACTTATTTGTTTAGTCTTCTAGTATATAACCAACCTTCTGACCACGTGGGCCATCCTTTTCTCGTCAGCACTGCCAAATCATACTGCCTGGTGCTGGCTGAGCCTTCTCCTGAAGCCCAGTTATTAATTTTTAAAAATCTAGTTTTGACTCATTTATACCCAGTGACAAGTATGGAGATGAAACATTTTCTCTCAATTTAGAAATTGAGAGAACCTCTAAGCACAGTTGGGAGGAGCAAGAAAAGGAACTACCTTTTTGGGGAGGCTACCATGTACCAGGAATTCTCTTGTTTTGTTTAATTTTTAGAAAACCCTTTCATGCTTGGCATTATTTTCTGTTACAGAGTTTAACTCCCAAAGGGTTATATTATCTATTATATAACCAGTAAGGTAAGATTACCTTCTATTTGGGCAAAGTGCACTTCAGTGTGAATTTTTTTGTGACTTTCTTCCTGATTGCATAAGTAACAATTGATTCCAATGATGTAAGTGAACCAGATGGGGAGGGCCCATTTCTTGAGGGCCCATTTCTTAAGCGCCCTCGGGAATCTGGATCAGAGAGTATGGTGGGCATTGTCATGGGTGGCAGTTGAGCTCTGGCTTCTTCTTCCAATGAATGTTTATCAAGTACTTACCCTGTGCTAGGTCCAGTTCTAGATACTTGTGTTTCCCAGGAGCAAACTCTGAAATAAGGATTTGTGTGAAAGTGATTTATTAGTAAACGTTCCCATGAAAAACTGGTAAGAGAGTGAAAAAATGGGACAGGAAAGAAAGACAAGCAAGGGTGTGGCATGATGTCTTAATCCATCTGAGCTGCTATAAAAAACTTCCATAAACTGGTGGCTTATAAACAATACACGTTTATTTCTCACAGCTCTAGAGGCTGGGAAGTCTAAGATCAAGGTGCTGGCAGATCTGGTGTCTGGTGAAGTCCTGCTTCCTGGTTCTTGGATGGCATCTTTTTGCTGTCTTCGAATGGCAGAAGGGGAAAGCTAGCTTTCTGCGGTCTTCTTTTAGAAGGGCACTAATCCCAATCATGAGGGCTCTGTCTGCGTGATCTAGTAATCACCCTAAGGCCTGTCACTTAATACCATCACTTTGGAGGGTGGGATCTCAACACCTGAATCGTGGAGGGGGCACAAACACTCAGAACATGGCATAAGGGAATTTGGATATTTTGGGAGCAGTTCTCTGACAAAGAGAAGAAGGTGCTAGCTGTTAGGAGTGCTCCTGGCATGGGTGAAAATAGGAACTGGATCCAAGGGGATTTGGGCAAAGGACTTACTGACAGTGTCACTACAAGGCTGCGTATATTTTGCAGCAAATATAATATTTCCCACTTTATAGTTTCTACCTTCTCAAGGATGAAACCAGAAAGCTCACATTTCCAGACTTTCTTGTAACTGGAGTTCTGGTGTATGACCTGGGTTTCACCAATCAGGCACCCCCAGGTGTGGCTTCAGCTACGGAGGCAGAGAGTGGGGACATTGGTTTTCCAGTGTGAGGGAGGCATCCAGGACTATGGAGATAGCAGTGGCTGAGCTTCTGGCGTCCATTCCTAAGCATCACTAGCGCCAAGTGGTGGTGGCAGCTGTGTTTTTGGCAGAGTGGCCTCTCTCCATTGTGAGTGTGGGCCTTGCTTCTGACTATCTAGCTTCAGAACAGGACACTGTCCTCCCAGAGATTCCGTGAATTACCCAATTTCCCTTAATAAATTTCTGCATGAAGTAGTCAGAATGAAGATCATTGGTAATTAAGCAGGTAATTAAGAACACTGAATGGTACTGGTGAAATGGTATAAAACCTTGAATAACAGTAAGTGGCTCATAGATTTCATAAATGTATTTTATTTCAGTCTAAGGAGCAGTACAATGCTCATAAACATCATCTAACATGTTGCATCGTAATGGAGAAAGTACTCCAGACTCACCATGTTACAGAACAGAAAGTTCATCCACCTAGAGCCAGCAGAGCCAAACTCTAGACACCGAGGATTGCAGTGGAGAAATATTGGCTACTTTATTATGAATAGTGCTACCCAGGAGAATGGGAAGTTGATTCTCAAAAGCTGGAGCTCTCTGATGGCAGGTACATTGCAGATTATACAGGGCAAAATCACTGGACACCATGGGTAGGGGTTTGGGGTCATGCTGAAAGACGATTGGTTGGAGGAGAGGTAAAGGTAATGAATCATTTCTTCAGGTCTTGAGGACAGCTCTGAGGTCCTTTCTTATGTCCCTTTGTCTGGTTTCATAGGAAAGTACCCCAAGGTCATCCTCCTTTAAGGTTCAGGTGGAACGTAACTTAGGTCAAGATGTTATTTTTAGCCTGCAGAGGTCTGGATCGCATGACCGTTAATTAGTTCAGGGCTGTTTTCTGCTGCCTTGGTGGTTGCTGATTATCCAGGGAAAGGCCAGGTCTCTATGTAATGCCTCCCTCTATAACAAAGGTTGGGCAGGGTTGTTAGCAGCTTCTTCAAAAGACTGGAGTCTCCTAAACTCAGTTGCATGCTTAGCTTCTATTGTCCTTGGGCTGCCATCATCGTGGGACGCATGATTGGGGGTGGGGGAAGGGAGGCGAAGTAACACAATATGAGGGCATGCTGCCTAATGAGAGACAAAGTCCTTTGTCTCTGAGCCAGGCGTCTTGGGCCTTCTGTCAGCTTCCAGGAAACTGTGGCAGGCTAATTGTGAGCTCGCAAGCAGGGGAAAAATCTTCGTCTCTTCACAGTTCTTGACACATCTACCCACAAAAGTTAATGTCACCCATTTAATGATATGTCTGATAAAATTCATGATAGACCGTAGTCAAGGGTGTGAGGAAACAGGGATTCTTGTATTGCTGGTAGGATGATAAATTCATATTGCCTCTTTCAAGGGCAACTTGGCAATAGCTATCAAAATGTAATATGTACATGTTCTAGGAATTTAACCTATACATTGCACAGCTATGCAAATACATAACTATAGGGATATTAGTAGTGCAATAATTATTAGCAAAACTGTAATATGTGCTAATAATAATAAAAACATTTATTTAGCTTTTATAAGGTCTAAAGCACTCTTTTAAGCAACTTTTTAAGAAATTTTATTTTATTTTAATTGCTGTTCAAGTACAGTTTTCTGCATTTTACCCCCACCCCAGCCCACCCCAGTAGCCCTCCCCACCTTCCTCCTGTTTCCACCCTGCTCTTGTTTTTGTCCATGTGTCCTTTATACTTGTTCTTTTTTTAAAAGATTTTATTTATTTATCTTAGAGAGGAAGGGAAGGAGAGAGAGAGAGAAATATCAATGTATGGTTGCCTCTTGTGTGTCCCCTGCCAGGAACCGGGAACTGGCCTGCAACCCAGACATATACCCTGACTGGGAATTGAACCACGATCGTGTGGTTCCCAGGCTCACGCTCAATCCACTGAGCTACACCAGCCAGGGCTATACTTGTTCTTTTTAAGCAGGGTTTAATGTAACAATTTAATCCTCACAACAACTCTATGAGTTAGTACTATTATTATCCTTTCTTTACTGGTAAGGAAACTGAAGCACAGAAAGTTTAAGTAACTTGCCTAGTGTTACACAGCTAGTGACATTATTCCTGATAAATATTGACAGTATATTTATTCAATGAAATACTATGCAGTTAAATGAGGTAGTTCTATTTGTAGTTAATGAAACACAAGAGGCAGAACAATGTGTTGTTTTATGCTTCCTTTTGTGCAAAAAGAAAATAAGAATTTATTGATTTATGTGTATAGAGAGAAACTGTCTGAAAGGATAAAAGGAAAAAAGCAACAGTGAGAGAAAGTCAAAGATGAAGGAGGTTTGATTTTCACTATACATGTTTCTGTAGCATTTATACTTTTTTTCTACATCCAAGTATTTAAAAAAAACTGTGTGTACTCTGGTTTCTCCCTACGTGGTGAGCACTCTGAGAGTGTAGGTGTGCCTCATTTGCACTTCCACCCTCTCCTCGGACCCTTTCCCAAACTGACCATCATGGTACCCTGCACACAGCAGAAGCAACAAACACTTATTGAATGGATCCATAGAAGAAAAACCCCAAACGCATCCCACAGTAGACTAAGCTAATACAAAAGAAAGACTAATGAACCATAAGCTGCCGCAGCCCGCTGCAGCAAGCGTGGTCACGAGGTGAGGCGAGGGACTTAAAAAATGGAGAGGACCATAAGCTCTGCTGGCAAAATGGTGAATTTATTCAAGGAACAGCTGTCTTAAATACAAACTGTTAATGCCTAAAGCAAGACTGCAGGGAACTAGAAACAATGTTGTTTTTCAAAGTTCAAGCACTCCCTTAAGCTATCAAAAGGGCAAGAAGTTCTCATAACCATCTGGGAACATGACACCTGCGCCAGGGTCTTGTTGTGTCTTTCAAGGCTGGGAACTAGAAGGTTAGGAAAGTGTCAAGGTACCCGCCGGCTCCAGGGACCAGAAACCAAGTTCGTCCACCATTCTCACAGTGGAGAACTCTGTCCTTGGTCCCCTTATGGCCTGGCGGGCCCCCACAATAAGCTTACACGGTTTTCTTACTCAGGACATGAGGTGTTCCCATTTTGGCCATGACTGAGACTGTGACAATGCACAATACTCCAGAAAAGAGACCGACTTTAAACACTTCAACCCCCTGTATTTGTCCTCATCAATAAAGAACTGGTAGGTATCATTTTTAGAACTTTTGCACTCCCAGGTTAGGGTACCCCCAAATGTTACATTCCATTTCCTGAAACTGTGTAAGAGGCAACCTGGATGGCATTACCTGCTTTAAAGGGACATCAGTGATGGCCTAAGGAGCTTGAGCCTAAAATAACTACCCATTCCCCCAGGCAAGCTGCCTTGTCTAGTCACAATCACCCCATTGCATCTCTGTCATTCATTCCAGTCCACTTAACAGATGTTTGTTAAGCACCACCTGTTTGTGTGGCCCTCTGATGAATACTGCCTTTGGGAAAGGAAGACAAGATATTTTTGAAACCACTAGAGGACGATATAATACAACACAATCCACTGTGAATTTGGGCAGAGTGTGAAGCCAAAGCCAGAAAAGAGAAGGCAGAGCTCTGCAACCTGGGATGGATGATGAGGGAAGGAGCGGGCTTGTAGCCTTTTCTTCTGGGGTTCTCCAGTCAAGGAAAAGTAGTGCACACTGCTATTCATCACAGAACCTTCTTCACAGGCTGGTTATACGTGACTTTTTCTAAAGCCACTATATACAAGGTCCGGCAGAAGTACAAGGTCTGGTTGAGTGTGGTTGGTAGGGTAATAATTTATAGTCTTAATTTGAACATTTCACCTAAAATGTCAAATGGTGTGCTTGAGTGTGATATTGTTATGTTACAGAATTACATGCTTAGTATTTTGTAATGAAAAATGGTGTCATTTGTGCTGGACCCTGTATTTGGCTTTTTCCTGTCTCTTACAGATCTGATGAATATCTCCTCCTTTTCAGATAAACTCAACTTTACTCCTTTGCATACAGTTGGATTTTAAAAGCACAGAGCCTAGTGTGCTTCATCATAATATATCTTCTGGTTTACTTAGAGTTAGAAATTCTGAGTAGTTCATAGCTAATTCTTTTATATTAATTTTTTTGGATATGCTTTTCTTGGGTATGCACCTCTCACTCTTCTGTTTCCACCACAGTATTTGAGTAGAGAATTTTGAGAATTTCTGTAGTTTTCTTTTATTGTGTCTTTATATTCAAAAGAGAACCAAAACATATTACTTGATTTTTTACAAACTACTAAAATCATTTAGTTGAGTGTTTGATTATTGCAAGTTAAAATTACCTGGTTTTTGTATCTCCAGGGCTTAGTACATTGAAGGCTTGGCGCATGGTAGGCTCTCAGTGCATGCTGTTGAACCTCACTTCGGAAAAGGTTAGACAGGGAAAATATCAGAGTATGGCTTGCCTGCTCACAGCCCATATTAAAAGTTTTGTGCCCAGGGCCTCTTGCTGAGGGGAATGGAACTTGGAAGTTCCTTGCTCATAGATGCTGCATTCTAAATCGTATAACTTATTACCGTATCTAAGGAGCATCAACCTAGAGCTAAAGCAGTTGTTTTTGAAATGTGATCTCAGAGTCAAAAGCTTCAGAATCACCTGGAGATTTGTCAAGAATGCAAGTTATTGGGCCCTACTAGAGCTTTACTGAACCGTGAATGGTTTAGTAAAGCCAATTAAACCTTTACATTTACTCAGTTGATTTTTTGCTCTTTTTAAAAATATATATTTTATTGATTATGCTATCACAGTTGTCCCGTTTTCACCCTTCATCCCCCTCCACCCTGCACACCCCGTCCCAGCCACATTCCCCCCTTTAGTTCATGTCCATGTGTCTTAAGTTCTTTAGCTTTTACATTTCCCCTACTATTCTTGCCCTTTCCCTGTCTATTTTCTCCCCACCGTCTATGCTACTTATTTTCTGTACCTTCTCCCCCCTCTCCTCCTCCCACTCCCCTGTTGCTACCCCTCCATGTCATCTCCATTTCTGTGGTTCTGTTCCTGTTCTAGTTGTTTCCTTACTTTGTTTTTATTTTAAGTGTGCTTGTTAATAATTGTGAGTTTGCTGTCATTTTACTATACATGTTTTTTATCTTCTTTTTCTTAGATAAGTCCCTTTAACATTTCATATAATAAGGGCTTGGTGATGATGAACTCTTTCAACTTGACCTTCTCTGAGAAGCACTTTATCTGTCCTTCCATTCTAAATGAAAGCTTTGCTAGATAGAGCAATCTTTGCTGTAGGTCCTTGTCTTTCATGACTTGGAATACTTCTTGCCAGCCCCTTGTTGCCTGTAAGGTGTCTTTTGAGAAATCCGCTGACAGTCTGATGAGAACTCCTTTGTAGGTGACTGTCTCCTTATCTCTTGCTGCTTCTAGGATTTTCTCCTTCATTTTTATCTTGGCTAATGTAATTATGATATACCTTGGTGTGTTCCTTCTTTGGGTACAACTCCTTTGGGACTCTGAGCTTCCTGGACTTCCTGGAAGTCTATTTCCTTTGCCAGATTGGGGAAGTTCTCCTTTATTATTTGTTCAAATAAGTTTTCCACTCGTGACCGTTCCTCTTCCCCTTCTGGTACCCCTATAATTTGGATGTTGAAACTTTTAAAGATGTCCTGGAAGTTCCTAAGCCTCTCCTTATTTTTTTGAATTCTTGTTTCTTCATTCTGTTCTGGTTGAATGTTTCTTTCTTCCTTCTGGCCCACTCCCTTGATCTGAGTCCCAGTTTCCTTTCCATCACTATTGGTTCCCTGTGCATTTCATTTCACTTAGTGTAGCCTTCATTTGTTCCTCTAATTTATGACTAAAATCAACCAGTTCTGTGAGCATCCTGATCACCAGTGGTTTGAACTGTGCATCCGATAGGTTGGCTATCTCTTGGTTGCTTAGTATTGCCTCTGGGTCTTTGAGCTGTTTTTCTGCTTGAGCCATAATGTTTTGGTCTGTTCTCACCTGTTACATATGAGGGGCAGAGCCTTAGGTGTTCACCAGGGCAGGGCAACCCAAGTTGCTGAGTAGTGACGCTGTATGTGGGGGCGGGGTCCGAGAGGGAACAATGGAGCTTTACTCTGCTCTCGGTTGCATCTCAGTCCCTTCCACCACTTCTCCCAAGCAAACTGGGCTTTTCTGGTGCTGATTCCTGTGTGGGTGGGCTTGTGTGCATTCTAGGACCCTGTGGGTCTTTCCAACAAACTCTCCTGTGAGGCTGGGAGTCTTGCTGCGCCTCAACCCCCACAGGTATTTTCAATCAGTGTTTTGAGGCTTTATTTCTCTGAAATGAGACCGTGTCTCATTCAGTTATCTGCACGTGAATGTGGGACCACTGCCTGGTCAGCTAGCCACATTGCGCACAGTGCCCTGTTTCTCAATTGCTGCCTTGCTGGATCTGCTTGTTGTCACCCCACGCCCGGGGTCTGCCAGCCACCGCCTGGGCACCCAGGGTCTGCCTGGTGCCTTCTCACGCGCCCAGTGTCACCACTTCCTGTGCCACATCCCCTCTCCGCTCGGCTGCCCAACTCCGTCCTGCCTACTGGTCTGGATGAATGTGTCTATTTTAACTCCTTGGTTGTCGGATTTACATACGGTTCAATTTTCTCTCAGTTTTGGTTGTTATTTTGTTTCTAAATTGTTTTTGTCCTTATTTTGGTTGTTCGAGGAGGCACAGTGTGTCTACCTATGCCTCCATCTTGGCTGGATATCTTGATTTTTTTTTTTAAGATTTTATTTATTTATCTTTAGAGGGGAAGGGAAGGAGAGAGGGAGAGAAACATCAATGCACAGTTGCCTCTCGTGCGTCCCCTGCTGGGAACTGACCCCTGCTGGGGACTGGCCTGCAACCCAGGCATATGCCCTTGACTGGGAATTGAATCGCGATTGTGTGGTTCGCAGGCCCGCGCTCAATCCACTGAGCCACACCAGCCAGGGCTTGATTTTTTTTTTAACTGCATATAATGGACCAAGTTAGGACATGTACTTGGAATCAGGCACAAGCATGCCATTACTATTGAAAATCTAGTCACTGGAAGAATGAGTGTGGTTTTTTCCCCCCACTCAACTCACCATTTTTTGTCAATTAGATTAAACTCAACATAAAAAGAAGCACCCACGTTTTGGGGTGGACTAATAGCATTAGGAAAAAAAATCAGTGTGTTGAAAGAGGGAAGTTATGCAAAAAGTGGGTGGATTGGACAGTTTTATAGATTCCTAATGTTGGAAAGTTTTCCTGGAATTGGGACCTAATGTAGAAGCAGAATTATCTGAATCTATGGAGTTGATGTAGGCGTTCCTTGGTGAGTGGCAAAATTTGTCAGGAAGAGCTAGATAGTAAGTAATAACTTTTAAAAAGCAAAATATAAATCTCCTTTAGCTATGGGGAAAGGAGGAGACTAGAGACAATCATATCTGAGATATTAGCCTAAAATTGTGCAGGATAAAAAGTTGTTTTGTTCTTATTTTATTATTATTATCACTAATTATTATTATTTAACTCAAGGGAGATAAAGCCCCATGCTTTCATAAGCCTTAAGGTAAAATGTATGCATAATGAGGCAGGACACCTGGGATGTGAAGGAGCAGTTGCTTTGGCAAATGACTTATTTTGCTGTCCAAGAATGACATACACTGAAGGGTCACAACTGAGATATGAATAAGGCAGAAGGCCAGAGCTGAGAGGGATGACAAATTAATGCATACAAAGGCTCATGTGTCATCATAATTACAGTACCTAGGTGTTCTGAATCAATGGGTTCACGTTTCTTATTTTAATAATTCAGAAACATTCTCATTATTATGTGTTACCATAGACACTCTAGTATAGCCCAGGAAAATCAGGCAGGAGTAGCCCTTTGCAGAGGCTCGTCTTGTACCACAGCGCCACCTATAAGAAGCCTGTAGGAACTACGTGTAGAAGTTACCAAAGTCTTTTGGAGTCCAGTGATCAGAATCTTAGGATTTCAGAGATGGTGGGACTTTAAAAGTTCATTGAGCCAAGTTTTTACTCAAAGCTTGAACTTCTCTTATAACATTTGATTAGCATTTGTCTAACTTCTGTTGAACCTCTTCAATGAATGGAAACACTCTTACTTAGCCATTCATCTGTTAATATTTTCACAGATTTCAGATTTTCACTGCTCCCTTCTGCAGAATCTGGGCCTCCTAATTTTAGGCCTTCCCAGGACGCTTCCAGGTGAACTGGTTTCATTCTCATTGGTATCCCTCTTTGCAGGCACTTTGGGGGTGGGTTCTGCCAAATCAGTTACTGTTTGCTTTCCATCTTTCAAATTATTGTTCACATTTCCTAACTACACATTCTCCTTGTTCTTGTAGACTTACACTTTTATTTAAGGAAAAACTTGTCTACTGTCACTTCGGTAGATTTTGGAAGAGAGAGGTAATAAGTGTAGGGTTTTACATTTATTCCAATTAAGATTTTTGTTATGGCCTTTGGATCTTTACTCTGCCATTCAATACATTGACTACGTCTCCTGGCCATTAGAGAAATGGAAAAGCAAGCCAGCTGTACACTCAGATACTTATTCAATGAAGGGGACAACTCTGAAGACAGAATCTCGGGGCATTAGAGACACTGGGCTGACACTGATTCATAATTAACATCTATCTTTGGGATCCTGTGGGCCACTTTCCTCCATCTCGTTCACAATGCGAGAGCCTCTGTCAAATGCTGGGATCCAATGCTGAAGCAGAGTGTTGACGGCTTCCTCTGATTTACTGGTCAGACAGAGTATGGATAGAAAGGGAAGTGCTGTTAGTTCATTAAATCATGACTTGTCCTTTCTGGCTCCTAGGCACATTTAAGTGCTCTCTGTTACTCTCTTTTTGCTTCAAGTGGTGTTTGAAAACCTGTCTGAGAATTGCTTGCCCATTCCTGCCCCAGTTTCTGACATTGTTTTTTGATAATAGCAGCTCTTTCTATTACCAAGTCCTTGCAGAAGTAGGCAGGGAGGGAGTTTGTCGGGACCAGGAGGTTGGCACTGATATTGTGAACGCAGGGGCTCACTTGTAATTTCTCCACCAGTTTGGATTTTTAGGTCTTTCATCTGCATGAGTGTTCTACTGGTCTCTGTCCAATCATCCTTCTCCTTGGCAGAGATGGAAGATGGAAAACAGGAGACAAAGTATTCTATGAACTATGTGTCTGCCTCTTTTATCAGTCTTTCACCTCCGTATTCTTATTACTCCTATATAATTTCAAAAAGTTATCCTGAACATGTAAGTAAAAAGAACAAGTAGAGCACTTAGGTTTATAGGAAATTCTGAGTTATTTAACCTTTCTGATTTTCATTAAATGACTTTTTACTGGTTGTAGCCTGTGCCTTGTACAGAATTCCAAGTGGATTTCTCAGTTTAGCAACTCATGATTTAAACTCATATTCAGGAATGAAGAAAAATGCTCCAAAATTCCTCATAGCTTCATTAGGTTATCTGCCTCTCACACACTTGGGTTAGAATCTGATGTGATTCGGCTGGGCAAGGGTGTTGGATCTCTTCAGTGTGCCCCTTGACACCCATTCTCCACCTTTCTTCCTACCATTCTTTGCCCTGCGAGGCCGCTGGCATGGATTACAGTGAAGACACCTATGTTCTCTGGCTTTCTGCAGGAGACGGGAGGCAGGGAGAGCAGAACATGGGGTAGAGTATTTATTTACTTGGTTCTTTTCTAGGAGGTTGTCGCAGGCTGCTGTGTCTCTCAGCAGAAGGCCACTGCTCTTGCCTAGGCAGCCCACTCCACACCACTCTCTCTTTCTAGGCTCTGTTCTGGCCAGTTCTCCTTCCCCTTTGTGCCTCACTGCTGCCCTCTCATGGCGTCTCCGTATCCACGCAGGCTGTGTAATCAGTCCTTCAAATTTGCCTAATTTGTGTGTACCATGGGTTTTCTGATTTTATTTTGACTGACATAGAAAGTTTTAAAAAAGGCTGTGAGAAATTTCTTCTATTGTATCTGATTTTATTGGATCCTATGATGAAATATTTTGGACAGGCTAGGAACTAGCCTGTAGAGTTTTTGTTTTTTTGCATCATAATCAAAGATACAAAATATTTAATAACATTTTTAGAGCAGAAAATCAAGTGAGATTATTTTCTCATAAGAAACCCATTAATTAAATTTTACATTATAGAACTGATTGATGATATTTTAGTTTCCGAATTCTTGTGTAAAAAATAAAAAATCTGCTCAGCTACATATATATTTTCAAGAATATATATATATATCCCCAATATATAAGAGACTCCTACAAACCCATGTGAAACAAACTAAAACAAATAGGAAAATGGGTAAAGTCACAGGTTTCAAATGCATATGAAAAGGTGCTCAACCTCGCTAGTAATTAGAAATTGCAACTAAAACAAGAAAGCACTTTATAAATATTAGAATGGCAAAAAATGAAAAAAGAAGTCATATAATATCCTGTGTGAAGTGGGTGTGAGGATACATTGGCTTAACCACTTTGGAAAATAATTTAGTACTATTTGGTAAAGTTGAAGGCAAGTACACTACGGGGTCTACCTCTCAATGAGAAAGTGCAATTCTCTAATTCACATTAGAAATCCCACCCTCCTATTCTCTTTCCTTTGTCCCTGCCCATCATTTTTGGAGATGTACTCCCCACCATGCTCTCTGCATTTCTGGGGAGAGTCTGTGATTTGTTAAAACCTCTTAACTTGGACTGGCTGCCTTGGTGCTAAGACTGAAAGGGCAAAAATGGTTTACTCCAGAGTAAAACATTCTTTAAAGCCCCAGACATGAAGAGTCTTCATGACATTCTTTTCAAAGCATCTGGGTAGTTGCTCCTGAGCGCATGGAAATGAGGAAGGAAGGGAAACGAAAGTCTTCCACAGGCTGAGATGGTGTTGAGACCTCTGCTCCTTATCACCTTAGCACACTCTCACCCAGTTGGCCTTTTCTGAAAATGGATTTCACAACATTTGCTACCTTGTAACTCAACGTGTGTGTGATTTCCTATTGGTTTAACTTCTCCAAACTTTTGTTTAATGATAACCAGAAATTCTCAGAAATAGGATAGTGCAAAACTGCTCTTCCTTGTCACCATACTGTCATCTCCCTGGAGTTCCAAACCAATGCCACTGATGGCTCTTAGCAGAGGCCAGAAATCAGGATGGGGCAGGAGGCCCTCCTGTATTGCCCCCCGTGACCTAGATCCTTCCATTTCTTTGTCCTGTCAGCCCTCATGAGTCTATTATTTGATACTATTGCCTATCCTCCTGATGAGTGACATTTACTACTCCACCTGCACCCCAACAGTGCCTGTTCTATACCCAGAGGTAGCTCAAAAAAAAAAAGTTGCTTTCTGACAACTGCTGGTGGGTTGACCGGACCAAGAAAATGTGCTGTCCCTGGAAGAAGGCATTCCTTTTCCACCTCCACTTTGGACTGGATTTCTAAGTACAAACATATATCTTATTTCCTTTTTGGACTTGGTGGTCCCTCTCTTGAGATAAACAAAAAGGGATCCTCACTGGCTTGCCAAGTTCATGATTTTGCCTGAAGTCTTATAAGTGAAAACTTTATGAATGAAATCATGCATTTGAAAGTTGAAAGGCTCTTTTTGTCTAACTTTTTGATTTTGAAGTTGAAGAAAGAGGCTCAGAGACATTAACAGATTTTTCCAATAACATTATTATTATTATTTTAGTATTATTATACAATTAATATTAGTATTATTTAATATGAATTAATATAGTAATACTAATAACATTAGTATTAGTATTATCTCTATTATTGTGATTATTTTTAATCCTCATCTGAGGATATGGTTATTGATTTTAGAGAGGAATGGAGAGAAAGAGAAAGAAAAACATTGATGTAAGAGAGAAACATGGATCAGTTGCTTCCCAAACGTGCCCTGACTGGGGATCTGACCACAACCTAGGTACGTGTCCTGATGGGGAACTGGACCTGAAGCCTTTTGGTGTATGGGACGATGTTCCAACCAACTGAGACACTTGGTTGGGGCAACAGTAATATTATTTTATATAACATAACTCACAAAAGCACTATTGACTCTGTTTTTCAGAAGAGGAAAGGGATGGATGATCAGAGAGATGAGATGAGTGGCCCAGGGCAGCATGGTGAGTTGGAAGCAGAGGCTGGACTTGAAGCCAGGTCTCTAGATTCCCGCTATGATGGCCTCTGATGGACACAATGCAGTCTCTGGCCATGGAAGGGGACTTTGGAAGTAGGTAGGTCAGCCATCTGGAACCACACTTTCTCTGTCTATACTTGCTGATCCAATGCACTACTAAAAAATCACATGCATTAAAAAGTTAAATACTACTTACTTGTTCCTCATCAGTGAAGCACATGGTATAAAATTCAAGGGAGTGAAAAAGGGCATAGGGTAAAAAAAGTTGCCCTTATGTGTGTGTCTGATGGCCATCTAGTTTCCCTCCTTCAGATATGTACTATGATTAGATAAACAAACACAAACATGTACATATATGAATTCTTAATAAAAATGGAAACATGCTTCCCCCTGTTCTGTACCTTGCATTAAAACAAATTTGATGGATTTTGGATGTCAACCCTTTTCAGTGCACGTAGAGGTGCTTCCTCCTTTTTAGTGGCTACAATCATTCCATTGAATGGATATGTCACATTTTAGCCTGTTCTCTCTTTTTGTGTATCACGTGGTTTCCATTCTTAGGCTATTGCTGTGAAGAATACAGTGAACAGTGTAAGTTTTTGTATATATGTGCTAAAATACCTAGCAGGGTTGGTGAACTATATAGCCTGTGGGCCAAATTCAACCTGCTACTTGTTTATGTAAATAAAGTTTTATTAGAACACAGCTATACCCATTTGTTTACATATTTTCTGTGGCTGTTTTTATGCCACAACAGCAGAGCTGAGTAGTCGCAACAGTGATATATATCCTGGATACCTAAAATATTTACTGTCTGGCCCGTTGAAGAGAAATTGGGCTTGCCTCAGATCTACAGAACAGATTCCCATTTGGGAAGTTGCCGGGTCAAGGGTTTTGCTTCCTGCACTTGATGGTTAGTGGCCCAGTTCTCTTTGTAGAGATTATGCTGGTTTATTCTCCCACTGGCAGCATTTTTCCACCCATGTTCTCCCCAACATAGTTCATTGAACCCTTTCATCTTCACCAGTCTGATAGATAGAAAACAATATTTATCTTAATTTATTTTGTATTTCTCTGATTTTGAGTGAAACTGAGCATCTTTTTATGGTTGGGGGAAGATGAAACCTATGAGGGAATGACAAATGAATACAGAGTAAATTATTGGGTCTTAATTCTTTTTTTTAAAGATTTTATTTATTTCTCTTCAGAGGGGAAGGGAAGGAGAGAGGGAGAGAAATATCAATGTATGGTTGCCTCTCGCGTGTCCCAAGCTGGGAACTGGCCTGCAATCCAGGCATGTGCCCTGACTGGGAATCGAACCGCGGTACTCTGGTTCGCAGGCCAACGCTCAATTCACTGAGCTATACCAGCCAGGGCTGGGTCTTAATTCTTATACTCATATAGAACTTAACCTGGCCAAATGGATCAGCAGAGACCCCACTGCGCACACCAGCTTGGCGACCTTAGGTCTGTCCATCACTTCCTTCCTGGCTAGAAAATGGATCCTGAGCAGTACTTGCTTCTTGGCCTCGCTCTACAGGTCACGATTTGTCATTGTGTACACTGTGAGCAACTTCTGGGTGGGAAAAGTGAGTTCTGGTTTCAGTTCTGGGGAGGTGGAACTTACTGTGGCAAATTCCTGCACACAGGAAGTCTCCTCAAAAGGTGCGGGCTCAGCCTCAAACACAGATATCCCATGGGGTGAAACCACCTTTCAGTTTGTGGGGGAGGACAGAGAGGAGCCGGCTTCTCTTCCCCTTGGGGTTTACGCTGTGTTGTCTTTGGAAATACTTACGTGTTTGTTGTTGGAAGGGGTGTGCGAGAGCAGAAGCTCCAGCTGTTTCCTGTGAGAATCAAGAGTCACATCGATTCCTTTCACCAGCAGGGAGGCAAACGATGAGGCCCAGTAGTGAATTGAGGTTCCATGTTTAGCCTTTGTAGGTCCCTGTTTTCCTCTGTTCAGAATGGAGGTTGGTTGTTGATCTGGTGTCAACAGGATCAGGCTGTGGGCAAGGAGGCAGCTGCATCTTTTGATAGTTTGTCAAATTTAAAGATAAATTGCTTTGAGATCTATAGCAAGGTATATATAGCAAGGTGCTAAAGTCTTGAAGCTAATGAGGTTGAAGAAAACCTCTCAGCAACTAACTAGATACTTAAAATGTGGTAAGGCAATAATAGTATTTAAATGGGTAAAAATTATATTTTTAAGTTTTCAGAGAGGAACTATTGAAAATGACTGCTCAATTAATGATGGTAAGTACATTTAATGGAAGAGTATGGGCTGTTAAAAGAATCCAATGGCTCCATATGTCCAGATATGGAATCTTTTCCAAGAAATCAGTAAGTGGAAAAGTGAAGGTAAGGATGGTTAAGTGTCTTACATCAGTACTTCTGGAAGCTAAGACGGAGACAGGGATTCCTGTGCTTTTGGGACAGAATGCTCCCAGGAGCAGGGGAGAGAGAGAGAAGCTAGCAAGGGGGTGGTCTCAGTGGATGTTTGCTTTGGCCTGATCCCACTGGTAGTTCTGGAGTGTGAATTGCACCAGAGTCATCCATCATTTTGTACCCCTGTGTTGGCTGCAGTGTGCCACCTGATTGGGTAGTGGCAATAAGAACTCTGTAGAAGGGGGCTACTGTGACCCATTACTAGCCAGCACACCCAGCAGCTGGGGGGTGGGTGCACTGGCTGTGCAGGAAATCTGGGTAGAGCTCCAGCAGCACCTGCTGGAGAAGGCACGCTTCCATTTGTGGGAAAGGATAGACGTGTACATGTATGTGCTTGCACATGCATGGGAACTGTAAGAGCAGAGGCTCCTATGCTGGAGTCTATGGGTCCCTAAAGGCTTCATGGACAGAACCATATGTGAACATAATTAGTTTCCTTTGTAATTCTTTGTGTTTTATTTTATATATTTTCAAGCATTATTCTGAGAGGAGCATCCAATGGCTTCATCAGGTAGCCAAGGGGTCCATGGCATGCTCATAAAAATAGAGCAGTACAAGAAAGTGATGAGTGCTTACCTGGGTGGGTGAGGAAGAAGTGGATACTAGAGGGCCAGGTCGGGAGTGGGAGAGAGATTTCCTAGTCTTTGTATGTCCTTTTGTACCATTGGAATTTTCTCTATGTGCATGGAATGTATATATATAATGTATATATTATATATAAATCTATATACACAATTTAAGATATATATTAAAATTACTACTCAAAAGAACCAGGGAAAAAAGAAAAAGGATGGATAGCTATGGGAGAAAGTACCCCTCAAATGAAACTGATTTTTCCTGGGTTTTCTTTTCACTCTCATTTCCCAGGTTGCTTTTTATACCATTTCTCTGATTACCTGCTTTCCTCTTCAAAAGGTCCCTTTTTATCTAATGTCTGCATTTGATTCTGAAGCTGTTTTTACCTTCATGGATGGAAGCCTGCATAATTATCTTTTACTAATTTTTGCCCAACTCCTAATCAAAAGATAACTAAAATGTAAAGTCATTTCTTAGTGTATATGCATATACTTGCAAAATACATTACTTCAGTCTGCATGATATTTATGTGGGTCAAAAGCATGCCTTTAAATGAAGAAAATATTTCTGTAATGAGAATAAATGTTGGGGATTTTTTCATGCTCGAGATTCTTTGAGCTTTTTAATCAAAACAGGTTAAAGCATCTGATGTCTCCTTATTCATAATACATTTCTAAAAAGTCAAGATTTACTAAATTCTACCTCTTGGGATTTTAAAATGAATGTACACTCTCCACCACTTTGGTTGCCAAGGGAGTTCACAGCTGCCCTGGAAAATCTTCCTGTGGAGCGATGTCAGCAAAGATAAATGAATGAGGAGAGCACATGCGGTTCTGTAATAGCAGTGCAATTTGGCTAAAGGGTGACATCATCTTTTTGCTGTCATATCTGCCACCCTAAGTAGTAATGAGTTCAGCTTAGCTAGAGAATGACTTACAAGGAGAGCACACTGTCAAGGTGGGGTAGAATGTAAAAAAATGGAAAATAAAATTTAGAAAGAGGGCAGTTTTGAATGTATAGAGTCCATAATATATTTTTTCTTATGGAAGGTTTTGATTCAATTACCACATCATAACATGCCACCTTTTTGGATTATGTGGGAAGATGCAAAGCTTCTTTCTTAATGGCTGGTTTGCTATGTATACACGCGTGCACCACCAGAGTGTAAATAGGGATGTTGGAGTTGAGTTTAGTCTTTAAAGGGCACATTTAAATGCTGGCAGATATAATGCCTTTATCAGTTGAATCCACTCACTGTGACTCCTCATGCCTCACTGGTAGCACTTGCAGAAAAGTATGGGGGGGTTTTATTTGGGTACAAGAGAAGAATGTCACCATCCTCATGCTGATGAACTCTTCTGGGGAGGTCAGTATGTGACTCTGTTAGTTCTTGAGGGGCTGGATCAGTATGAAGTCATTGTTTTTGTTTGTTTTCTTTTTAAGTAACGGCTTTATCAAGATGGAATTTGCATATCAAAATATTGCTTCTATTAGCTAATTTTTAAAGCTGCAACCAAAATGCCTAGCATCTTCCTGTCTTCTAATGTTCACAGGCATCAGATGAATTTGTGCAAAGGCACTGATAATGGCTATGAGGGATAAGTATTGCAGATGGATGAAATCAAAGAATCAAATTTCAAAGCCAGATTAAAGAGGCATGAAAAGGAGGGAGAAGCAGAAATGAAGGAAAAAGAGAATTACAGAAGTAAAATAAGAAGTTGATTATTGAAAAGAAATCTTAATACTTTCTAATAAAAGCCAAAGAGCTGCCATTTTTGATATCCCACTTGGCTGTGTCTTTTTTGAGCACTAAGTCTCAAGATCAAGAAACCAGGAAGAACTTAGATTTTAATTGATTGGTAGCAGTGAAAATTTACTACACATCAACCAAAAATTTACAAGGCAATTTCATTTCCAAAGCATGTTTGCATATTATCACAGGTAAAATGATGTTTTTGCAAACACCATTTTTAATATAAGATTTTATTTGCAGAAGCTAATTTCCTGGCCTAGGGAACAAGTGGTTCATTGAAATAGGACTTTACTGACCTGGTTTCAAGGAATTCTATGATTTGAAAAATTCCGTGGAGTTGATGGGATCAGAAGTCCCTGAACACATAACAGGCATAACTGGTCATGAAATTGTTTTTTTGCTGTAGTGTTTTGTTCTTAAAAGTATTACTATGCAAGAAACTCGCACAAGAACAGAAAAGAAAAGGTAGAAGTATATATTTCAATGCGCTTTAGACTTTCCAAAATACTCAGATGCCACCTAAGTTTGTTTGCAACTTTTATCCTCATTTTCCTGATTAAAAATCTGCTTCTAAGATGTGTTAAAATTGACCGAAGTTTCAACTCAGACTGTCTTAAATAATACAAATTCTCTCTCTCCTTTTCTCCCTCCTCTCTCCTCAGAACTGAAAAGTCCAAGACAGGAAGTAGTTTTCATTGTGCCCTGAAAGAGATGCTCAATTGATACCAGAGGGTCCAATTTCTCTTGACAGCTCTAAGTTCTGTTTTCTTAATATGTGGTTTACTTCTAAGATAGGGTTTCCCTGTGAAGTGGCAGTATCGTTGTTAACAACTCTAAGCTTACATCTTCAACTCTAAATCCAGAGAAAAAAAGAGAGTACCTCTTTCTTACAGAGCTAGCAAAGGTCTAGACTATGTCTCATTGACTCAGACTGGGTCATGTGTTCCACCCAGAACCAATCACTGTGGCCAGAGGATGAGGTCCTCTGATTAACCAGGCTGGAGGCAATGACTCCTGACTGAAAGCATGGAGAAGAGGCAGGGATGGCCTTCCACAGGTAAAGGGGGCATTCCCTTCTCCCAGCGTTACTGAGATATAACTGAAACGTAACATTGTATGAGTTAAAACTACCTGGTTTGGGATCTTCAGGGCAGTCGGTTATATAACTCCAGGGAGACATTGTTCCCATTATTTTCGATGTGAATGGTGCCCCCTGGAGTTGTGCAACCTGGAGGACAGGCTGATTACATATTAATCTGATATTCACATCAGTTTTTTTGGTAACTGTATTCTAAAGTTTTTCAATATAAGGGTTGTATGATGATAGTTTTTGTGTCCTTATGCACCATGTTTATCATGCTGATTTTCCTTTAATCAAAATTCAGAAGATGTATTTAATTGAGTTATTGAAATAGCTTCCCTGGTGAGATTATTAAATTAACTTATACACAGTTATGGGAGCAGCTGGCTACAGATTCCTTATCCATCATGGTGAGGGAGTGAGGGGGAGGATGGAGAATCTATTTTTATAATGGTCCCCAGGTGATTCTCTTCAGCGCATTTAAAAATTTTGTCTCAAGGTTTCAGCATATAAATATTAGGAATCATGTACCACAGACAGCCAAAGAATTGACTTTGGTTAACTCATGTTTCAGTTATCTATAGCTGAATAACAAATCTCTCCCAAACTGGGAGGCTTAAAATGATAATCATTTCTTATTTCTCATGATCATACAGGTTGCTTTGGCTAAACTGGGTGGTTTCTCAGCTCCGTGTGGTGTAACTCCAGTGACTCACACAGCTGCATTCAACTGGGACCTTGGCTGGGGCTGGAACGCTGAGAGAAGGCCTTTCTCTTTGTGACGGCTCATTGTCAGGTAGTCCAGCCCTAACTCCTTCATAGCAAGATGGCTGGCTTCCAAGGGGAGGAAACAGAAGCTGGCCATTCTCTTACTGGGCATAGAAGTTTCAGGATGTCACTGCTGCTACGTATATTGGACAAGACAAGTGACCGGGCCAGCCTAGATTCAAGGGGGAGGAGGAGGGGAAAGAGACTCCACCTCTCAGTGTAAAGAGAGTGCATAGAGAGTGGAGGGGGTGGTGGTGACTGTATCTGGGTGCTATCTATCACAGATATTCATAGTTACATCAGGTACACACACTAGCAAGCAGCCATAACTCTGGGTCATCTAAACTTAAGCCCCCCAAACAACAGGTTCCATACAATGAAATGCTATTGAGTGACGAAGAGGAATAGAATACCTATATATTCTAAAACATGGATGCTCCTCGAAAACATCATGCTGAGTGAAAGAAGCCAGACACGAAGGACCACGTGTTATATAATTCCATTCTTATGAAATGTCCAGAAAAGTCAACTCTAAGAAGACAAAAAGCATATCAGTGGTTTTCTGGGGCTGGTGGTAGGAATGGGGATTAATTGTGGTCTGAGAAATCTGACCGGGGTGATAAAAGTACTCTAAAACTAGGTTATGGTGATGATGATGCAATCTAATAAATTTACTAGAAATCAATGAATTGCATGCTTAAGAGTGAAATTCATGATATAGAAATTGTATTTCAATAAAATTGTGAAGGAAGTAGAAGACGGTGGCTATAATTCAAGAGGCACGTTTATTTCTTTTTTAAAAAATATTTTATTTGTTTATTTTTAGAGAGAGGGGAAGGGAAGGAGAAAGAGAGGGAGAGGAACCTTAATGTGTGGTTGCCTCTCATGCACCCCTTACTGCGGGCCTAACCTGGCCTGCAACCCAGGCATGTTTCCTGACTGGGAATCGAACCAGTGACCCTTTGGTTCATAGTCCGTCACTCAGTCCACTGAGCCACACCAGCCAGGGTAAGAGACATGTTTCTGAAAGCATTGCATAATTGAATACTTTACAATTTGAGGCTAATTTTCCCATAAGAATAATTATGACGTAGAGGGGATTTATTCTCAAAATATAAAATCCTATACCTATTGTAGGCTATTTGTGCTTTAACTACTTTTTGTTTTCTTAGCCTTATATCTTTTACATAGTATATGCTCCTAATTTAACAATAGACTGTATTGAGGTTGGTATTTGGACTTCATCCCTTGCTTTTTATCACATCTAACTTCCAGGTCAAAGCTCCTGATTTTCCAGTGTATTCTTCAGTAGTAGAGTGATCACTTAGATGAACACCCAGATGACATTGTTATAGACTATTCAAGTGACTTTAATTCTTAACAGCTGTCAGATATAAAATGAGCACAATGGCTACTAAAATCACTGGTGGGAGTCTGGAGGTACAGGTATAATGTTGCCTGCTGATCAAAGATGGCAGGCATTCCTGTTAACCAGTTAGGTGACACTGTCCTATGGCATTAACAAAAAATACAGTTTGCAAGTCATTCAGTTTGCCCATCTTGAAATTTTGCAAATTTTGACAATTTTTTACATCTAAGGAGATTCATATTGTTTCAAATTTTGCTCAAAAGTGAGACTTTATTGTTATATGTGCACCACACTTTTTGAAATAATTCACATTCACATGAGAGGCAAATACTGTAGTGTTGGCCATGGTGAGACCTTGCCAACCTGGGCTTTGCCCCCAACCCCCACTTACTGAGATGGAAAACCTCAGTATTGAGCATGTGCATTCCAGATGGCTCATGAGCCCTTACTCTTTGCTCCTATTCAATTTGTAGGAGGCTTGTATTCTATGAATTTGCATTAAGTTTCAAGTTAGACTCAATAATCCTAAATACCAAGTGAAATTCTGTCTGATCCATTTAGCCTCTGGAGCTTGTCAGAAACTACAAAATTGGCATGGGTTTTCTTCAAGGATTTATGGACTTGGGTTGAATTTGAGGTTCATAAAAGGGCCCAGCCAGAGTTGCCGTTGGAATTTCAAAAGAAGTGTTTTTGCGCATTACTTTGTATAGACATTGAGCAAGTTGTCATTGTCTGCTGGATTTATGTTCTGCTTTCCCTAAATGAGTGGACTACTTGCATTGGGTCTTCATCTCTTCGTTGATTTTCATGGGTGGAATTGTGTCTCCCCACTGCAATTTATATGTTGAAGCCCTGACGCCTGGTGTCAGAGTGTGACCTCATTTGGAGATTGGTTTTTACAGAGGTAATCAAGTTAAAATGAAGTCATTAGGGTGGGTCCTAATGCAATATGACTAGTGTTCTTATAAAAAGGGGAGTTTGGACACAGCTATGCACACTGGGAGAACAGCATGTGCACACATCAAGGCAGAGATCAGGGGGATATGTCTGTAAGTCAAGGAATGCCAGAGATTGCCTGTAAACCAGTAGGAGCCGGGGAAGAGGTCTGGAACAGATTCTTCCTCACAGCTAGCCGAAAGAGCCAACCCTGACACCTCAGTCTCAGACTTCTAATCTTTGAAACTGTGAGATGATGAACTTCTCTTGATTAAGCCACTCAGTGTGTGGTACTTTGTTATAGCTGTCCTAGCAAACAAATACAATTGGTGCGATAAGAAGATAGACAAATAGCATTCGTTTGGGATTTTGACCAGATATTGCTAATGTGTTAGTTACATCAGCTGATTTTCATAAGAACTCAGAAAACTAGGCATAAACTTCATTGTACATATAACATAATGGAGACTGAGAGACTCAGCTCCTTTCCTTAGTTGACACTGGGACATAAAAGTCTAGTCCTTCGCTGTTCGATTCCCAGTCAGGGCATATGCCTGGGTTGCAGGCTGGTTCCTTGCAGGCTAACTACCAGCAGGGGATGCACAAAAGGCAACAATACATTGATGTTTCTCTCCCTCTCTCCTTCCCCTCTAAAGATAAATAAATAAATAAAATCTTAAAAAAAAAAGTCTAGTCCTCTTGTGTTTATTACTGGGTAAGTTTGAGAATCAAAGGCAGTATTAACAAAGATGATCTAATCTATATTATTAGGAGTTGAATTAGATAATAACAAAGAGCTAATGTTTGTTAATCTCCACGTGTCAGGTGCTATTTCAGGCTTTACCTCATTAATTTATAAAATTTATTATTATTATTTTTTACTTTATTAAAGATTTTCATTGATTTATTTTTAGAGAGAGAAGAAGGGAGGGAGAGAAGGAGTGAAACATCAATGGGCGGTTGCCTCTTGCGTGCTCCCTACTGGGGACCTGGCCTACAACTCAGGCATGTGCCCTGACTGGGAATTGAACCAGCGACACTTTGGTTCGCTGGCTGGCACTCAGTCCACTGAACCACACCAGCCAGGGCTCTCATTTGTTTTTATAAGAACTCTATGAAATAAATACTATTATTATTCCAATGTCATAGGAAAGAAGAGTGAGACACGCAGAGATTATGTAACTAAGGAAGTGTTTACAGCTATGTGAATGAGTTCCTAGGAGATTTTACCATGGTACCAGATCAACTATTTTAATGTCTCTACACTGACTTTCAGACTTTTTCTTTCTTTCCTTTCCCCCCTGTAGTTTTATAACTTTATTTGACAATAAACCATTAGTTCTTATTCACATTAACTGTTTGTAGATTTTTGAAAATGGTGACAAGTACATAGGTGGCTAGTATAGAGAGATAGTTTGGTGAGTCTTCATCCTCATTATATTTTCTGGACAACCACACCCAGATACAGTGTGGGACATTTCTTATTCCTTTAGCACAGACAGCTTTGTTGAACCTGGAGTCAATGGACATATCTGTAGTTCTCATCTCCTTCCTGGCAAATTTCTGAATCTTTTTGAGTGCCTGAGGGATGTGCTTCTTGCAGCCCACTCCACGGATGCACTTGTGAATGTCGGTGGTGTTTTCTCTGGTCACTACCGTGTTGATGGCAGAAGGGCCTTCTTGCCACCCTCCTTTTTGGGAGCCATGACACCTGACCCAAGGTCCAGACTTTTTTCATTTGCATAAACAATCTCTGCCTAGCGTAATAATAGCATATAAAATTGATATTTTGTTTTCTTTCCATTTAGTGTCATACCTGAAGTCTTTTCCTTGTCATAATGTAATATCTGTTATGATCATTTAAAAAAATATTTCAGAAACACTCATTAAGTTTAGAGGTTTTTCTCTTTGGGAGAATTTAAGATTGATCTGGCTAAACTTGAGAAAAAGGTTCATAGGACTCTGTAAGTCACCTGCAATATTACACTTCTTATGCTTTGGTGCTTAATTAGCAAACACCAATGATATTTGTAGAAAGCTCTTTCAGTTACTATTGTTACATAACATGGCACTCCAAACTTGCTGTACAACAGTAACTGTTTTATTATGTTAATGGATACTGTAGGTCAGGAATTCAGAAAAGGTATAGTCAGCAGAGTGGGCACAGCTTATTTCTGCTCCTTGATGTCTGGGCCTCAGCTGGGAAGATTTGGAGATTAGGGTTCAGTTTGATGAAGGTCTGAAATCCCCCAAAGCCTCTTTCACTCACATGTCTATGGGCTGATGCTGACTATTGGCTGAGATCTCAGCTGAAACCTTGGCTGGAACATTGAGAGGTGGCTTCTTCATACTTGGACTTCTCCGTAGCCTGTTGGCTGAGTTCCAAGAGCAAACATCCTAACAGAACCAGGCAGAAGCTGTGGCCCTTTTATGAACTTGTCTTGGAAGTACATAGTATCAGTTCCACCGTTAGTCATAAGTTCTACTAGGGATCAATGGAGGGAAACTGGACCTTCATATCTTGAGGAGAGTTACAGTCACATCAAGGGCATGTAGGATGGGAGTTATCATTATGGTTAATTTTGAAAAATAAAAAGAACCACAAGGTTCTTGAAGTATAGCTCTCCATTTATTTGTGATTGCTCTCGGTTTGCTTTCACAGCTCTTGTGAACAAATACAGTATGGGGCAAAAGTAGGTTTACAGTTGGGAGTATGTAAAACACAGGGTTTATTCTTATATTATTATTTATTAGTTATTGTATTTAAAAATTAATCCTCACCCAAGGACACTTTTTTATTGCTTGAAAAAAGTGAAAGGAGAGAGAGAAACATTAAGAGAAATGATCTCTTTCACTGTTATGTTTTCACATAACAGTGAAAGAGAAGCACTGATTGGTTTCCTCCCATACACACCCACTCTGGGGAACAAACACACAGCCCAGGCATGTGCTCTGATCAGTAATTGAACCTGCAACTTTTCGGCTATGGGATGATGCTCCAATCAGCTGAGCCACACCGGCCAGGACTAATTATTGTATTATTTTCCTTGCAAACAACTGTAAACCTGTATACTTAAAAATGTAACCATACCTCTCTTTTAAAAATATTTTGTTTATTTACCTTTAGAGGGGAAGGGAAGGAGAGAAATATCAATGTATGGTTGCCTCTCGTGAGTCCCCTGCTGGGGACTGGCCTGCAAGACAGCAGGGAACTGGCTTGCAACCCAGGCATGTGCCTTGACTGGGAATCGAACCGCGATTGTGTGGTTCGCAGGCCCGCACTCAATCCACTGAGCTACACCAGCCAGGGCCATACCTCTCTTTTATCTAGATTAAAAAATTGTAGCTTTTTTGGATATATTTTGGCCTAAAAAATTGTTGCTGAAAGAATGAACTAATTCTGGTTTTATCACTAACTTTATGACTTTGGACAAGTGACCTCTCAACTTCAGCTTTTTCATCAGTAATAACAGAATCTGCTTAATTGGGCTGCATTAATGCAAGTAAAGCAGTTAGTATGATGCCTGGTTCATGTGAGCACTCTGTGAACAACAGCTGCTGCTCTTGTCATCATTGTAGTCAGGGCATGGGTGGCCTAGATAATTTTTCCCCCAGCTAATGTGAGGGGTGCCTTGACCTAGTGCTTTGATAACAAGAAACCTCAATATCACCTTGTTTACAAATTTCGAATAACCTTAAATTAAAATGTGGGATAATAAAATCTGATTAAAAATGGTGGCAGAATGAATTTAACTGGAACTTGAAGAATAGTATGTTGAACTGGTATAAGGAGGTTCTTGCGAAACTCAAATGGAAAGGAAGTCCAGTGATACTTGAATTGAGAAAATGGCACTTTGAAGAATTGATCTGATGTTGGAATCCCCAGTAATACCACCTGGGACCCACGTTTTCATTTCTTCACCTCCCACCTCTTGTCTCAGACATAGCTAACATTCTTCCCATGAGTCTCTGCATGTCCTTGTTCTTATAAGGCTGGGCTCCCTACTCTCCACTTGCATGTTTCCCCAGAGCCATCTATATTTTACATTCTACAGCCTTTTGAAACAAAACATTGCCTTTTCCAGCTTTTGCAAGAAATTGAATCCCACAGAGGACATTTATCATGATTTTTATAGGTCTACTAAGGACTTGGGCTGTGGGGGGAAAGGTTCAGATTGCAGAACATTTAAGAGTCTGTGCTTTTTTGCCTCTTCTTGAACCCGTACTTTTTGCCTCCTGAAAATCTGAACTCTAGATACAACACCCCCCCAAATGATTAACCCTTCTAGGATGCATGGTCTAATCTGTTGTCTAGAGAGAATAAGCAAGAAAAAATTTTAACAGAAAGAAAATTTGGGAGAATTAATATACAGTCTTTGCCTATATAAAGTTTAATGGTGTTTTTGACCATGGAAATGCAGTTTGATGTATGCTGAAATATGCTCTGTATAGATTATCCCATTTCATTCTGAGACCAGCACTGTGAAGTGAGTGCTAGTATTAATCCTTATTTTGCAGATGAGGAGACTAAGGCTCAGTGAAGCAGTAGACAAAGCTATTTGAAGCAATGATGTCTGACTACAGAAGCTTTACCTTTATATATTATTCTGTTCTATGTTACTGATAACTCTGATCTTTCCCACTACTGGGCAAAAACTTCTTCAACCTTGAATGGTTTAAGGAAGAGTTGTATGTTTTTCTATCTTTAGTAGCTTTTTCACCTTCTAGGGGGAGGTTCTATGACGCCCCTGTACTGATAATTTGGTACTCTCCCAATTTTGTTTTTTCAAAGTGTTTTTTATGTGCTCACTTAAAATATCTTAATGGAGAAATCACTAATGTGTAAGAGTTACAAATGAATCAGTATAGTGTAAAAGATGTTCATTAGGAAGATAAGACCTCCCTAGTTTTTTTAGCAATTATTTTATATTTCTGCGTAATGATTTCATTTGGGCCATTTTAGTGTTCACTGGTCTTCATTTGTTAGTGTTGATTATATAATTCTATGCCTCATTGGAATGTGACTCTTTTTGACCAACAAATGTGAATTAAAATCAATAGAAATATCATTAGCATCCCAATATCATGAAAGATAGTATAACCATTTCTCTTGCATTCAGTTTATTAAAATTTGCTAAAGTGTGAAGTATGTAGGACAAGTAATGAAGTTTTAATCTTTCACCAAGGTAACAATTGAAAGCTGATTGATTCTATTCAGTAATTATAAAATCAGAATGATGGAAGATTGTAATCAAGTAGGATTCATTCCCCTACTTTGTCACTCCTCCATGCAAGATAAAACTCTAATTTGCATCATCTCTTTTATCAGAAAAGAAATCAGGCTTCTCTTTGATTCACTAAATCCAGGAGAAAGATAATAGCCTTTCCTCACTCTGGAGGGGGTAGAAGGCACAGCCGCTGCCTACTAATATCAGAGAAGAGGGGAGAGTCCTTTAAGACCAACTGGTCTCAAAGAGAAGGGCCAACTCTGTTGGGATCTAAATACTCGTATTCAGACTACAAAATTCCACCAACTTTTGCATGACCTACTTATATTGAGTAAGGTAGGAGCTTGTCTATTACAGTCCTGCTCTGCCTGATGTCCTTAAGACAACCTTGGGAGAACGTAGCTGACCAAACATTACAGGCCGGTGGTTAATTTGTTTGGCCTGTAAGGCACTGAGAGTAACTGTTTTTTTTCTAATTTATAAAGGTTGGCAAGGATCATAATTTCTTTGTTTCTTTCTCTTTGAAGATGTAGGAGAATTATCATTGGCTCATGGATGTATAGTTGTTAGTCTAGGTGTAAAGACTGAGGAAGAGAAGAACATTGTGGGCTGGAAAAGGAAGCCATGCTGTTAGGTCTAAGATCTGGAAATGCAAACCCGGGAAAATAAGGCACCCAGGAGAGTCAGCAGGTGCTGTAATTCCACCCCCAACTAGTTTTATTGAGAAATAATTGCTATACGTCACTGTTTAAGGCCTAAAAATGATGATTTGATTTACATAGATTGTGAAATGATTACTATAATAACTTTGGCTAACATTAATCATCTTATAGAGATACAATAAAAAGAAAAGAAAAAATTTTCTCATGATGAGAACTTTTAGAATTTACTCACTTCACAATTTTTCTATGTATCTGTGTAACATACACCAATGTTAACTATAGCCATCGTGCTGTACATACATCCCCAGTACTTATTTGTCTTACAACTGGAAGTTTGTATATTTTGACTACAGTCCTCCAATTTCACCTTCCCTCATGATCTGCCTCTGGTAATCACAAATCTGATCTCTTTTTCTACAAGGTTTTTTTTTTTAGATTTCTCCTATGAATGAGATCACAGTATTTGTCTTTCTCTGTCTGACATTTCATTTAGCATAATGTCTTCAAGGTTTATCCATGTTGCTGCAAATAGTAATATTTCCTCATTATTTATCATATATATCTATATATCTACATATCTATATCTCACAAGTATATATACCACAACTTATTTTTTAATCCGTTGATCCATCAGTGGCCACTTAGGTTCTTAGATTGTTTCCATGTCTTGGCTATTGTGAGTAATGCTGCAATGAACATGGGGGTCAGATATTTTTTTAGTTATTGTTTTAATTTCCCTTTGATATATTACCACAAGTGGAATTACTGGATCATGTGGTATTACTGGATCATCAGAATTACTGGTAATTCTATTTTTTGTTTTTTTTTTTTGAGGATTCTCCACACTGTTTTCCATAGTAGCTGCATCAACACGACAGTGCACAAGGGTTTCCTTTTCTCCACATGCATGTTGGCATTTCTCTCTTTTCTTCTTTTTTTTTTTTAATTTTTATTTTTTTTAAATTTTTTATTCTTTCTTTATTTATTTATTTATCTTTAGAGGGGAAGGAGAGAGGGAGAGAAACATCAATGTATGGTTGCCTTTTGTGCGTCCCCTGCTGGGAGTTGGCCTGCAGGGAACCGGCCTGCAACCCAGGCATGTGCCCTGACTGGGAATCAAACCGCGATCCTCTGGTTCGCAGGCCCGCGCTCAATCCACTGAGCTACACCAGCCAGGGCCTCTTTTCTTCTTGATGCTGGCCTCTCTAATAGGTGTGAAGTGGTAGGTGCCTACAATTTTAATGGCTCATATCTATTATCTCATGGGCTTGGTTGGTGGCTTTGAAGATGAAGGTTGGAGAGTAGACCACATCTAGTTGTCATTGTTTCATAACCTAGGACATGCCAGTAGCTAACTTAGGAACAATAAACTCTTGCTGGGAAAATTATTATTTCCCTGAGAAATAAATTTCGTTTCTCAGGGAAGCCTTTTTTTACTGCCCATAACTTCTTTCTATGACCTGTAGTCTATGAGCTATCAAAGAACCTTGTGCTTTTCCTTCATAGTACTTTTCACAGGATCATGTTTGTAGGATTCTTTGATTAATACTTGTCTCTCCACCATTAGACTGAAAGCTCTGTGAGGGCAGGGACTGAAGGCATGTGTCCTTTTCTTCCCTGTTGTGCTTCAAATGTGGTTCAATTAGCATTCCCGGAGATTGTCCAAAGTCTCCTTTCTCTTAAGGAGCCTGACTTGTATAAGAACTTGCTTGCCTTGTTAGAAAGTTTTTTCTAGTTGAGTGACTCAAAAAGGTGTCCATCTGTTTCTTGGACTTTCTGGATCCCATTCTACCAGACATACTGGTTAAATGTCTATAGAATCTGATTATACATGGGTTAGAAATGACCATACAACACAACACACAAGTTACTTAGGAAGTATTTGATTCTCAGAGGAGTTGGAAGTTCTAAAGACTTTTCTTAATTGTAGTTAGGGGTGTGAAAGCTGGGGCTTAAGGATGCCTTTCACTGGTTCAGGGAGTTAGGAAGGAACATTGGGGCAATTTTTCTTTTTGCTATATAAATATCTACTTTTATTATTTTATTACAGTTACTGACCTTCTAAGCAGTAGAACATTGTGCAAAAATTATTATTTTTAGAACCAGACAGACCTGAATTTGGATCCCAGCTCTAACAGTTACTAGATATAAGGTCTCTCATCTGAGAACTTGGGAAAATAGTGCTTTTTTCCCCCCAAGTTGACCTGTGGATTAGAGATACCATATTTATAGCACCTAACATGATGCCTGATATATTGTAAGGGTTAAATATATGCGATAGGTTATAGTGAGTATTATTGCCAAATTTGAAAAAATGAAAACTGATGGCCACAGAAACCAGATAATTCACAAAAAACCGAGATAGTGCTTAGGAGAAATGGATATAGTTCTTTTAAACTTCGTGGAGAATCAGACTTTTTGGAATGCTGGAGGAAGTTTAGTATTCAGGAACGTATCGACATTGACTCTACTTTCTCCACTACCCAAGTTGTGGCTTTGCTAATGAATAGTATATTGTAGAACTGGAAGAGCTTAGCATAGGAACACATTCCCCAACATGGGGGTACATGGATTATTAGTGTAGGTTCTGACATGATTATGTAAATAAGCCCCAGGTTTAAAGGAGTGCTCATTTGGCAAGAACTTATTTTTTTTTCAATTTATTTTCTTTGGTAGGACCCTGGCTTGCTTGGGGAATGTCTGTCCCAGCTGCAAGCTGTATAAGGGAAAGAGAATAAATAACACCTACTGCTATTGTGGGTGGACTTCCCCTCTGTTAGGAATTCTTCGCTAAAAAATTGGGACTGTAAAGAAAGTACATCTGAGGCACTCCCTGCTTCCCTGAGCTCTCTGGAAACACTGTATTTCCTCAGCCTGGTGGGTTTCATCCTGGCCTCATATTAGGGTCACCTGGGGATTGATTAAAAAATAGACTGATGTCTGGACCCTCACCCTCACCAGATCAGTTCAATGAAAACTTTTGGGAAAGGAGTCTAAAAGCAAAACAAAACAAACCTCTCTAGGCGATTTGAATGTTCTGGGGTTGAAGATCACTGCTAGCCAAAATTTCTCAATATTGATTACACTATAGAATCTCAGGAGCTTGTATACAGGGCAACAGTAAATAGAAGGGTGAATAAGACATTAAATAGCTTATACCTCTGGTCTCATGTATTTGGTAGAGGGCCTGATCTGCGGAGTAGGCCTTTGGCTAACATCACCTAGAATCAAGAGCTCATTGCTGATTCCAACCAATAAAACCCCATAGGAGGTGAAGTGCTGGGTTATGGGAATGGGATGTCAAGATGTGTCATTTTAAATGCTGAGTTTTTAGCAAATGGTCTTCTCAGGACACCTCCCTTGGGCCTGATGGTTTGGCAGCTTTACATCCAGCACTTAGCTGCCCAGCCCCCTGGGGAGCCTCCCTCTGATCTCCGAATACTGAAGATAACTTTACTGGCAAAAACATTACTTAAAACCAGCCCTTACAATGAGCTGCTTAATTGTTATTGTTTCATAGATGAGGACCCTGCCAGGTGGGCACCCATCACATGGATGTTCACAGAGTAGGTGGCGCCCATTCCATAGCCACTGTGGAGGAATCATGATCAGTGAGTGAGCGAACTGAAGGGACTTGAGATGTACTGGGCCACTCCTCTCAGTGGGGAGACTGAGGCCCAGAGAGGAAACCCTAGAGAGGTGCACAGGTTTAGGCAGTGACTGATGAAGCAGCTGGTCTGTAGTGTAGGCAGGTTAGGCTCTTCCCATCTTGTGTTCTTTTCTCCATTTTCTTAATTTTATTGTTTTCCTGGCTTTCTCTTTTTTATTTTCTTAGCTCCTTCTGACTGCACACACACACAAACACACACACACACACATACACACATAAAAAATCTATTATAAGGTATTGGCTCATGTGATTATGGAGGCTGAGAAGTCCCGTGATGTGCTGTCTTGTAAGCCGGAGGCCCAGGAGAGCCAGTGGTGAAGTCTGGAGACCTGAGAGCAAGAGATGCCATATTGGATCTGAAAGTCTGAGAACTAGGAGTGTGCAAAGGGTGGAAGACTGATGTCCCAGCTCAAGTAGTCAGGTTGAGAGGGAGTCAGGCACCCTTTGGTTCCATTCATGCCCTCGATAGATTAGATGATGCTAGTTGCATTGGGGAGGGCTATCTGCTTTATGCAGTCCACTAATTCAAATGCTAATCTCCTCTAGAAACACCCTCAGAGATATACCTGGGAATTATGTTTAACCAGGTAGTTGGGCATCCCATGGCCCAGTCAAACTGATACACAACATGAACTATCGTCTCCTGCTATCTTCTTCATTTTTCTTTTTGATTTTGTTGTCTTAGGTTTTATGTCTTTAAGCCTTTGTTTTGCCTTGACTGAAGCACTCAGGTGGGAAAGATGGTTAATTCTTGGGTTCAAACAATCTGTTTCAATTGATAAGATGACTTAAAGTTTGATTTGTAGTTCAGAAGTACAAAAAATTAGGCTTAAAGTAAAAAAAAAAACAAAAAGCCAAACAAATAATAGAAGAAAACCAATAAAGAGGAAACCCACAGTTAAGCATTTCTGACCCCCGTCACAGAGACAGATGCTTTAAGGTAGAGGGGGATGAGGCCATTGTTGTCAAAACTCTTCACTGATGGGAAGAGATGAGGTAGACAACCAGAGAGTGGTGTGAAACCCATTTGAAGAAAACTTCTCATGATGTCTCAGCAGGCCGACGTTTTTGTCATCAGAATGGCCATTGCCTGGTTGGTTGGAGTTCTTTATTTTTCTCATCATCCTGTTTGAAGTCATGAAGATTTGACCAGAGGATATTTCCTTCCATTTGTAGGACATTTTGTATTTGAGATATTACCTTTCCTCTAAACATTTTAGGATGTCAAAATGTATTACGGTGACATGTATTTTTCTAGATATTCCCCAAACTAATCTCAATAAAAGCAGAAAAAATATAAATGTATTTTTGTTAAAATTCTTTTTTATTTTCTTAACCTTCCTAGAGTGAGTAGGTTATCATAAAATTCACTCGAGAGCCAAAATATATTCTGGGCCTGGGGAAAAATGACTCTTCTGAACTTGGTTCTTAACAGACTGTCATGGACATAAGTTTATTTTTGGTGCCCAGCATCTATTCGCCTTTTGTGGAATTACCTGTTGCCCATGCTGAGGTCATGCAGTTAAATGAAGCTGGCCCACTCCCAGCTCCAGGGGTGGACATATGACCCAGACCTAAGCCACTGTGCACACAGCATTTTCCTTCCTGTAACTGTTGATTTGAGATGGGTTGTGACTCCATAGAGCCAAGGAAGCTGTCAAGAGAGAAACACACACTGTTTTGCACTTGAGCCTGAAAAAACGTGAGCTATAGCTCTAACCAGTCATAAAGGGAAAGCCCATTTGAGTGTGAACCAGTATCAAAGATGAAACCTGATAGGAAACAGAAAATATTTGAATATACTCACAGGAGATTTAGACAATTGAACAGAGTTTGGGGATAAATTAGTGGTGAGAAATGTTTTGGTTAAGGTAGTGCCCCCCCTACAAAAGATATGTTGAAGGCCTAACCCTTGGTACTTCAGAATGTGACATTATCGTGAAATAAGGTCTTTGTAGATGTAATTAAGATATAAGGTGAGGTCACACGGGAATAGGGTAAGCCTTTAATTCCAGATGATTGATAATAAGAAAAGAGGAGATAGAGAGACAAAGAAAGCAAGAATACCATGTGAAAACACAGACACACACAAGGAGAAAGGCCAGGTGACCTTCAAGGCAGAGAGATTCCTACGCACTGAGGAATGCCAAAGGTTCCTGGCAAACACTAGCGGCTATGAAGAGGCAAAGAAGGATCCTCCCTTAGAGCCTTCAGAGAGCCTATGGTTTTGCTGACACCTCGATTTCAGACTTTTAGTCCCCAGAACTATGAGACAATAAATTTCTATTGTTTAAAATCACCCAGGTTGTGATACCCTGTTATGGCAGCCCTATGAAACTCAGTAAGCATATAGGAAACTTAGCATGTGAAAAGGGCTTTCCCCCCCTGCAACTCCAGGGAAAATGAAATCTTGTTCAAGAAAGGAAAGGTGAATATGTTGTTGAGAATTTAATTGTCATAGTACGTGTAAATGTTATTAATCTTACCAAAACTATAATGTGCTGTATATAAGTGGTGGGGTAGTGTGTATGTGAGAGAGAGAGAAATCATCTTGCATTGTGCAAAGTCAATATAGGGTGCCCAAACCAAAATAGCAATAGGTATCAACATAAATATGTTATTTAGAAATATGGAGGCAAATAACAAATGATTAAGTTAAAAAAGCTGAAAGTAGCTGCCTTTACAGAGCTGGAAACAGGAGGTGGGGGCTGCTGGGATGGCCATTTTTGTTGTTCTCTACACGGTGGGTGAATAACCTTCACATAAAGAAATACTACTTAAGAAAGGAAAAGAAAATTTGAACCTATGCATCTAATTTCTTATAGAACTAAGGACTGTCCTGACCTTGGACAAAATAGGGAATGGAATAAATTTGACATTGGTTTGTATCTGTTTCCTGAGCCGTAGGTGCAGGGGGCACAGGGAGGCCCTTGTTCTTCTGTAAAGCATTCATGTCTCCCTTTGTCTCGTATTCAGTCCTGCTCTGATAGAAGAATAAGAACCTCTCTTACCCTGAGTTTGCAGGTATAGTTGAAAACCATAAGGTTCATTTTAACATCTTAACAGAAATCTTTCCTTAAAACTGAAGGGGGTTCTCAAGATGAATGGCTTATATGTAGCCTTGGGGTGGAAGTAACAGGCACTTTCTTATCCCACTGGAATCCTGAGTCAGGCTTATTTTCTTTCTTTCTTTTTTAAAATTGAATTTATTGGGGTGATATGGATTAAAAGAATTATATACATTTCAGAACTACGATTCTATAATGAATGCATCATCTCTGTATTGTACTGTGTTTACCGCCCCAAGCCAACTCTCTTTCCATCACCATTTAATCTTCCCCTTTCCTTCTCCTACCTCCCCCTACTAGTTCAGTCTGGTAATGACCACACTGCTGTCTATGAGATTCTTCTTAATCCTTTCACTTTTGTCACCTAGCCTCCCTACCTTCTCCCCTCTGACATCTATGAGTCTGTTTCTATTTTGTGAGTTTATTTTGTTCATTAGATTCCACATATGAGTGAAATCATATGGTATTGGTCTTTCTCTGACTGGCTTATTTCACTTAGAATAATATTTTCCACAGATCGGTTTATTTTCAAGTAGTAGCTAAGAGCCGAGTGTATTAATACTTGGCCACTTAAACTGACTTTAAGGCAGACACCCTCCCAGCCATTCACTCCAGCCTATCCTCCTTAATCCTCTTTGAGGAAAGCGCCCAGCCTGCACTTCTAGTTTTCACCATCAGAGGGCAGTGCGGACGCGAGTGACGGGGAAGGAGGAGGAAAGATGCTTAGCACCCGGAGAGTGGGAGGAAGTGTCTTGCAGTGTTTGCACTTAAAGCATCGCAGCTAGATATTGCATTGGTACAAATGGTGCATTTTCTATAAATCTTGTGCCAATCCAAAAAGGCAAGAAGTTCGATCGTCATGCATTTGGCATGGCTATCTATTTTACTACAAGCCAGGAATTTGTTAGGAAAATGAAGTAAGTTTGGATGGGCATTCCCCTCCCCCATCTTTTTTTAACTTGTGGAATTGAGTCAATATATGTTCTGAAAGAACACAGTGTCAGTTGGAAAGGTGCTCTGCTTTCTTCCCTATTATTCTAAAATAGATGTGCTTCTCATACGCTTGGACAGACCATTTACCCCTGATTTGTATCTCAGGAACAAATCTGGCTTATTAGCACCATTATTTGTAAACTGCTAACCTGGTTCCCTGTGCTATTGTAATACTATCTTGATGGGTTGCTGTGAAAATGTGAAGATGTCTGTCAGGCAGGAAAAATTATGTAAAAATGATGTGGGTATAGAAAATGGGATCGACAAAATGTAATAAACTCCTCCTGGGCTGAAGAGCAGAGCTGCATATGTAATGAAGTACTTTAGGATTACGTCACCTTTTATATAACATCTGGCAGTGACTTTTATTTCAGAGCTAATTTGAAGGAGCCAGGCACTTTTCTCTTCCCCTCCCCAAGACTGCCTTTATCTGAAAGAAGAAAGAACTATTACATTTTGCATGCAAAGAAAGCCTGAGTGGCTAGATTACTCCCTTAGGGTAATGGAAAAAAGAAAAAGAAATTGAAAAAGGTCAGGTGAACACAGCAGAAGGAACGAAGAGGTATGTGTGATTCTTAGTGAAATTGGATCGGTCTAAGCAACCAGACAGGTAATCTGGGTGGCTTTCCTCATCTCTCTTCTCTCCCCTGCCTTAATAGACCTGACCCAACAATGTTTTGGGAAGTGTTTTTTCTTAAGTATTTTATCTGAAGTAAGAGACTAAGAAAATTATTAAAAATTTTTGAAACATCCTAAATTTCTTTCTTCCTTTTCCTTTGATCCAACACCTTTCTCCCCAGATAACATCCAGACTTTTTGATTCATCACAATAAATTATTCAGATGGTCAACTGGCCATTTTAATTTGTCTACATAGACAATGGGGAAAGGTCTTGAGTGACATTGAGTGGGACTTCACTTTGAAGCCAGGAACCAGGAGGAGAGAAGACGCTCTTTGCACCTCCTCTTTTGCCTTTGTCATAGCTGCTCTGGTCATGCTCAGCTCTGCACAGGCTGGACCTTGCTAACCTGTGTTTGCCAGCCTCATCATTTATTTTTAAACCCTCATTCTTGCCTCAAGTCTGAAAATGCCTTTTTCTGAATTTCAAGGCCATGCCTACATTTCAGAAGAGGGGGTGTCTTACTTTGGTACCTAATGGCTTCCCAACAACGTGTTTGAAAGTGAGTTGGATGTTTGAAAGTGGAATAGTAGATTTGCATGTTGTAAGGAAGAATTTGTTCTCAGGGAGCTAAACTATATAATGGTATCTCTAATTATGGTTTCTGACAGACACCTCCCTCAGGCCTTGGCAGCCCTGCATGTGGGTGAGAACAGGCACATGGGCTGGAGTGGGTGGCAACTGCTAGTGGTGTGGCTGGAGATGCTGATCCAGGAATCTCTCTTCCTAAGAATTAGCTTCCCTTTCCTCAGTCCAGCCTGAAAGGGCAAGGGTTGGAATAAGAAGGTCGGTTCTCACCCCACCTCCAAGAGTAACCACATGTGACCCCTATGATGTGGTAGAGATGGGGTTAGTGGACATGGCTTTGCTGGAGCATTAGAGTAGATGGGGCTGGTCAAAGCACCCACAGGAATGATGGTCCTGTGTGCATTGGCAAACTCCAGGCTTTGTGGTCCAGGATTTCTGGAGTCCTCGGAGGCAGGGGGTGACCCTTTCAGCTTGGCTATGGAGACTCATCTCTTCATCTCTATCCCTATGGGGAGGAGATTCTTCTGTTTTCTCGACTTGGGCCTGACCCCTTCTCCTAATAGTTGTGACTGGCTGGCATCAGATGGTTCTGTTATTATTTTAGACAATTTAGGAGAGACTGAATTTTGAGTGTGAAAGTTTTGAAGATGTCAGTGTTTAATAAGTTGGGGATATTGCGTGTTTGGTTCCAGACCACTGCAGTAAAATGAGTCATAATCATTTTGCTGATAGAGGGTCTTGCCTTTAATTTGTAAAAAAGAAATGCAACATCTGTGAAGCTCAGTGAAGTGATAATGTGGTATCTTGGTTATATATTGCCATGTAACATGCTACCCCCAAACTCCTGTCTTAAAACAACAACAGTTAATCATATTTCATAATTTTGTGGGTCCGGAATTTGGGGAGTGGTTGGCTGGGTAACTCCTCTGCTCCACATGGCATTGACCAAGGTCACTTGGCACTCTTCATATGGTGGCTGGTATGGACTGAAAGTCCAACGTGGTTTCACCCACATGCCTGATGTCTTGACAGAAATGGTTTTGAGCTCCTTTTCCTCTCCATGTAGTCTTAAGGTATCTCCACATGCTGTCTTTTGGAGGGCAGTTGGACATTGACATAGTGCCTTGTTTAGGATTCCAGAGAACAAGGAGGAAGCTGCCAGTTCTCTTAGAGATTGGACTTGGAATTGGGACGGCACCAATTCTGCCATAGTCCATTGGTCAAAGCAGTCACAGAGCAGTCCACTAACAAGGAGGATGGAAACAGATCCCCTCCCATGGAAAGGATTTGTGGGTTTCTCTGATCGACCACATGTGGGTTGGATAAATGTAGACTGTGAGGTTGAGCAGCCAAGAGCATATGAGGGAGAAAGACATTTCTAACTAGGTACTTCTGCTAAACCAGGGCAGCACGGACAGGCGTGTCCCCTTTCATGCTTTTGGTTCACAACAAAACTCTGGTGAAAGTGATGAGGGACACTGGCGGTAGGTGCCCTGGAAAAGCATGAGTGGATACTGTCTGAAGGACACTTTGGAGATGATATCGGCGAGTTTCCAGAGGAAGGGTTGGGAACATTCCTTATTTCCTCCATTGTGTCACATGGCCACGCCAGCAACTACGCAAGCGATGGGCCTCACAGATTTTGAAAACTTTTCAAATTTTTCTTCTGATGCAGAGAAGAGGGGAAAGAGAGAATTTGTTTTTTAGTCTAATTTAATTCCTTCATCTATAAGTTCAACATAAGGTCCCAGCAAAAGCCTCTTAAAAATGATGGTGACAGTGTTGTGGATGTGGTGCAATATTGGCAGTGTCATAAAGCCCCTTTCAGACACTCGTTTTTTTTTTTTTTAAGATTTTATTTATTTAACTTTAGAGGGGAAGGGAAGGAGAGAAGGAGAGAAATATAAATGTATGGTTGCCTCTCGTGTGTCCCTTGCTGGGAACTGGCCTGCAACCCAGGCATGTGCCCCGACTGGGAATCGAACAGCGATCGTGTGGTTCGCAGGCCCGTGCTCAATCCACTGAGCTACACCAGCCAGGGCCCTCAGACACTCATTTAATGTGACTAATTAGTTTCAAAAACATAATATGTGTCCATAGTACAAATTTTAAGGGAACAAAAGACATAGAATAACCTCCCCACATTCTTATTCTTGAATCCCCATGTCCCTTTATCTGAGGCAGTTACTCTTTCTGTATATACTTCCAGACAACTGCTTTGCATATCCAAATCCCCCTCTAACACACGTGTACATAATTATAGGGTATATAGTAAAGTATCTTTTACCCACAAATAGATGCATACTGTATACTATTTTGTACTTTGCTTTTTCATAAAACGTTGTATTGGAACGTGTTCCATCTCAGTGGATACATGTCAACTTCTTTTTTTCCTAAGAGTTATATTATATTCTGTTGTATGAGTGTAGTATCACCTTTTATTTCTCTTATTGATGTATATTTAGGCTGTTTCCAATTTTTTTGCTATTACAAGCAACACGACAATGAATAGTCTTGGGCATGCAATAATATTTGTACATGTGTGAGACTATATATAGAAATGGAATTGTGGGGTTGATGGGTGTGAATATTGTAATTTGGATATTGATTACCAAATGATCCTCTATAGATTTTCTATCAGCTTGTATTCTTCTACCCTGCTTTTCTTTTGGATTCTGTGGATGGTCAGTGAAATTTGTTCTGAGAAGGTTATAGGTGAAGAAAAAAGCTGTAAGACTGAACAAGGAAAGATTGACTTTTTTATATCAGCCTCATTTTATGAAGTTTCCAAGTAGCTTATCAAATATTTTAGCAAAATAGACTGAGTGGTAGGCTAGGAAGTCCTCTCTGCTAGGAACCCTGGCACATGGAGGAACGAGAAGATTGGATGTGGAGTGGTAAAAATGTTTCCAGTCTGACATCACCAGTACTCACCATGGGATCTTGACTAAGCCAAATACCCTTTCTGTGACCTCAGTTTTCTTATTTATCAAATGAATACTTGGAGTAAATGATTTCAGATGCATCCTTGGATCCAAAATTACTTGATTCTATGAAAGACCCTTCACTTTTTATAATATAATACAATCTTATGTACAGGAACAACTATATAATTTCCAAGACACCAGCAAAATAAAAATAATAGAGTCCTTTGTTCAAAAATTATTAAGCATGTCCAGATGGCCACAGTTGAGTATTAGGCAACGTGTAGGCTCCTCTAAGCACAGAGACCCTGTGCAAAGTCATAGGCCCACGAAACTGGTCCTGCTCCTACAAAGATTATTGCCTTCAAATCAATGGCTTATTTCTACTTAAGTATTTTGTGGCAGTTTGGTATAGACATGTGCTTGAGACACCGACTCATTTTTTCTAAGGAAAGCTGCCTTCGTCTACAGCCCCATACTAAAGGAAGCTGCCCTAACCTGCACCTTGTGTGATGTGCATCTCCTGATTGGACTAGGGGGACACACCTGACTGGAGGGCAGTCAGTTCATAGGCAGATGAGTAGCTTGTAGGGTAGCCTGATAGAAACAGCTCTGACCAATGGGAGTTAAGTAATTACACTGGTAAACAGACTCTTTGTGGAATTTGAACTGAGAAATAGGGAGATCAGCCAGCTGGTTTGGGCTTGGGGGATGGTGAGAGTGGAGGTGGATAGGTAGAGAAAAGAGAAGCCACACATATTACCCTGTGTAACTGAACAAACCCTCATTACTTGAGGTAGCTTAAGTGAAATTATTTCTCTTCTTTTCAATGCAAAGAACATAATTAATCCACGGTTATACTAGAGCATAGCTTCAGCCTATTAATGCTTAAGCCATCTAGGGGATGTGGATTAAGTATAATTAGAAGTGTGGAAATAGAAAAATAGTTTCAGAACCTTGTTTCCTCCTGCAGCTGCCAGCCACTGCATTGGGAGCAGCTGGGGCAGCCGGCGCTGGCCAGGTGAGGGGCGGTCAAACTCATCCAGTGCTACCTCTCGGTTTTCCCGGCTTCATTTATTCATGTCACAGCCAACTTGCTTACATATCCCTAGGACTGTTTTTTAAAAAACTTCTCCTCCTAACTTATTCTTGACATCTTGTTCTACTTCCAGTGGAGTAGCCTTAGGAAAAATGTAGCTGTCAATTTTGCAAAAAGACACGCATTTTCTTGGTATATGTCTTTTTCCTTCCTGTTGGACTGTGCTAATGGATCCCTGGAGTCTGCAGCAGGCTGAGGCAGGAGCTACGCTAAATGACCTCTCCCGACCTTTTACGGGTTAGCCATACTAAGGAAAGGATTCCAATATAGTTATTTCCCAACCCCTAATTATAGAATGTCTGTATAATTGTTTGATGCTTTTCCCGTTCCTTCACGGTTCAGGGGAGGTGAGTTTGTTGGTCTTCAGATCCATACCCAACTAATTTGGTCAGGAATGTCATATAACTTGTTATTGACAGTAATTTTCTTTCTAGGTGCATTAAAATCTGTGGTGTGTCGGCACATTATTTATAGTAACACACACGGCACAGAGTGGCCTATTTAAATGAGGCACGCATAGAGCTGCACTATGCAAAACGGACCCTGATTGACAGAAATCACTCTGTAGCCTGAACACCTGGATAAACATGTAATGGACTCAGAGGCTCCTCTTCCTCACAGGTGCCTCTCAGCAGTGCACAGGTTAGCTATATTTAGTGGGTAGATTAGGAAAACCAGTCATCCAGTTGGCATTAGTGTGGAGAAAGGGACATTACTTTTTATCTTTACATTAATGCACTGCCTCCAAGGTCCTGCCCTACAAAGCCTCAGGTCCAGGAGGGGAAAGAGAGGTGAAAGCCTTGGAGTTCTCTGTTCTTTCTTGCCTGGGCCATCAGCCATACTTTGCCACACCCAGCCGATGCTTTGGAGAGCACCTGAGCATCTCTGCAGGGACGATGCAGGCTTGAGCCTGTGGGCTGTCTAGGGCGATTACTGTGGGGCGATTACTCCAGGGCGATTACATGGCTCGAGCCATGGCAGGGGGCGGGCACCAGTTTTGTACGTAGGAAAGGGAAAAAATGCACCTTGTAGTATTTCCAGGTTCAAGTTTTGTATAAATTTCAGGGACTTAAGTCTTTCCATATCTATGTTTTCTCCCCATAAATGGAGATGCTAAACACTGATGTTACCCTTAATGCCAAGACATAACCCCCACATATATTATTGCAATACTTTTTATTTTTCTGAAATATACTAGGTTTTAGAAAATAAAGATTGAAGTCAGATTTTCCCGGTAGACGAGTGAATATTTGGGGAAGTATGGCTAGTTGAAAAGTAGATCAAGAAGATCTATCTATCTATCAAAGTATATTAAAAAATGTATTAAGAGGCTACAGTGTTAACAGGAGGATGACATTTATTTTGGTATTTAAAGCATTGTCAGTAAAATGTCTCTCCAGAATCACAACCCCAATGTTGGTAATTGGAAGTGGGAGGGAAAGAACTCTCGTGGATTAGGACTTGATAATCCTGAGGAAATCCAGAGGGGAAATTAATAGCTTATTTCTGGGATGCAGAGGAATTAATGGCAGATTACTGCAGTGATCTCTACGAGAAGCAATTTGGTTTATTTTATCATTTCTATTTCCCATTTGGTTGTGAGAACATTCCCAACTTATATATTTCACAGCCCACACCTAACTTCTGAAAGTAATGTCATTTAACTCACAACAGAATATAAACCTGTCAGTGAACATTACCCATTTATACAGGATCATGGTTACCTCTGCAAAAATGGTCAAAGAGAACAAAAATAAATGGCATAAACAGAACAGAGGGTCAATGTCTCCTTTTTTTAAAATTATATTTTATTGATTATGCTATTACAGTTGTCCTGATTTTCCCCCCTTTGTCCTGCTCCACCCAGCACTGCCCCTCTCCTTCTGGCAGTCCCTCATCATTGTTCATGTCCATGGGTCATGTGTGTAAGTTCTTTGGCTACTCCATTTCCTATACTGTACTTTACATCCCCATGGCTATTCTGTAACTACCTCTTTATTCTTCTTAAACTCCTCACCTCTTCACCCATTTCCCCACACCCAATTCCCATCTGGCAACCATGAAAATTCTCTCCATACCCATGATTCTGTCTCTGTTCTTCTTGTTTGTTTAGTTTATTTTTTAGATTCAGTTGTTGATAGATACTTATTTTTGCCATTTTATTGTTACTAGTTTTGATCTTCTTTTCCTCAAATAAGTCCCTTTAACATTTCGTATAATAATGGTTTGGTGATGATGGACTCCTTTAATTTTTTCTTGTCTGGGAAGCTCTTTATCTGCCCTTTGATTCTAAATGATAGCTTTGCTGAGTAGAGCAATCTTGGCCATAGGTCCCTGCTTTTCATGACTTTGAATATGTTTTGCCAATCCCTTCTTGCCTAAAAGTTTGTTTTGAGAAATCAGCTGACAGTGTTGTGGGAACTCTCCTGTAGTAACTATCTGCTTTTCTCTTGCTGCTTTTAAGATTCTCTCTTTATCTTTAACCTTTGGCGTTTTAATTAGGATGTGTCTTGGAGAGGGCCTCTTTGCATTCAACTTGTCTGGAACTCTCTGTGCTTCCTGGACTTGCATGTCTGTTTCCTTTACTAAAGTAAGGAAGTTTTCTTTTATCATTTTTTTCAAATAGATTTCCAATTTCTTGCTCTTCCTCTTCTCCTATTGACACCCCTATGATGCAAATGTTGGAATGCTTGAAGTTGTCCCAGAGGCTGCTTATACTATTTTCATTTTTTTGAATTCTTTTTTCATCTTGTTGTTCTGATTGGTTGTTTTGCTACCTTATGTTATAAATCATTGATTTGATTCTTGGCTTCATCCACTGTACTGTTGTTTCCTTATAAATTGTTCTTTATTTTAATTAGTGTATTCTTGGTTTCCAACTGGATCTTTTTTATGCTGCCGAGATCCTCACTAAGTTCCTTGAGCATCCTTATAGCCAGTGTTTTGAATTCTGCATCTGATAGATCGCTTTTCTTCATTTTGTTTAGCTCTTTTTCTGGAGTTTTGATCTGTTCTTTCATTTGGGTCATATTTCTTTGTTTCCTCATCTTCACAGCCTCCTTGTGTTTGTTTCTGTGTGTTAGAAACATAGAAACTGCTTTGACTCTGTGCCTTGGTAGTGTAGCCTAATGTAGTAGGTATCCTGCCCAGTGGCATAGCCTTCCCATCACACAAGCTGGGTATTTGAGATGAACCCTCCAAGTAAGCCCAGTATACCCTCCTCTTGTAGTTCAGCCTTGGTTGCTGTTGGAAGATCAATGGGAGGGATTTAACCAGGCTAATCAGCTGCAAGGATTGGCTGTGACCTCTGACCACCAACTACTGCCCTCTGTGGAGTATCAGCTGTGCAGGGACAGGTTGGTGGTGCTCTGACGTGGTCTGTAGCTGTTCACTGGGTGTGCCGGTCCTATGGTTTTCTAGATATTGCAGGGGAAGTTCAGCTCCCTCCTGCATTTTGCCCTGGGCCACTGAGCTATAAAGCAATCTGAGATGGCTGCTACTTGTGCTGGGTTTGGAGATTCTCAAAGCTGTGAATCTAACGTGGCTGCTGCTAGTGCGGGGCCTGGGACTCACAGAGGCCAACTGTTGCTTATTTGATAGGATTTAGGAAGTTGTGAAGCAGAAGCCAAGATTACCCATTCATATGGAAAAGCGGCTTAGGTTGGGCCATAAATTGGGTGGGTGGAGTCTCTGGGGATCTCCAAGGTGGCTCAAACAGCTAGGTTGATGGAGTCTTAGATACGGTACAAGCTTGCCTGCTCCATAAGCTGCAAAGGGAGGGCTCAGAAAAGGGGCAACAGCTTCTGCGTGTCTTGATGTCAGACACTTCAGCCTCTTCCAGTATGCCACTTCAAGCTTCTACCCCAGTGCTGGAGTTTAGAGGGAGTGAGACTGAGTAGGTGAGTCTGTGTGTGGATTCTTTAAGAGGAAATGCTTGGGGCTCCAGCAATTTCTTCCACTGACTCAATTCCTGCTGGGTTTTGCAGCCAGAAGTTGTTGGGACTTCTCTTCTTGGCACTGGAACCTTGGGCTAGGGGGCCTGGTGTGGGGCTGGCACTCCTTGCTCCTGAGATATCTATCCCTCCCTAGTTTTATCCACCACATATGGGTGTGGGACAAGCCTGTTCTGCATCTGCACCCCTCCTACCATTCTGGGTGGATGTGGTTTCTATAATTCCATAGTTGTCAGACTTCCATTTGACTTGACTTCTGAAGGTTCTGAGTGATGATTGTTCTATAATGTAGTTGTAATTTTGATGTGGTAGTGCAAAGAGGTGAGTCATGTTTGCCTATGCCATCATCTTGACCAGAAGTCTCCCTCCTGTTTCTATATGATGCTGCCATAACTTTGCAGTTGGTGAGTAATGCTGCTCCCCACCTCCGTGAGACAAGGCTGTGACAACCACCCACAGGAACCCACTAGCTCTAGTATGGACTAGCACAGAGCACACAATTTGTGGATTAAATGAAATGTTAGTGAATAGTAGAAATTATGCAAAAATTGTGAGGCATTTCAGAGGCCTGAAAGTATGAGATACTTGGCAAATACGATGGAATAGTCTCTTAAAAATTTTCCCCACTTCCATTTATCCTAGTTGTAAAATATTTAAACAATATAGAGGAATATAAGATAAAAGGCAAACATCCCATCTTCTCATCCATCCTGATGTCTACTCCCCTCCCCAGAGGTAACCATTGTTTGATGTATATGTTTGGTGAAAATTTTTACACCCAAGTATGTGTATGTATTCAAGTATATAGGTTTTTTAAAAAAGTAAATGGGATGATATTGCATACGTACACATTGTTTTGTCATTTAGCAATATGTCTTAGAGAGTAAAAATAGACCAACTGCATTCTCTTATATTATAGTAAGGCTCTCCTTTAGGTGGACATTAGGCTTCTTTATGATAGATAATACTGCAGTAAATATTCTTGTTTGTGCCTCTTTGTATAGAGGTACCAACATTTCTCTAGAACAGAGATTTACCACTGGAATTTCTGGGTAGCACTGTATGGTTATTTATAATATTGTCAAATGTTGCCAAATTGCCTCCCCAAAGAATTCTGATTTTCACTGCCACCACCAGTGTATGAGGGTATCCATTTTTTCCCCATATCCTTGACAACTCTACACATTATTTACCTTGGTCATTGTAGGGTAAGTGGAGGTAGTCTGGCTTCCTCACTCAGATGTCTGGGCAACTAAAGGAAGAAGTTTCCCATGACCTTGAGAATGGGCCCAATAAGCAGTGTCCTCAGAGCCTTGAGACTGGGTCAGATAAACTGTTCCCATAGCCTTGAGTAGGCTTGCATGTGTAGTATGAAGCTCTGCATAATATCTGTGGACACCCTACTGGCTTTGCTTATATCTAGTGTTTAAGGGGGTAGGGGCTCCCCACTGGGAGCCTTGCTGAGGAAAAGGTGACATGCAGCATGATACACAGAGGCGTGCAGGGGGACACAAAGCTTGCAGCATGCGTGGCTCGCCCACCTGCGAATAAAAGCATATTAGACCTCCCAATGGCTCCGTGACTATTCTTCTGTCTGCTTGAATCCTGTGAACCTGTCTAGCCTTGAATGATCTCAACACAGTCATGTTTGCCAATGGTAGATAAAGAATGAGTTAGTTGTTTTAATTTATATCTCCTTGATTAGTTGAAGTTGAACTTTTTTTTTGCTATACTAATTGGCAATTTTCATTTGTTTTTTGGTAAAATGTCTGTTTTTGTCCATGACACATTTTTTCCTATTGTGTTATTTGTTATTTTATTGATTATAGTCACTTCTTATATATTTTCTGTATATATATTACTCGGATTTTATATATTTCACATATTTTATGCACCTTGACATTTGCCTTTTTTCTTTATTCGTGGTGTTTTATTTTGCCCAGAAGTTTATGTAGTTGAATCTGTCAGTCCTTTTCTTTATGGCTTAATAATTTTATGCTTGCTGCAGGTTTATAAAAATATTTCCTTTAATTCTCTGTAGTTAAAAAATATTTGCCCCTTTAATGACTCTGATATATAGTTTTGTGTAATGTGTGAGGTAAGGAAATATTCCTTTTTTTTTCTGGAACAAATTCACATTCCAGACACACTCACCTCTCATCCATCCCACGTGTTTCTCTGTGACACCTTGGATTTATGGATTCTTAGGACATTTGTAGAGATATCCCCTGACATTGAATGTAAAATTATATGTGATAGGCATAGGTATTGGGAACCACCCTGCCTGGTTTCAGGAGCTGTAACCCCGCCATGGCTAAGGCTGAGTGAGCAACCTTTGGACCATAAGCCACTAAGGAGACAAAGCTTATCTCCCTGGCAGGAGCACTGCTTCTCCTCCTTTTTTCATAACTGGCCCCCAATGCTTGATCACTTAGCCAATGACAGATAAGATTCCCCAAGGGAGGAACAACCTAAGATAGTCATGATCATGTGGAGGCCCCAGGGAAGAACTTGAGGGGCTATGGAGAAAGAGGGTGATGGACCCTCGCCCCTCAGTTTTGATGAAGCCTGACTCCTCTGAGTCCATGAGAAGTTTTCAAAAGTTCCTTGGCTCTCTGTCTCCTCTGCCTGACTTAATCCTGAAACAATGACAGAGGGAGGTGCAACTCTGTGCTGGAAAGGGCGGGCTCCCTGGGTGATCAGGAATGAGAAAGGATATGTAAAATCCTGTGAAGCCTGCTTTGTCAAGAATGCTCTTAGTTAAATGATAAAGGCCCAAGAAATGAGTTTGTTTCCCAAAGTTTTGTAGCCTTTTAGCTAATAGACATGACTCAGAAGAAGCCCTAATAGTTCTTTATATGCTATCTATTATTTGATCATTACTGCCTGACAATGATTAATAAACTGTGCCTGTATTCCTGCACAAATTAAACCCAATAAAAGCCTGTCTAGGTAAGGGTCAGCATGCTCTACCCGTGAGAGAGTGGCCAAGCCACTCTGAGGTGCTCCCCCCTTGAGGCAGTAGTGGCGCAGTTCCTTTTCCTCCACAGGACTTTGTAATCTGTGTGAATTTGTCTTGTATCTCATCCATGACACCGTGGGTACCGTGAGCTGGTGATCGCATCACATAGGTACATTTTTTTTTCTTGTGGAGAGAGCCCTTAATTTTCTCAAATTATCTTTTCTCCACCAGATTCTCAAAAGGATACGTGATCCAACAAAGGTTAAGAAGCCCTTTGTAAGGGAAAGGTAATCAGGTTGAGAAAGAAAGATAAGAGAAAAATCAAGAGAGAATATCATAATAGCCATGTGAGGAGAGAGTTTCAAGAAGAAGGAAGTGGTCAATAGGGTGAAATGCTGCAGAGAAATCAATTGAGATAAATACAGAATAGAGTCCTCTGAGTAGGCTATTGAGATCAAGTGTTCTCCCTCCCTAAGAACACTTTGTGGGAGCAATCAGAGTGGATGCTAGTGGGAGACAAGATGCGATGGGGAGGAATGGGGTTGGAAGAATCTATGGAAGGTGAGGTGGTAAAGGTAGTAGGTGTAGATAAGTCTTGCCCAGAGCTTTGCTTGGAAGGTTTGATGGTAGCTGGAGAGATATATGGGAAAACTGCTATTTATTTTTTATGTAGTGGAGTGATGTTCATCAGATTCTTATCTAATGAACTCAGTTATCTAGTAGGTATATTCTGTTCTTAAAGAATTTGATAGTGAATGTGATAAAGATTTTCTTTGACTCGTATTTAGAATGTTAAAAAATATTTAAGCCCTGGCTTGTGTAGCTCAGTGGATTGAGCGCGAGCCTGTGAACCATATGATCGTGGTTTGATTCCCAGTCAGGGCACATGCCTGGGTTGAGGGCCAGTTCCCAGCAGGGGACTCACGAGAGGCAACCATACACTGATATTTCTCTCCTTCTCTCCTTCCCTTCCTTTCTAAAGATAAATAAATAAAATATTTAAAAAAATTTAACAGCTGAGATGGCTTGGTCACTGACTAATCAAAATAGAAGCTATAACCCATCACAGCAGATGCTGGCTGTGAACCATTGGTAGGGCTGTACTAACAGTTAGTAGTCTCATTCTGTCTGGCTGTATGTATGGATGTCTTTTCCAGAAAAACTTTGATCGAAAGGACTGATTTTCAAGATTGGATTAGCCGGACTTCTAGGGCCCCCAAAGGACCAAATCACAGAAGGTATAACCAGCATTACAATATGTATTGAAAATTTTCTGCTAAATTTGATTGAAGGCTACATCTGTAATCAAGAGCCTCAGGCACAAAAAAGACAGGAAAGCAAACAGGAACACTGAAAAACTTTGTTTTCCTTCCCCTAAAAACTAAGATTAACAGTAAGTGACAAGTTGTGAAGAAAAAACAAAATGAATGTAACACATTCCAAGTAAGAGTTGTAAGGGCAAGTAAGATTTTCTTATTTCAAATTGTAATTTCATTTTGAGCTATAAGGTCAGGAACAAAATGGATTTTTCCATGACAGGGCACTCGTGATAGGGAAATTTTCTGTTTCCACTGATGTTCCCTCAGTGACCAGTGCTAGTGCTGGAAGTAAGATGATGTGAACCAGTGTTCTCTTGCATGTGTGTGCTCTGTGCTTTTTATGGTAGGTTCGGGGTGCAGAAGCAGAGAGAAGCCCACAGCTTAGAGTGTACACACTTTGTCATTTTAGCTTAAGACTCCTCCTCATTTTTTACCCCTTTAGTAAATGTATGATCTTGCATTGTTCCAGGAAATTTTCCAGATAGAAGCTGCAGTATATTCTTTTCTTTGACAAATGCCGTATAGATGAACCTCTCAGTATAAGTGGCTCTCTTTCAGAGATTTTTATGTGGAATATTTATAATGAAATATAAGTCTGTCTAGTACATAAACAGAGTTAATCACAGCTATTATACTCATCATTTTACACTTCTTAGTGGTTGCTTAAAATGTTATGTCTTAATAAACTTTCAAGAAAATTGGAATTAAAAATTTTGTTTTGAAAGAAGGCAGAAAAAATGGGAGTTCTGAGGGATGGATCAAGTGCTTAATATTCTTTTGGTGGGTAGTGTCAGTAATATTACCTCTCTTGAACAAAGAGAAAGAAAACCGTGTTTGTTTACCTGAATTTATGTCTGTTGTCATTGTTTCTTGGTTGAGTTTTAAAATTTTTGGTATGTGTTGCAGGTGACTAGATAAAATAAATCAGAAACAGGCCCAATTGGTGCCATCTTATAGATAGACTAGAAAAATGTTTTTACTAAGAAAGTATAAGAAAAGGGAGAAATATCCAGAATCAATATTTCATCTGTAGGTATAATACTGTTATTTGGCAATGTTACTAACTCTCTTTTTTAGGTCACACCAGTTTGAGAGGATAGGCTTGAAAAACCAAGGCAAAGGTGATGGTCACAAGTAGTTTTGATCTTGAGCACTTACCAGGGAGAATCAATGGGACCTCAACATTTCCCTCCCTCTTCCACTTGCCAAGCCCTCCCTTTCTTTGGCCTAGTCCTAGTTAATGCACACATGGAGACTGCCAACTTCTCAAACATCTGTTCTGCTATTGCCAGTGCTGATTTTTGTTTGGGTGCTGGTTGGCTTCCATTGGGAGTTTCTGCAAAGCATCTTGATGGCCTTAATGGCTGTTTTGTCACCAGTGTTACAGTTCTCTAAGTGAATAACATCCCAAAGAATAGTTTGGATATTTCTGTCCTTCTCAATTCTTTGTTTTAAGGAAATTCAGACAACCAGTCCCAAGGATGGGTTGAAGATATTTGAATGGCACCACACAATGCTACAAAAATTTTCCTTTTTATCAGCACCAAACCAGTGACTCAGGAAGGTACCCAGGGTTTTCTATCTACTTCAACACAGTTCTCTTAGAGATGAGGGTGAGAGTCAGGGACACTCATAAATTCCTGAGGTACAAAAGACTCCTTGAGAGTTGATTTTGTTCTGATGTTCCTCAGGAGATGATCATGCAAATTAAATTTTACTTCTGAAGACCTTCTGAAGCATTTAAAAAAGGGAAATTCTTCCACAAATGTGCTGACCTGATATTTCACTTAAATACCTAGAGTCTTAATTAAAGCAATTTTTCAGCCATTTTCTAAAGTAATTCTCTAGGGTTATCAATAGCTCTCTCTATTTCTGCAAATGATAATGAGGTCATGGAAATTAGACTTTATGGGAAGCCTGGCCATATCTCTAGTCCTAGCACAATCTCTCCTTCATCCTAATATTTTACTTTGCATCACCAGAGTTTGCATTAAATAAAAAGCCCCAGTTGTACAAGTTGCTTGCCTTTCTCAGTCAAGAGCATTTACTGGGTGCCCACATGGTTTCTACCAGTACCATTAAAAAAAAATCACTAGCTTCTGCTCTTAAAGCCCTTGCAGTACAGTTGACATTGATGGGTCAGGTAGGGAGTGGTCTCTAAGACATCAGAGACCACAGGTTTTGTCAGTCCAAGAGGAGATAGAGACTTGTGAGACAGCCGGCTGGGCTTTAGCATCTCAGGAGGGAGTTACTGTAGTATAACCTTTCAGAGCATGAGCTTTTAAGTATGATCTGGGTCCAAATTTCGGCTCTACTATACATTCACTGTGTACCCTTAGGCAAAATTCTTTTTTATTTTTTATTTTTTAAAAATTTTATTTATTTATCTTTAGAGAGGAAGGGAAGCAGAGGAGAGAAATATCAGGGTATGGTTGCCTCTCGTGAGTCCCCTGCTGGGAAATGGCCCACAACCCAGGCATGTGCACTGAATGGGAATCAAACCGCAATCGTGTGGTTCGCAGGCCCGTGCTCAATCCACTGAGCTACATCATCCAGGGCAGGCAAAATTCTTTTTTAAAAAAATATTTCATTTATTTATTTTTAGAGAGAGGGGAAGGGAAAGAGAAAGACAGGGAGAGAAGTATCAATGAGTGGGTTGCCTCTCACATGCCCCCAACTAGGGACCTGGTCTTGAACCCAGGCAGGTGCCCTGACTGGGAATTGAACCAGGGACCCCTTGGTTTGCAGGCTGGCACTCAGTCCACTGAGCCATACCAGCCAGGGCCCCTTAGGCAAATTTCTTAACTTCTTTGCATTTTTGTTTCCTCTTTTGTAAAAGAGGACTGATAATACCTACTGTAGATTTGTCTTGAGGATTAAATTAAAAAAAAAAGGCACAGCACAGAGCCTGGAACACATTAAGAGCCTAAAACATGATAGCCTTCATTTTAAGTGGCCTATTGGCCTCTTCTTGGAAACAGCTTTTCCTGAGGAGGGCCCAAAGACAGAAATAACTACAGAGATATTGAACATTTCAACTATGCCAAAGGAGAGGCACATTTTTTTTCTATTGAGAGCCACTGACCCCTGATAGAAAAGAATCAATTGAAGGCCTTGTAAAAAAATACTAATTTGCTTTTTCCCCTCAGGGAAATATAAAATATTGAATTTACCTACTTTTAAGAATAAGGAACATAGTGCTTTACTCAATAAATACCTTGAATAGATTTCTAGAACTTTAGAGGACCTCAGAGACTATCTAGTATAATCTCTTTATTTAATATATGAGACAACTGAAGGCCAGAACTATAAATTGACTTTGTGGTAATTACCCACCTCCACCATGAGAGACCACAGGAATAAACCCTTTACTTCTAAGTCTAACACCTAGCATCCTCCCACTATCTTATGTTTAGCAAAACAATAGGGAGAGCAATAGAGAAAGAGCAAACTGAAAGGAGGGAGAGAGAAAGAAAGGAGTTAGAAAAAGGGAGGAAGATACACATAGAAAGAGGAAAGTACAGAGAAAGAATGAGAAAAGGAAGAAACAAGGTAGTCATTTCCAACATTGATGTGATTGAATGCACATCATGTTAAGTTAACCTTCTTTTCTTTTTCAGTGAGAACTGTTGTTCTGAATGAATGTCTGAATGGATGATAGGATCTCATTGCCAGCTGGGAATCTATGCTGTGATCCAGATGAGAAATGTTAATTTAATAACCTGGACTAGGTTGGCAGGAATAGAGATGGTCCCAGAGGTTGAATTTGAGATATATTTTGGAGAGAGAGATCCAACCCAACCCAATATTGTTGGGTTGGATGTTGGGAGGTAACTGAATAGAAGGGTAAAGGGTGAATTCAAAGTGTTTGACTTGAGTAATTAGATGGGTGGTGATGACCATTTACTGAGGTGAAATAAACCTTTGGACATGCTATATTTGATTGTTCAGGAAAAATTGTGAGCATAAAATTGGATATTTGAGGTGAGATATAAATTTGGGAGTTTTCGGTATAAAGATACTTATGGGAGTAGATGAGATTATCTAGAGATGGAATGAAAATAGAAAGAATACAAATGTTGAGGTCTGAGTCTTGAATACTCTATGTTTAGAGGGCTAGGAGAGGAGAGGGTGCCAGGAAATGAGACCCAGTTACTAGTGGAGAAAATGCTGAAGATATGGGTTATTTGAATTAGTAAGTAATTTGGCAGATTCATTTCCAAGGGAAGAATGAAGCATAAAAGAATGTGTGTTGGATAATAGTACAGTTAGGTGGGTTAGGACTGTGTGTATCAAAGTAGTGTCAAGCAATGGATGAGCAGGAGCTTGAAGAGAATCTGTGGGAGACTACCTCAGGGCTTGTCCCTGCCTCATGAACCTGGTTAAAAAGTCGCTTGAGTAGAAAGAATTTAGGTCAGGTTTGCAGTGATAAAAGATAGAGAAAGTTCTCACATAAAATTGGTTAGTAGGTTTTGGAAGACATGACAAAGCACAGTAGATGCTCTGTGTGTTAGCAGCATGGGGTAAGGAGAGCCTGGCCTACAACGGTGGCCGTGGGAGGAGAGGATTGGATTCTAGAGACATTCGACAAGGAAGAGTTGGTGGAACTCTGTGACTGACTGGACATAGGACTGAAGGAGAGGAAAGAGGCCTAACTTATTCAAGGGTACTGCAATTAGTACATGTTTTTATTGTAGGAAGGAAGAAAAATTGTAAAAAATATCTCCATGAGCTAGTAACTCATTCTTTACCAGAATCATTAGTGACTCTGATAATTTGAACTTACAAGGTTGGTTCTGCATATTGAAGGGATAATAAAATTTTAGTAAAAATGATTATAGCAAATTCGCTCTCCCAATCATAAAAGGTGACTAATTAACCAAGTAATGCATCTGTTTGCATAAAAGCTGATAGCTAAAGCCAAATGGTATAATATCAGTTTAGACCTCACTTTTTGGTGATTTGCCAGTTGAATATTGACATGACTGCATTTATTTATGAGGCTCCTAATAATTTGAATTGCCCTGTGAGGCTTTGAGTTATTTTACAGAACCATTCTCTCCTGTTTAACTAAATGACATTCATCTGATCCCTCTGAAAGCAGTAACTTCTGTCGAAGTAGAGACTTCTGTCCTGTATTGAGGATGCTCTAAGTAATTGGAATGTGTGAGTGCCATGGATGATGGTCCTGTAGCTTTCTCTACACCTCAGAGACTTTGCCAGGCTCCTGCATGGTGGTCACAAAGTGGGAGGAGGCAAGGTCAGTGTTCTGAAGGGGAAAAACCCTTCCAAGCACTTATTTATATAAGCACTCATTTACATGAATGGTTCTTCTACCCTAGTTTGAACTCAGGTATGTCCTTGAAAAGAATTATTGTTTTAAAAACTCTTGATTTTCGACTTTTCCAGTGCTACTGATGGAATCAGCTCAAGTTCATAAGTTTTGCTATATTTGTCATTTTGTGCACTTTATGCCACTTAAACTGAGAGAAGAGTTTCTACCTCCCCTTGCCAAGTTCTGAACAGATGACGTATATTTAGATCAGTTCAATAAGTATTAGAATAGTAGGAATTTAGCACTAGAATGGAAAATAGATATTATATAGCCTACTTTCTTCCTTTTTCAAATAGAGGAACAGAAGTCTAATGAGGTGAGTTATTTGGCCAAGTTCATATACTTAATTGATAATAGTGCTGTGTTCTCACTGCATCCTATCAGGTAGCACATAATTTTTTTTGTCCCATTACTGGTAATGTTAACTTGGATCATTTGACAAAAGGGGTTATCTGTCAGGTTTTTCTATTACAAAGTTATTCATTTTCTCTTTGTAATTAATAAGCATTTTGTGAGAATGTACTTTGAGACTATATATATTTCTTTCCTCATCAAACTCTTACCATTAACCATTGATGTTTCTTGACTGAGTTAATTACTACTGTGATGGTTACCACATGGTGATTTTCTAATTCTGGCAATCCTTCTACAAAGATGAGTTGGCATTTTACTGCAAGAAAAGTTTTATATCTCTCCATTCATAGTCATATTGGTTAGTACTTACGGATTTCTGTTTTTGTTCAATGGTGTGTAATCTAGTTCTGTTACTACTTATTTTGATGTTCAAATAATCCCAGATGGGCCAGGGGAAGGTGCTTCAAGCTGAATTCTGTGTACATTTGACATGTCTTTATCATTTTATTTTTCTCATTTAATTTTTAATTATGGTAAAATACACAAAACAAAAAATTTACCATTTTAACCATTTTTAAAAAAAATTTATTTATTTTTAGAAAGAGGTGAAAGGAAGGAGAAAGGGGGGAGTGAAACATCATGTGTGGTTGCCTCTAGTGCACCCCCTACTTGGGACATGGCCTGCAACCCAGATATGTGCCCTAATTGGGATTTGAACTGGCAATGCTTTGGTTTGCAGGCCTGTGCTCAATCCACTGAGCTATACCAACCAGGGCCATTTTAACCATTTTGAAGTGTGTCATTCAGTGGCATTAAGCACATTTGTGATATTGTGCAACTATTATCACTATCTAGTTCCAGAAATTTTTCATCATCCCAAATGAAAACCCTATACTCACTTAGCATTAGCTCTCCCTTCCCCCATCCTTCTAGCCTGTGGCAATAAAAAATCTGCTTTACATCTTAATGAATTTGGCTCTTCTGGATATTTCATATGAAAGGTATCATCCAATATGTGGTCTTTTGTGTCCAGCTTGTTTCAGTTAGCATTATGTTTTTAAGATTTATCTATGTTGTAGCATGTATCAGCACTTTATTATTGATGGTTGAACAATATTTCATTTATATGTAGGTCTTTGATTCATTTTCAGTGAATTTTTTATGTGTAGTGTGAGGTAGGGGTCCAACGCCATTTTTTTGCATGCAGTTATCCAGTCTCTTAGTACCATTTGTTGAAGAGACTGTTCCCCCCTCCATTATTTTAAAGATGCTTTTTTAAGGCTTTGAGTTTTATTCAAATTCTTTGGTTTTATATTTGCATTTATTTTTTCTCACATAAAAAGTGTATTTTTATTTATATTAATATGCTTGTTTCCAAAGCATCATTCCTATCCTTTTGAGTAAAATATATAGACAAAGGTTAAAATTTCTTTGCAGGTAGTTTTGCCTTTTTAAAAATTATTTTTTCAGCTCTATTTGATAAATAGAATTATATATATTTAAGGTATACAATGTTATGATTTGATATATGTATACATTGTGAAATTACTACCATCAAGTTAATTAAAACATCTATCACCTTATATGGTTACCTTTTTTATTTTTTGGTGAGAACACTTGAAATTTACTCTTACAGCATATTTTAAGCAAACAGTACAGTGCTATTAACTATGGTCATCATATTGTACATTAGATACTCAGAACTTTTTCATCTTTTACTGAAAGTTTATATCCTTTTACCTACATTTTCCCACTTCTTCTACCCCCCAGCCTCTGGCAAACACCATGCTACTCTCTGTTTCTTGACTTTTTAAGATTCCATATTTAAGTGAGAGCACACTGTTTGTCTTTCTCTGTTTGGCTTATTTCACTTAGCATAATACCCTCAAAGTTCATTTGTATTTTCTCAAATAGTAGGGTTTTCTTCTTTTCCATGGCTGAATATATTTCATTAGATACATATTCATTTTATATATGTATGTATGAATATATATAAAATGAGATATATATCTCACATTTTCTTTATCCAAATTAAACTGTCAGTGGATACTTTGGTTGTTTCCATGTCTTGGCTATTGTGAATAGTGTCACAATGAACATGGGAATGCAGATACCTCTTTGAGGTAGTGATTTCATATCCTTTGGATATATAACCAGAAGTGGCATTACCGGATCATACGGTAGTTGTATTTTTAACTCGTTGAGGAACCTCCATACTGTTTCCCATAGTGGATCTACTAATTTACATTTCTATAAACACAAGCACTTCTTAATTTCTAGACTAACACAGTATTTAATGCAGGCTTTCCCATCATTAACCCTGGAAGTAGCCATTTCTCCAAGAAGCCCTGCTTCTTTTCAGCGAGGAATAGTGTTCAGAAACCAAGATTTGGGCACTACATATGCTTATTGCTTGTAGGGTGTTGATGCTTCGTTGCCCTCTCATTGGAAAGAGCTATGTGCACATGCACTTACGCACATACTGGAAACCATGACTTAACAGCAATGCTTCCAATTCCAAACCATCATAGAGTTCACTCTAGTTTTTCCCCTTTATATGTAACTCCCTTTATATGTAACTCTCTTCTCTGACAGTGAAAAACCTGGCTTTCATTATTCTCAATATATTTACTTACTAATAAGTAAATATATTGGTGGAGAGTCTCTCTCCACCACCACTGTTCCTTCCCCTTGCCGCCTGATTGTTTTCTTCACTCGACTTGGATTTTGACACTTTGCGCTGCGTCACTACCACCTCTCTGCTGTGTGGACATTCTCTTCCCCTGCTTCATCTTAGACAACCCATACTGGGTTGCCTACATGACCTCATTTTCCTGCAGCTTCAGCATTCTATACTTAGCTGATGCTACTTCTCCATAGCCTGCTGATACCTACCTAGCTTGGCCCCACCTACTAGATTTTGGACTGAATTATTCATGAAGGAAGGAAGGAAGGAAAGAAGGAAGGAAGGAAGGAAGGAAGAAATGAAATCAATCAATTTCTAAGCTTATCATTTTTATTTTTGTAATCCTAAAACTTTTCTCTGTGTTCAGTGTACCTCTTGCTGATAATTTAACCTTTAATAATTATTTTAATGCTTTTTGACAGATGGATTGGCTGGCTATAAATTCTAGCTAAATGTTTTTTCCTTTCTGTGCACTTTGTTTTTTAAAAACTAAAATTTGGGGGGATTATTTTTAACTTATACAAAATTTGCAAAGATAATACAGTTTTCATGTACCCCTCACTCATTTTCCCCCTTATGTTAACATCTTAGATGACCACCTCTCTACACTGATATTTCATTAACTGCTGATATCTAGGTTTGCTAACAAGAAATCTGAAGTCAGTCCATTTTAGATTGCTTTTTCTTTCTGGGAGTTTCAGCCTTTCTCTTTATTCTTGACTTCTACAGTTCCACTTTAGGGTGTCCAAGTTTGGTTTTGTTTGTATTTATTCTGCTTACTATTCTGGTCATATTGATAGGATGACTCATCAGATTTTCTTTTGTTTAATTCTGGAAAATCATCAACACATTATCCTCAAAAATTGCTTCCCTATTATTCTTTCAGTTTAGTCTTCTAGAATTCTTACTCATTAAAATGTTACAATCTCTCAATTTATCTTTCATGTTTTGTAACATCTTTGAAACTCATCTGTCCATCTACCTACCTACCTGTTTCTGTCTAGAAAAGAGAACAATTCAGTTTTGATTATTGTACTTTTAAAATTCAATCACTATATATTTCCTTTCTTAATTTCTAGTTGTTCTTTTAAAAAAAGATTTTATTTATTTATTTTTTTAGAGATAGGGCAAGGGAAAGAGAAAGAGAGAGAGAGAAAAAAATCAATGTGTCGTTGCCTTTCAAGCAGTCCCCACTGGGGACCTGGCCCAAAACCCAGGCACGTGCCCTAGAGACCTCTTGGTTCACAGTCTGGCACCTAATCCACTGAGTCATATTAGCCAGGGATTTAGTTCTTTTAAATATCCACCTATTCTTGTTTCATTTTTGCTTATTTTGTTAAAAATTTTGTATTCTTTTTAAGTAGAGGTTATGCTGAATTGTTTCTCTCTCTTCCTTTCTCTCTTTGCAAATGCTCAATGCTTCTAATTTAAAGTCTTTGTTAAGCTGTTCTATAAAGTTAATTTTCTAGACTGAATGCACGATTGTTAATGTTGTTGGTTTTCTTTCTTAGAATCCAATTATTGTTTTTGGAATATTGATTCACCACTAATTTTAGATAGGACTTTTTTGGTTTTTGTTTTTCTTTCTTTCTCCCGTCTCTCACCATCTGTCTCTTTGTCCAGCAGCTTTGCAGTCTCTTGCCCTACAGCCATTCTTTAGATTCCCAGTTGGTACTCAGGCTTTAAGTGACTGGTGGGCGTTCCTGCCCCATCATAATGATGCTGCACCCAAGAACCAGTCACATGGCCAGGGAGCAGTTCTGCCCATTCTTACTGGCAGTACTGTGGGGTTTAAAACTATAGCTCCTGTATTTTTTAAAAAGATTTTTAAAATATTTATCTTTAGAGAGAGGGGAAGGGAGGGAGAAAGAGAGGGAAAGAGACATCAATCAGCCACCACTTGCATGAACCCCAGTCAGGGACTGAACCCACAACCCACACATGTGCCCTAACCGGGACTCCAACTGGTGACTTTTCACTTTTCAGGACAACGTCCAACCAACTGAGCCACACCAGTGAGGGCTATAGCTCATGTATTTTTAACATGGGCAATACTGCCCTCAATAAGGTGAAAATTGATTCTTAGAGGGCAAAAAATCTTAGATATTATAGCAGCCCTTCCAAGCTCAATCCTACCCTTAAAAACCTTATTCCTTAGCATTTAGTTTCTCTCTTTAGGGAAAATTCAAATAAAATTTTCCTCCTTAGTGGAAAAATTATTTAAAAAATCAAGAAACTTTGCTAGAGCTCTAGGCAGAGGTCAGCCATGTTTTGTTCAGTTTTAGGTAGTGAGCCTTATTCCCCATCGTCGGTGGATATTTCAAACTCTTCGACTCCCAAGGGGCTGAGCTTCTGGCCAGCACAGCCATAGCTTCAGCAGTTGGCCTCTCAGTTTTGTATTTCTGTTCCACAGAGATGTATATCTTGTTTTTATATCTGGAGTCTTTTTCTCTTTTTGTGTTTATCGCATATTACTATATATTTGGAGCATAAAGGGATAATCAAAGCATAAACTTATTGCACCATTTTGATTGGAAGTCAATACTTATTCATTTATTTTACCAGCTATTACTCTCATGTCTTATAAGTACTTTTCTTAACTTATATTACTTACAATGCTTATATGACATAATATAGGACTATCCAGCTGATAGATATCAATTGCATTCAGTCAGTTTTCTGTTTTACATTCTAGCTTAGCATTTTGAGGTTTCTAAACAATGTAGATTCTTTTTATTTAGACCACTTGTCTGGAAGATTCTGGGTTTTGAGGTCCCACTGTTTCGCAGAGGGAAATTTATGGCCGAATCACTGTAGGGCACCATTAGTGCATTTATAAGCTGTTCTATGGTAACATTTGCAATTATTCCCCAAAAGTCCTTTTTTTGTTGTTTTAATATGGATAGCATTCCTCTTCAACCGTATTTTGTGTGGCTGTATGGCACGGTGGTGAAAGGGACTGACTACTCAGCTCATTGGGGCCTTCATCTCGGTCCCTTAGATTTAATGCATTCGTTATGGGAAGAGGCTCCTCAAACTCTGGTAGGGTTTGCAGTAACTGGCAAGACAACAGAATTGTCTTTTGATCAGAGAAAATTATTGCACTTTTTTTGTTAATTTCACATATCCACAATCATTGAAAAAAATTAGAAAATGTTAGATGAATTAGATGAATAGAAAAAAATTAGATGAATGAAAATGAAAGAAAAGTCATTCACAATTCTGTCACATATTTTGGTGTATGATTTCTAGGACCCCAAATGTATCTATATGTTTATAAATAATATACTGTGACAAAAGTGATTATTCTGTATATTTCTGGATCAATATGGAATCCACATCATATTCTATTGTATCTATTATCTGTTTTAGACCATTTAGATTCTTTCCAAAGTTCTGCTACTTTAAAGAGTACTGAATTGAACAAAGCATTACATATAATTTTGTTCATTTGTGAGTGCTGGAGGAGGTAATTGAGAAAACACAACCACCAATTATTGGAGGCTCCTCGCCTCTGTCCTCTGTCCTTGGAATGTACTCTCTGCCCATCGCTCCCACAGTGGGAGCTGTTTTCCAGTATGCAGCCTCTCTAGAGTAAGGTGTGACTGAACCCACCTGAACTGAATATGTTATGGAACCCAACTGAGGGCTCTACATAAATTTTTAAGGTTCTGGCCCTGGCTGGTGTAGCTCAGTGGATTGAGCGCGGGCCTGCGAACCAGAGGATCGAGGTTCGATTCCCAGCCAGGGCACATGCCTGGGTTGCAGGCCAGTTCCCTGCAGGCCAATTCCCAGCAGGGGACACACGAAAGGCAACCATACATTGATGTTTCTCTCCCTCTCCTTCCCCTCTAAAGATAAATAAATAAATAAAATCTTAAAAAAATTTTTTTTAAGGTTCTGGAGTATAGATGCCAAGATCTACTTGTTTTGTGGCAACCCGAGATGATAAGCCTTGTAAATAAATTTCTTTGTTTATTAAGTCTGCCACCTACCAATCTGGAATGACCTGCCTCTGTCTTTGGTCTCTCCTTGCCCTCTATGTACTTGGGCCAGTTTGTGAGACGATAGTTAGGAAGAATTTAACAACAAATTTTGGAGACTCTTTAATTACCTTTAATCAAAGGCAATAGGAAGCTAAGGGAAGGGCTATTGCGACCATGCCCTGGAAAGTGGCAGGCACGTGGTAGGGCCTGGGTAAATGCTCTTAAATGAGCAAAGTGTCGGAGTGAGCACTAGGATTTTTGTTATGATGCATGAAAGGACAAATTGCTTTGAAGAGTCTGAGAAGACAACTGGGAAACACAACTTTGTGTTCCCAAAGAATGGTTTTGTGAAGCTTGACAATCTGAAGTGTGTTTTATAGCAACAAGTCTTGTCCTTTTATCCACTTTAGTCCTGAAAAAAAAAACAATTTTATTTTTATGATTGAATGAGTTCAGAATATATATTACGTCCACTCTTATGTCTGGAATCATCTTTGTCTCCTTTTATTACATTAACTCCAAATGAGCTTTTCCAATTTTCCATCATGTACTTTGCTGGTCTTTTTTTACCCTCTGAGTTTATGAACAGTGAGGTAAATATTTGAAAATTTGGAGCAACCAGCCAGCTGGGAGAGAAAAAAATATAAAAAACTTCCTCTTCCTCTGTGTTTTTTTAATTTTAAAATTTCAGACTTTGTCCCATAGGTGAATTCCTTTCAAGTCACCCACTGGTGGCCCTGGCTGGGTGCTCAGTGGGTTAGAGTGTCATCTCCATTCACCAAGACTATCGGTTTGATGCCTAGTCGGGGCACATGCAAAAGCCAACTTATGGACTCAAAGATAAGAAATGGAACAAGAAATGGATGCCTCTTTCTCTGGCCTTCTCCCCACCCTCCTTCTCCCTCTTCCTCTCTTTCTCTCCCTCTCTCTCTCTAAAATCAATTAAGAAAATAGTCACCCACTTGTTCCTCAAGGGGTCATTGGAGAGTTATTACTTTAAATATAGTTCCCAGGTATGAATTGAGATGCAGTGAAAGATTCAACTTTCTGAAACATACCTTTTGTATCATTTACCCAAAACATAGAAAGAATCAGGCAGTGGGCTAACAAGACTCAGAGCAGCCAAAATAGGCTGCACCAAATTGATGAATGGAGAGGGGGCGGCATTTTACACATGGGAGAGGCCTTCAGGTTCTACTCTTACTATACACTGAAGCCAACTAATTCTAATCAGTGGATTCTGAATACCCAGCAGGCTATGAGCAATGGGGTAGAAAGGGGAGTTGGAAAGCCTGGAGGTAAGCAGAAACAGTGAGGTCCCCAGAGGAGAGGAACAGAAAAACTAAAACCTCAGAAGAGAGCAAGTGTAAGGTTGATAAGCCTGTGTGCAAAGAGTCTTAGCCAACGCAACAGCCCCCACGGAGGCAGTCACTGAGGCGCATGAGGATGAGTCATCAGAAAATGTAATCTGTCTCAGAAAGCAGAGAGCACAGACGATAATGGAGAAAGATTTCCACTTAAAACCATGAATGTCTTCACAGTTTTGAAGCTGAGAGGAGTGGGACTTGCAGTCTTCTAGGAAGTCTGGCTTTTTCCAAAGGGTTCTGGGTGGCTGAGGTGTTACTAGGTGACTGAGATTGATTTTTTCTTCCTGGTTTATAGAACTTAAACCACTAAATGTTTGGTGAGATATGAGAATATCGGCCACTTGCCAACAAAGTTGTGTATGACTGGGATGTGTGGAAAGACGATGAAATGGAGAGTAGGGAAAACAGTTGTAAAAATTACTTGAGTTTAAAGTGTGGGGGTGTCTGATGCTAGCTAGGCACAGAATGAATGCTTATTCATATGTACAGAATAGAAGAGAGCTTCTTTCAAGACTGACTCTTGAAAGATCACCAGTGCTTTGGCGGTCACACTGAAAGCTGAATGTGATGGAGGGTGGTGGAAGGAGTCAGTTTGGGGAGCTCGGGCTGCACTAGGCTGCAAGGTAAGAGTTCCCAAGATGGAACTGCTCGTGGGAGCCCATGGTGCTGTGATAGGGCTGGTTTGCATGGCATTTGGATCCTGGAAGTGCTCCCACCATGTGAGAAGTCTGACTGACTGCACAGCCACGCAGGCAAGGCCTGCATTGGTGCCTCCCAGGCTGGTGAGGAGCTCCGTGTCAGGACTGGCCCTTATGGGCTACAGTGACTGTGCCAGTAGAAAATCAAGAAGACTCTCGAGGTGATTATTTTGATAAATCTAGCCTTCATTTCACTGAAACAAAACAACAAAAACTGAACTATTTAGGTTATTGATATAGATGGATTTATTTTTTGAATCATCCATGGAGAATGATTTCATAATAATTCACTGGATATAAGTTAAACACAGTCTCAGTTTTTAAAAGGGTGAATTTGTAGGGTTTTGAAAGATACAAATTTCACTAAAATTTCCACTCTTGGTTGACAGAGCATCATTTTCTCTAAAGTGTTTATGTGAACTGCATAAAAATGACATAATCATTTAGTGTATAATTTAATACTGTTCTTATTTATTTGCAAAGCACTTTTTATTGGAAAGGTTTTAACTATTTATGAGTCTTGTGAGGAAACCAATATTGCTCCTATTTTATAAAGAAAAATGAAGCTCACAGGACTGAAATGAGTGGCCTCCAGGATTACCAGGAAAAGAGTTAATGTTTGGAAAGAGAAGATAAAAGTTCTCTTCTAGTTGCATCTTCCTTCCCAGGGACAACAAAGTTGACATTTTGATGCATTTTCTCTGAGCTTTCCTCCCTTAGTTATAAATGCAAAATATATTATAATATTAGGCAAACATTTTCTTATGTCTTTCAGTAGTCTCTAAAAACATGATTTTTAATAGGTGTGTAACATTTCTTCATGCAGATGTCCCATAGTTCTCTCTTCCCTTGTAGGATTTTTGTATTTTTTTTTCGATTTGCTCTTGTATTGAATTTTGTGAGGAACATGTTTGTATGCACATATCTATGGGCAGAGAGGCCTGCTTTGTACAGAGATAGTCTGAAAAACCTAGAGAGGTAGAAAGCCACCATCAGTAAGCATTACCCTTCTAAGATGGAAAAGACAGAGCTAACAACTTGATTAATACTCAGAGTGTACAAGAGTATACATGAGAGATAATACTACAGCCTTGCGAACCTAAAGGTCACTGATTCAATTTCTGGTCAGGGCACGTGCCTGGGTTGTGGGCCAGGTCCCCAGTTCAGGGAGTGTGGGAGGTGACAGATCCATGTATCTCTCACACATTGATGTTTCTCTCCCTCTCTTCCCCTCTCTCTAAAATAAAGTAAATAATAAATAAAAAAATCCTTAAAAATAATGATAGTATTGAACTAAAAAATTGTTGGCGAGTAACAGAAATAATGCAAGTGTCATCCGTTAAAAAGAAAAAGAAAGAGAACACTATGACAATAAATCCCAAAGGCATGGAAGGAGCAGCAGCATGTAAAGACATGCTGTGCAGGGAGTTAATACTCACGAATGTTGGTTGCTTTGTTTGGTTTGCAAGAGCTGAGAGTTTGGACCACTGAGAAGGTAGAACTTGAGTTGGGCCCTAAAGGACCCTAGGTGTGGTGTGGATTTATAGTGAACCAGGTCTGGCTTCAGCTGCGAGCTCTGCTAATTACTGACATAGGAATTTGGGCCAGTTACTTTTTCTCCATGCTCAGTTTTCACATCTGCAAAAATGGGAATGATAATAATGTCAATGCCACAGAGGAGTTAATGAAATAATGACTGTGAAGGACTATCTAATGTTATTCATCATTGTAAACAGAAAATTTTCATAAGAGAAATTTTTCATAAAAATTTCATGGAATTTTAAATCATTTTACAGCTACTGTAGAATAAGACAAGGTTTCACACAGACAGAAAATGTCTTGCCCTCTAGTATTTGAAACAGCAGAGCAAGCAGGAGTTCAGGGCAGCAGGGAAGTGTTCAAGAAGTGTTATGTTCTAAAGCGGGAGCAAACCCAACAGAGAACTGCGAGAGTACACGTCAAACGCTGTATCTCGTTCTTCTTTTGAAATGGTTTTGCCTCTAGAACATTTGCAGGTCACTGCTCCTGGGGTGCAACACGGCTCGTTGGCAGGACAAAATGTTGGTCTCGCAGTCATTCCACGTGCTCTGGGGCTGGGGAGGACATGTGCTTGCACTTGGCCTGTGAGGATGCCTGTTCTAGATAGATGGAGGGTAGTACCTTTTTTGTGTCAAAATAAAATTGTACAAAATTATTCATTTGCTATGCAAATTGGAAGCATAAGTAGAATGGAAAAACAATCTTTCCTTCTTAAGGTCCGGAGGAAGAGAAAATCTTTGTTGTCAGGGGGACTAAGTGAAAGATTCACTTGGCCAGCAGGGGGCGGATTTAGGAGTGTAAATGGGTTGGATGGGATAGAAACATGGGTTCCTGTATTTTATTTGGGAAAGGTTAATGCATAGAGAGGAAGTCCTGAGAGTGGGTGAGGAAGAATGGACCTGACAGAGGACCAGGGAACTTGGGCTGGGTGTTCTTGGCCCAACATTCTGGGGCTGTACCGGGCAGCACAGAGGAGAGGTTAGGCTGGGGCCAGGGAAGGCTATTACTGTTTGTGTAAGTGTGCAAGTGTGTATGAGAAAATGTGTAAGCATGTGAGTATGTGAGAATGTATGTGTGCATACATATGAGAACTGTGAGTGTGTGTGCAGGAGTATGAGAAAGCGTATGTATGCTTATGAGAATGTAGGAGTGTATAACTGTGAGTATGAGGTATGTGAGGGGTATAAGTGTGAGATTGAGTGTACATATGTGAGTAGGGGTGTGTGTGTTTGTCCAATCAAAGGAAATCTCAGGTTTGAGACCACTAATCAAGGTCTTCTCTAAACTTTTAACTAGAGTTCCTGGAGTTTTAACTTATAGCACTCTCTGATATCAGCTCGGTGGGAGACACTTTTTCTGGGGTAGCCACACACAGCATGGTATTAAGTACAGAAATCCAGGTATCAGCCTGCCAGTGGCCTTGTTTGCATAAACCTGGGCAAGTACCTTAACCTCTTTTTCCCCTAGTTTTCTTGTCTCTAGAATATGGAAGATAAGAATAGTTCCTACCTCATAAAAGTGATTAGGAGGGTTAAATAAATGAATTAACACATGTAGGGAATTTAGCAAAGTGCTTGGAATGCAGTAGTTGCTGGTAAAAGTTAACCACTATTAAATATTGAGTAAAGGGAAACTTCATGCCCATTCAGGCTGTCATTTGAAAAAATTACATACTATTTTGAGTAGTTAAAACATTCACATCAAAGATCAAGATATATAACAAAGTGGAAATTTGTGCTCACCTTTGCCTACCATTCCATTAGTTCTCACACCCCTGTGAACACATAGCCACTGTTCAAACTTCTAGAAATATTTTACTTCATGCATATAGATGCAAAAACAAATATATATCCTCCCTTTATGCAAATGATAACATGATATATATTGCTTCTGTACTTTTTCTTTTTAAACTTAAAGATATGGAGAGCTTTCCATATGGGTGTAGAAGAATAAGCTTCCTTACTTTAAAAAAAAGCTGCATTGTATTCCATTTTTTTTGAATGTACAATAACTTACTTTCTCATCTGCTCTTTATGACCATTTAGGTTGTTTGCAATCTCTTCCAAACTCTCTGATGTGATGTCTTTGGAGCCCTCTGCTGAAACCTTTCTGGAAGCTTATCCATGTGCTATGCAGACAGGGGAGAAGGATCTTGTACCTCACTTGATCCCTTCTGTTTGCTATATAGTAAATCGCGATCAGGACAGAGTTGTATGGGATTTCAGTTTTGTATGATCAACCTTCATTAATTCATACCCGTGTGAACTGTGTTCCTCCCGTGGATGAAACCTTAGCCAATTGGTAATAACTTACACATCTGCTGCCTGAAAATGAGGAAAAGGCCCCTAAGCGGACCATCCAGAAACAGGCCCTTTCCTAGGATAGTGTTAACTTGCCAGCAGAGGGCTCTCTTCTTTTGGGAAAAATGAACATGCCTCTGGGAAAGGTTTTAAACTTAATGCCCAGACATGGAGTGTGGTTTGTCTCTTCTCCGAAGTTGCCCCAAGTCACAAAGGTAGTTACTGCTACAGATTCCCGGCGTGTCGTTCCCTCGGATATTTAGGGTTTAACTGACTACTGCGGTTGTCAACGTGTTTGGGTGTGTTTATGTGGGGGAGGTCTGTGAGGAGGAAGCAGGTTCAGCATTCCACAGGGGTTTTAAGGCCAGGCCTGTGATCTGACCCAAATTTTAGCCTTTCCCTTGTTTAGGATGTGAGGCATCTTGGCCTCGTTCTGCACTGCGAGATTTAGAAAGCCCACACTCCTGGAACAGGGTCCCTGGGCTATGCTTGTGAGACCTGTTGCAGGGCCCTGACCCCTGTTTGTAAAGCCCTGTCTATATGACCCCCAGCCGTTGCTCGTTGAGGAAAAGGCTCTCAGCAGGCAGGTGAAAATCCATCTCAGCACTTTGAGAGGAAGAGGAAAGGAGCGGACATTAATCTACTATCTCCTGAAATATGTTTGCTGGGGATAGATTACTAGGCCCTATTTCTCTTGTCTGGCAGATATTATTCCTGTCAGCCTCTAACCATTCCTGCCACCACCACCACCACCCTGCCGCCTCCACCTTTCCAAAGCAGTTCAGGAAGCCAGGGCTCAAGAAAGCAAAGTCTATTGCCCAAAGTATCACAGGTAGTCACCACTACTTAGAAGCTGCAAGTTCTTAGCTGGAATTGCACTGCTGGCCACTGCGACTACAGAGTCCACACTTTGTTTTCCAGGACAGCTCCCTCCCTGCAGGGTGTCAGCAGCTTAGCCCTGACCTGAGAAGGTCGAGGTCACGGACTGAGCTTCAGTGAGGACATTTCCCCTCTACTTCTGGCCTCTGGCCCAGTTTGACAACCAACTTAAAGCATTTTTCTTTTTCAGGTAAAGGTAAAGGGATATCCATGAGTTTCTATTTTCCTTTCTTCAGAGCATACCTAGGCTGCTATTGAACAAGCTCCACGAACATAGAAGACACATGGGGATTGAGAAAGTGACTGTAAGCTTGCTTCCTGCAAAATGGCCTAGCCTGTGCCCTGAGCCAACCAGCGCAGGTGCACACGAAGCCCTGTGCCCCAGGCTGTTCCTGTCCTCCAGCCAGAGGTTTTCCAGCTAGAGGGACCAGGAAGGCTTCAGGCTGGCGGGCCCATCCCAGGCCAAAGCTGGCCTCTCCATCTGATTTTGCTTTAAGAAAGAAGAGGCTCAGAATGAAGAGAAAGGGTGGGACAAGGTGTTTAGATGCTAGTCAAATGAGCCCTACAGAGCTTTTCATGGTGTTCCACGTAATTTTGCACAAGTGAAAAGTACTTGACAAGGTATAGCCTATGTAAATAACATTTTGCCTATTTTTAAAATCAGGAATATTCGGCACACTGCCTTTAAACTCAGTCTTATTGGACTAGCTTCCAGTATTTTGACAAACTTTTTCACATGATCTCTTTACCATTCACAATGTTTCACATCTGTCAGGCATGTGCCAACAATGTTTATTTGTTCAAATCTCTCTGACTTGCAATAAAATTATGTGGACGTTTATAAGTGAAAAGGAATTTTATTCAAGGGGTGGATGTGAAAAAGGAGTTACTGCTGACTCGTTCCTAAGTCTCGGAGACTCTACATTGGTGGCTCAATCCCTTGGTTCTCAGACTTGAGCATGCATCAGAATCACGTGGAGGGCTTCTCAGAAGACATGCTGGGTGGCACCCCTACCTCCCTAAGTCTGGAGTGGGCCCCCAATTTTGCAATTTTTACCAAGTTCCCTGGGGATGCCGCGGGTCCCGGGACCATACTTTTAGAATTACAGCTTTACCCCTGCAAAGCTCAGGGTACATAGTAGAAACATTACTGCTTCTGCCTCACCCCTCCCTCCCATGTCTGGTAGGAGAAGGCAGTGACTAAGAGGGCAAGCTTGGGACTCAGAGAATGAAGTTTGGATTCTTCCTCCACTAGTTTCAGCTATGTGTTCTTGGCTAATTTATTTAACTTCTTAGCAGCTCAGTTTTCTCATTTCAAAAATGGGGATACTTGCTTCTAGTTCATATGGTTGCTATGTGGAGTGACAAAATGTATATAATTGGATTAAAACATATATTATGTTGTATAGACTATATACTACATGGTAGCTCTTCTTTCTGAGAGTCCCTGCATATCTCTGCAGTAGCTTACTTATTAGGTTTACCAACCATAGGACAAAATAAAACAAATTACATATAAGCCATAATTATTTTAAATAATTGAGGAGGTAGTATTTTTTTTTTAAAGAAGCACTAAAACTCCCATTAATGAAACACAGCTCTGGCATTACTATTGTCATTACCCGAGGTCCGAGGAATGTCTGCAGCCTCTGAGCTCATCAGTGCTGAGGAAGTGGGGGAAAGTTAGAAAAAAGATTCTTTGGGTTAGTAACTTGCAAAAAATGAAACTCAAAACTTTCCCAGCTGTGGGAATAGGCAAGGCTGTTTCAACTTTTAAAATTTGATCTTAACATGCCCACCCCTTGTAAAATTGCTTCCCTTCCTAGCCTGTAAGGGTAATGGAAATTCCCACTCCTTCCATTTATGGCTGTGTGTCTCTGGAATGCAAATTGGATTTTCTGGGAGCAATAGTACAGGCATTAATCCAGTAATACTCACTCACTCTCTCAGGTTAGATTATACTAGATTAGGTAGGTGTTCACCTTGGAAAATCCAGTGTTTGCCTCAAAGGAAGGAATAGGACCTAGAAGAAGCTGAGTGGGAGGAAAGATCTAGAGTGTGGGGCCAAGTGGGACTTAGGGCAACCAAGGGCACTGGGGGGCAGAAGAGAACTGCCGGTGACCAGTTTAGCCACCTGCTCATTCTGCCAGGGAGTGCTCCAGCCGGGCCTTCCTGCAGTTAGTTCTCTGCAACTTTTAGGTCCTACACAGTTTATTCTAAGGCTGTGTTCAGAAAATTGCTTCTTTTGTGGTGAAACTCGGGAGGGTGGTTTTGGCTGCAGAGTTCTCAGGGGCCTCAGTGGCACCACCTCCTCTCCAGGCCCCTCCCTTCATTTTGCATTTGGAGAGCCACTAACCCTGAAAAGAAGGAAAACGCTATCCTAGGTGTGTGTTTGGTCCAGCCAAGCAGTTACCGTTTTGGGGCATTTAGGTAGCAATAACCCGGTGAGTTCCCCTCTACTTCCAATGATGACTAAATCACCTGGAACAAATGTTACCTAAGCCTTGTCCTAATATCATGGGACATCCTGAGACTATGCAAGGGTAAGGCTTACTGAATAGCAAGCTATGACTTTTTTTTTATCTTAATAGCTTATGCTGACTGGGAATCTTAAAGCAGATTCCACTGAAAGTTTCCAGTGACTTTTAAAAAGTTTAAAGATTTTTTTTGAGTTACAGTTGACATTGAACATTGTATTAGTTTCAGGTGTACTGCACAGTGGTTAGACAGTTATGCAACTTATGAAGTGATTCCCCCCAGTAAGTCTTGTACCCACCTGGCACCATAAATAGTTACTACAGTATTAATGACTATATTCCTGAGGCTGTAATTTACATCCCATGACTATTTTGTTACTGCCAATATGTACCTAGTGTCATTTTCCTGGCTATCAGGTGGAATTCGAACAGAAGGCCTGTTTCCCACTTTAACCTCAGCACACAGGCTCGCCTCACTTTGTGACAGAAGCACCACGCATCACACATTAGGTGGTAAAGCCAGGAGGCCAGATGTTTCATTTTTGTAGCCCCTTTCAGGTCCTTGGGCTTTGCTGCAGGCTGTGGTCTGCTGTCCTTTCCCAGCGGGTAGCCTTGCATTTCAAATCTAAAGTAAACAAGCATCCACTTGCAGTGCCCTGTGACTGGATGGCGCTGCCAGCTGGGGTGATGGCCTTGAAGGCCAGGGGCAGGGCTAAGTTCAGGTTTGGCTGGTCTGGTATTAGACTTCAGCCCTGCCCTGCCTTTACTTGGCAAATGGGGAGGGATGGGCGGTGGGAAGTCATCCCTGTGACCAGTCTCCTTGGCCCACATTGGGTCTGTGTTGGAAGGTGAGTTAGTCCTGTGGCCTTTGGAGGGGCCTGGTGGAGGGGGAGATGGGGAAGAGGGTATCCTGTGACTATTCAGGAGGTTAAACAGTTTGGCATGGTCCTGTGGGTCATGTGCATACTATAAGAATACATTAATATTAAATATGAACATTAAAAAATAATAATAGAGTAAGATGGTTAGAGAAATTGAAGGTATTTGGAATGAGTCATTTCATGGCTCTTGGCACTACCGTATTTATACTCAAGAGTCCTGTGGGCACTTCTTAGAAGTAAGTTCCTCAAACTCAGATCTATGTAAAGATGCCCCATGTCAGTTCTGGGAAGGCGCTGATTAGTAGAATTAGAGTTGGGGGTTAGATCAGGAGCCTACAAGTTCTTGCTAACTCGAAGATTCTCTGAATTACTCCAGACTTGTAAGGTGAAACTTCCTAACCGCCTTTGCAGGCGGTTCTACAAATTGACCTTTCTCACTATTGCCATACCTCTTCCTTGGGAATGGCTCTCTTTGGGGCCTGGAGTCACTTCAGAGATGCACGTCTGTGGGTTCTCCTGGGCAAATCTTTTCGAGAAGCTGTACACAATTTGGTTGAGGTCTTCATACGTTATTACTGGATGGGACCCTTATGTGCTAATAAGGGTCAGGCAGAATGTTATTGTCCTGACTAATTCTCCCTCCAGGAGGAATCTTCTTTACTTAAAGCAGAATGGTTTCTAGTTCATAAGAAGAAACATATTATATAAGTCTTTCAGAAGGAAAGACTGGCTTTGGATGCTTTCCTTCTTTCAGAAGGAAAGACTAGAACTGGCTTTCTAGATGCTTCTTAGAATCAAGTCTTGCTTATGATAGAGGTTGAATTCATGAGGACTGGGAAAGTAGATTTTCAATAGAAACACTTTATTAAATGCAAAGAAGAGGATCACTCCAAATCTAAAAGCTATTCTTCCCTATTATGTTACCCTCCCGAGAGACTATCTATCTCAACATAAAAACTTCAGATGCTTAGGAATAACAATAGTCATTCCGAGTCTCTCTCTATCATTATTGTAAGTATTAAATCCTTAGGGAATCACTTTGAGGTGCATTTTATTGAGGGGCTTTTACAGATGAATCTTGTCCAAATGTGCAGCAGCAGAGAAGTGAGAAAGCATTCCTTCCACCCCCCCAGGCCCCTCTGATGTTCCTTTGGCCCCAACCATTCTTCTTCCACCATCTCTGGCTCCCGCCAGCACAGATCTGCTCTCTTAGGCCAGCTTCTTGCCAGCTCTCATGATCCTCCCAGACTTCTCTGTTTTTAGACATTGTACCTTCCTCTTGCTCCTTGCAGAAGAAAAACTTCTCCCCAACTGCTCTGTGACTTTCCTTCCAGGGACTTAGCTTCCCCATTTGTAAAAGGGGATAATTGCCAGGAGTCATCTCACTTGTTACCCCACCTCACTAGGCACGGTGAGCCCACCTCTGATACACCTCTAGGGCAGGAAGTACATGGGGGCCTGGGATTTTTGTTTCTTATTCTTAAACTCTTCTTAATGTCTTATTAGTGCTGCCCCAAACCTGTTGCTAATGTGCCTGGCCAGAGCCATCCGACTTCTGCTGCTTTATCTCTCTCCTCATTCTGGAATCTCACCTTCTCCAGTTAGTAGCTTTCAACCTTGGGCAAACAACACCACTTTTTTGAGCCTCAGTTTTCTCACCTGTATAAAATGGGTAGATAATATTTATCTTGTGTGGATTAGTTGTGATGATTACACCAGTGCATATCTTATAGAAAATCACCTGGCAAACAGTAGCCACTTGGTTTGTTTTAGTTCTCATCTTCCTTGATTTTGGCCTGAGAATCAGTAATCTTTTATGTAGCAGGTATTAGGAATCTTTTAAACCTAGTCTGCGGGATAGCTGAGCCCCTTCACAGCTCTGCCTCCACGTGCCCATGTGCATCCTCACTCTACGTGGCCTCTAGTCCCAGACTCTCAATGCTTTGGAGGCTACTGCCTTTGGGAGCCGTCCCCGCTCTCTATTACATCTTTTTTTTTGCTTGCCTGTGTCTTCTAGGCTTACCTCCATGCCATCACCTCTAGGCTCTTCTTGCTGCCATTGCCAGGTGCTGAATATAATAATACCTGCTTTGCATACCTCAGGGATTATTGGAAGGATCAAAAGGGTTGACTTATACAACAGCAGTGCTTTGTAAAGTAAGATAGGGTGCTTTCATGGGCATTACGATGATGATTATTTTCGCTTCTGCACTATCTTCAGATGACTAAACATATCCACCCAGCCTGGACCTTCTCAGCATAGTCTTATCTATTGTGGACTCTCTAATACTGGTTGTGCAATCTGACAGTTTAAGTAGCAGAAGAACTTGTTGGTAGACAGCAGTGTTGGGGGTGGAGAATGCCTGAGTAATGAATTACCTTCTTTAGGGTCCCAGTGGGAAATCGGGTACCCTGGAAAGCGTTAATTTACCTCACTTGAGTGAGTGCTTTAGACCCAGCAAGCATTTCATTTGCCCAGGCAGCCCATTGTGATGATGACATTAAATAATCATTATCATTACATGGAAATCCTGTCAACTTGGGGATTTAGAAAGTGTTTCTTAAGTCACATATACATTTAAGCCACCAAGATGCACAGAATGTTCATCTAGAAGAAAGTATTTATGAAGACAACATTTGTTTGTAATTGCCAGCATTTGGCAAAGGCAGGAAATGAAAGAGTGAAATGAACCACAGCTTTGGATTCCTTCCAGTGTTTTTTCCAATCCCGTATCTTCAAGACTAGGGAGGGAAGCCTTCCTGTTGTGGACCACGAGCTCTAGGGAGGAGAGTAGGAGCCTGCAAATGCCGCACCCCCTCCTCTAGGAAGTCATTTCAAAGGGAGCTGCCTCCAGGGAAAAGCAATAGCCCATTGGCCAATATTTATTTATAGTCTTATACTCTGTAAACTTGTCTTCTTTTTAAAAATTAAGAGCAAAAAGTATTTTGGTTCTTGTTTGTTTGCACCACCTCCAGGCACTCATATCTGTTTTCTTTATTTCTGTGCTGGTTGCTCAACATCTTTGGTCTTGATGGAACTGGTTTCATTCCTCAGCCCTTCCTTATTATTAATGTTCTTATTATTGCTTAGTTCTTCTATGTTTGCAGTGTCCTTGACAATCCTTTTTTTATTAGCTGTTCTTTGCAACAACACAGTAAGGTGGATCAGGCTTACTGAATATTTATCCAACAAATTGTCTAACATTTTCTTTTGTTGGCTTTTGTTAGGATTTATTACAACCATTCCCCACACTGCGCCCCCCCCCCCGGCCCACTCCCCCCCNCCCCCCCCCCCCCCGCCCCCCCCCCCCCCCCCCCCCGCCTTTCTTAGCATTGCCCTTCTGCAAGCAACTTATTTCATGCTCGTTCTTGTGGGGCTACATGAGCCAGGGTCTTGTGTCATCTGCTTTCAATTTGTGCTTGGTTTCTTCCTTGCTTGCCTGGCTTTCTCACCCTCCTCAAAATTATTGTTGCCTGTTCATGCAAATTGTGCTCAAGTAATCTAAGACAGGTTTGAGTAGAGGTTTTTTTTTTCCTTTCTTAAATTTAGGCACATTTCTAAGTGGCCACTGGCTACTAGTTAGTTCTTCAGCACATGATTTGTTACCAAATAATCAGTCAGGACTAATATTTTTGTGGTGTTTTTTGCTGTGGTTGGGTATATATTTGCTCTATGGAGAACCACTAGACTGCCAAGCTATAAAGAGAGATGCTTCAAGGGATGGGGCGGGATTTGTACTTTAACAAAAAGGACATCAATTCTGGTAAACCAAAAAGTGATCAAGTCTTCTAAAACCCACCATTATCACCATTTCTACTACTGCCCTCTCTTCCACCACAAGAGCTGGTGTACCCGGTCTCATACCACCATCAGAACTATTTTATTATGTTTCTATCTATGCACACACACCAAGATATCCTGACATCTAGGAGTTTATAAGCAAACAGATCACCCCTGAATACCATTTTAAATTTTGAATACATGATATGTCTGTTGTCCTTCTATTATTGCACCTTTTTATTTCCCTATTGTACTTACATCATGTCAATGTTATTGTTGACTTGTCTTTCTTACCCTGTAGACCCTGGGTTTCTTGAGGGCAGAGACCGTGTCTTATTCTTTATTCATGAAGTACTGTGCTACCCACTGGGGAAACCTATTAGGGGGTTAATAATTGTTTGTTGTGTGAACGTTAAAATGCTTTGATTAAACAAGAAAATGCCTTTGTAAACTATAACATGTTTTATAAACTAGTAAGTACTGTTCAAATAAAAATTCTTTTTTTGTTATAATTGCATTGCTTTGTCTATATAGCAATGCAGAATAATTTGAATCCTATGAAGCCGGACAAGATCTACTTATCCACTTTATGGAATAAGAGTGATGGCAATTTGACTGAATTTGCAAAAGATTAAAAGGATCAGCCGTATTATTATTATTTCATTTTCTTTGTTCCCATGCTTTTGACCCAGAGTCATCCACACGGACAGCCCTGTTTCCAAGGCTGGGGTTTAGTGTCAGCTCACCACTGGACTGGCCTAGCCAACAGGACGACATGGAGCGCTCCATGAATTTGCAGGCATCCTTGTGGAGAGGACATGCCAATCTAGTCTGTCTCCTTCCACTTTTTAGTACATGTGCCGCCCTAGTGAGCACCAGCCATAGCATTTTTGACTGCTTTCTGATGCTGGGCTTTCTTGGTCACCTGCGGCAATAGAGAGAGCCCAGCAATGGCTGGGAGGATAACCTCTGAATGTGTTTAGAATTTGTTAAAAAACTTCTTTGTTACACAGGTGAATATTTTAGAAAATGTCCTATGTGAAGTTGTACTTCCATGGGTTCTAGGTGTAGGTGGTTCTGGAAAGCTATGAGTTATTTGGTCCTGTGCCAGATTTAAGCCAATGGAATAGGATTTGCTGAAGTAATTAATGTTGTTAGCATTGTGAAAATGGTTCAGTGTTCCAGAAATCTCCCCCATCATGGAACTTATCTTAGAGGCTGTGAAGAGGGAGAAAACTGGCCCTTTCATCCACTATGTAGTGGCATACTTCTTCAAAAAAGCAAAAAAAAAAAAAAAAAAAAAAGAAGAAGACAAAAGAAAAAAGTCAACCAATTATTTCTTCAGAACAAACATTGCAACTAGTGATTAAAAAATAAGTTCTACTTTTGAGTCTGGCGCATTTCAATTACTTAAAAAATTCTGACTGACTGAATAAATGAATTAATTTAGCCTCCTTATCCTAGTTATCCAAAGTGTTTAACATTGGTGATGTAAAAAAGCCCCAAGAATGGCTTTACTGGCTTTTACCCAAGGGTATCTTGGGGTCAGTGAGCAATGGGGAAGAGCTCTGAGGTTGGGCCAAGTTCTTTCAAGAAGCAGCATTTGGTAAAAGCTCAGTTCTCCTATCAATAGTCCTTCAACTCTTTCTGTAGCCCTGTCAAACTCTTTTCGAAAGACAAATGCACTGTAGGCCCAAGCTGAATCACAAAGCCAGAATGCAAGTCCCACCCCCATCATCAAGACCTCCCAAATCAACCCTTTGGTAGACTTTGGGGATGGGTTTACAAAAGGCTGACAGTACTTTCGCATCTGTGTATAGAAACATTAGATTGGTTGCTGAAGGTAAAAAATTAGGCTATTAGAATTTATTGTGTTCAATGAAGTTGCCAGGAGGCTGCGTAGAGAAGCCTGACTTTCCATGACTTATCCTCATTCCTGGTCAGTGGTAGAAACCGAACATGTTGACTTTGGGATCTGGTAATTGTCTTAAATTAGTGGCTTAAAGGCCACAGAGCCACTTTCTCTCCTCTGCCGACTTTTCTGTTCCTTACTTCTCCCACTGATTCTAGTTTTTCTTCCTCATGTGCTAATCTCTCTGTTTGGCAGCGACTAGACATCAGAAGCCTTTTTTGTCTCCTTAGTTCTTTGGGTGCCGAAGATTTAGCTAATTGGGAATTGAATGGAGGAAAGAGTCCAGCAGGGAAATTTGTGCATGAAATGGATATTTCGTTCCTCTGAGGATTTGCCACAAGCAGATATAAAGCGTCTTTCTCACTCAAGAGTACCTCCAAGCACATTCACAAATCAATTAGTTACTGGCAGGGCAGAGAGAGTAGAGGCAGCAGAAGCCCTGTGGTGATAGCCAGAGACCCTGGCTGCTCACTCTCTCAGGCATGCTGTCCTTGATCATTAGATAACACAGTGACACTTCACCCCCTGGCGACTGTTTCCATTACAATCAAAACTTCAGAGAGAGGGTACGGCTTTCAGACTCTTGCTCCACTCCATTAATAAACAAACACCCACAAGGAGAGACTGGGGAAAAGGGAGACTGGCATCCCTTTGAGACAGCAAGCCAAGAAAAGGAAACAAAAGAAATCAATCTTTTATTTGCTCACTTTGACTCCAGAACACTTATGTATTCCCTGGCATGTTCAGTCGTTGACTAAGGTGGAACCCGAATGTTTCTCTCAGTTCATTAGACAGACAAACTAAGCGCCACAAAAGAATCTTAATTCTAAGAAGATGAGCCTCTTGGACACAGGCCTTCTAAGCTTACAAAATACGTGCGACATGCCTCCCGCCAGTTACTCAGCAGGCAGAGCCTACAACATATGCCTGAGGGGCCTTGGAGGTACCGAGTGAGGGCGGAATCTGAAGAACACCTAAAAATGTGTCCAACTGAGCTGTCAGAGGAATTCTCATCAGTCACTCTGCAGGAACAAAAAGAGTTTCTGAAACGCACACATCATTTTAGAAACACGCTTTGAACTTTGAGTTCTCAGCTTGTTGATAATTGGCAGAGGGGAGGGGTAGAGGTCACAGGATGGGAGAACAGGGTGACCACTGCACTAGGTTCAAGAGAGTAAAGGTGAACCATCCTTCATAAGATTTGGAGCCTTTCAGACTATTCAGCAAGCTGAGGGGTTGGAAAGAAAACTGCTTCTTATATAATAGCTGAGAGCTCTTATCTCATTCTTGGGAACAAGCTGAGGGTAGGTGGCAACTATTTTGGTCTTCGGTTTCACAGTTGGCAGAGCGGAGGTATAGGGAAGGGAATTGGTCTGTCAGCCCACTTAGCTAGATGTGCTTGTGAAGAGAATTCCTTTGATGCCCCTCAGCATTTCTCCATCCTCCATCAGTACCATTTACCACCTCTGCTCAGTGCTCTTTGGCAGCCTCCTAGAGAGTGGGAATTCACAGCACCACTGAGCTCACCCCACAGACTTGGAGGCCAAAGACCTGAGCTTGAATTCTGGCCCTTACTCTTACTAACTCTGCGGTCTTGGGCAAGTTGCTTAATCTCTCTGCAGTCTCCATTTGTTTCTCTTTAAAAATGAGAATGACAATAGCTATCTCATAGGCCATTGTGAGAATTAAAAATGCTTGAAATCCAGTGCCTTGTATAAGTCAGTAAATGTTAATTGGATCTGAATTTAAGGAAGAAATCATGTGAGCCCAGATTTCCTTCTCTGACAAGCATGCTCCAACTTACTGCATCTCATATATTCCCCCACACCCGTGATTCTTGAAGCTTGGGTTCTGGACCAGGAGCCTCAGAGGCACCTAGGAACCTGTGAGAAATGCAAATTCTCAGGCCCCATTTTAGACTGAATCAGAAACTCCTGGTAGGGTGAAGGGAGGACAGCCATCTTTGTTTTATGAAGTCTTCCCCGGGAGTTCTGCTGCGCACTCAAGTTTGAGAATCACTGCTTTATGTCAGCTTCATAACGGCAGGAGCAAAGCACCGGTGGGCAGCCACTGACATAATCCTCGTTACAACATGGTCGACGGCTTGAGCTCAGGCATGTATTGTTGGTACCACTGTATTTGCCCTGTCTTTGTGCAGTTGTTGAGAGAAAAGGACCATCCCACTGAACATTTAAGACATTCTGTGTGTGTGTGTGTGTGTGTGTGTAGGAGGTGGAATTGACAGAACATAGTGGGTCTGCATAAGTATGGAGCTAGTAGAGGAAGTTGTCAAATACAACCCCCAAACCCCCACAGTCCTTGCATTGTTGGAGTGTGCAGAGACATAACAAGGGAGGCATTGTATTCTGACATGGAAAGTCTAGAAGATGCCAACATTTATTAGTTATTCAAATTGATGCATAGAGTGTTGAGACACATTGAAGTGATTTTAAAAGTACTTTGAAAGTTGAATATGTGATGTAAAACTTGGATAATTTAGAGTTGTGGAGAAGATCAACCTTTCTCTTCATCTTTCCAACAGGGAATAGGAGGTTGTGTCACTTGATTGGCTCTGCATTTATTCCAAAGAACTTTGTAATGGCTTCCAGAGAGCCTCTTAGCAAGAATGGCTACTGTGCCCTTCCTCCATTCTCTGCCCCTACTTCTTCTCTATCACTTCTGTTCTGTTCTGGGAAGGTTTAGAAGCCCCCTCACTCCTTTTAGGGGGCAACATTGGTTGAGTTGACTTAGCAGTACCTGAAAGCATAGAATATTTAAATCCAAAGGCTTATTACTCTAATTCAATGCTTCCATTTTACAGATGACAACATTGAGGTGCAGAGATGGATTTCTCTGTCTCTAAGTTCAATGCTCTTTAACCTACTCCCTAAAGGAAGCATTGCCACACAGTCTGTAAGCTCAGTAATCATGGAGTGGGGCATGGAAAATGAAAGTCATGGAATTAGAAGCCCTTTTTTTCTCTCTGTTTTTTCAGATATTATCCTTGTTAAGAAGGTCAGTCTATATGTGGGTCCATATAATAATTTCCCACATTTGTTTCAATAAATGAGGAATGTGATGTTAGATTGGCCCCTTTTTAATTATAGACAGTAGAGAATGGGTAGAAGACAAAACAAAACAAGTTCCAAATAGTCCCTAATTTATCTTTTTGATGGAAGAGCTCATCATTGGCAGGCCATTAGCTTTTAATTGCTGCCAAAGTCACGCTGTTCACTTGGAGGGGGAAGAGCAGGCGGGACTCAATCCTCCAAATCATATTAATAATTTTTGCTTGCAACACTTGCATTTCCAGGCCCTGTTACTATTTTCTACCTATAAAATAGAAAAAAGATAATCCTTTTTTTCTTTGGTACTAGCAACATCAGGATTTTGCTTAGTATTCCTTACAGTTTGCTTGGTGTTCTTTGTGCCGACATTGTGAAGTGCCCAGGCAATAAGTCAAATAATTTCTTAGATGTTCAGGGTATAGTGCATACAGCCAATATGTAATTTTTAGGATAATGAGAGAAAACTTTGGCCTAGATTACTTCAAACCAGGCAGATCATCAGAATGAACAAAGTTGTGTGTGTATGTCTTTGAGCATTATTTTCTTTCGGACCCTGTAAACGGGACTCTGTGGTAAGGGCACATGCAAATATTCTTTGTACATTTATTATCACAATAGTAATGAACACTTATTTATTGACCACTTACTACATACCAGGTGCTTGTGCCTGTGACATCTCATTTATTTATCACAGCTTTTGATGGGTGAACTTTTATCCCCATTGTACAGCCTCAGCAAAGTTAAGTGATTTGTCACAGATTGGATTGGAACCCACTGTCCGACTTACTACTGTTTCACAAGCTTTTCTTTTTCTTTTTTTTTTTAAACATTTTATTTATTTATTTGTCTTTTAGAAGGGAAGGAGAGAGGGAGAGAAACATCAATGTATGGTTGCCTTTTGTGCATCCCCTGCTGGGAGTTGGCCTGCAGGGAACCAGCCTGCAACCCAGGCATGTGCCCTGACTGGGAATCGAACCTCGATCCTCTGGTTCCCAGGCCCGCGCTCAATCCACTGAGCTACACCAGCCAGGCACAAGCTTTTCTTAAATTTTAAAAAATATATTTTATTGATTATGCTATTTCAATTGTCTCATTTTCCCTTCTTTATTCCCCTCTGACCTGCACACCCTCTTCCACCAGCATTTCCCCACCTTCGTTAATGTCCATGGGTGGTACATACAAGTTCTTTGGCTTCTCCATTTCCTATACTACTCTTAACCTCCCTCTTTCTATTTTGTACCTACCATTTATGCTTCTTATTCCCTGTACCTTTTCTCCCATTCTCTTCCCTCCCCTCCCCTCTGATGACCTTCCATATGATCTCTATTTCTGTGAATCTGCTCCTGCTCTAGTTGTTTGCTTAGTTTGTTTTTGTTTCTTGTTTTTGTTTTTCAGGTTCAGTTGTTAATAGCTGTGAGTTTGTTGTCATTCTACTGTTTGTATTTTTGATCCTCTTCTTTTTCTTAGATAAGTCCCTTTAACATTTCATATAATAAGGGCTTGGTGAGTATGAACTCCTTGAACTTGACCTTATCTGGAAAGCACTTCACCTGCCATTCTAAATGATAGCTTTGCTGGATAGAGTAATCTTGGATGTAGGTCCTTGCCTCTCATGACCTCAAATACTTCCTTCTAGGCCCTTCTTGCTTGCAAGGTTTCTTTTGAGAAATCAGCTGATAGTCTTGTGGGAACTATTGTGTAGATAACTGTCTCCTTTCTTCTTGCTGCTTTTGAGGTTCTCTCTTTCTCTTTAATCTTGGGTAATGTAATTCTGATGTGCCTTGGTGTGTGCTTCCTTTGGTCCAACTTTTTTGGGACTCTCTGAGTTTCCTGGACTTCCTGGAGGTCCATTTCCTTTGCCAGGTTGGGGAAGTTCTCCTTCATTATGTTTTCAAATAAGTTTCCAGTTTTTTGCTCTTCCTCTTGTTCTTCTGGCACCGACATGATTTGGATGTTGGAATGTTTAAAGTTGTCCTGGAGGTTCCTAAGCCTCTCCTCATTTTTTGAATTCCTGTTTCTTTATTCTGTTCTGTTTGAATGTTTCTTTCTTCCTTCAGTTCCAAACCATTGATTTGAGACCCGGTTTCTTCCCTGTCACTGTTGTTACCCTGTAATGTTGTTTCACATAATGTGACCTTCATTGCTGCCTGGGTCTTTTTTATGCTGTTAAAGTACCCAGTGAGTTCCTGGAGCATCCTGATAACCAGTATTTTGAACTGTGCATCTGATAGGTTGGCTATCTCTTTAATGCTTAGTTGTATTTTTTTCTGGAGCTTTGACCTGTTCTTTCATCTGGGCCGTATATATATGTATTTTTTTTTTTTTGGTCTTGGCATACCTGTTATGTAGTAAGGGGTGGAGCCTTATGTGTTCACCAGGATGGGGCAACCTACATGGCTGTGTTGTGACGCTGTATGTGGGGGAGGGGTTTGAGAGGGAACAGTGCCACTTGCTCCACCTTCTGCCAGTTTTCAGTCACTTTCTCTGCTACCCACAAGCAAATTGGGCCCATCGGGTGCTGATTCTTAGGTGGGTGGGTTTGTGCACATTCTAGGATCTTGTGGGTCTCTCCAACAAACTCTCCTGTGAGGCTGAGAGTTTCTCCTGCTGCTGCCTCAACCCCCACAGGTGTTTTTAGTCAGAGGTTTTGAGGCTTTATTTCCCTGCACTGGACCCTTGGGTTATGCAGTTTGTCTTGCTCCCCAGTTGTTCCTCCTGGTTTATCTGCACAAGAATGTGGGACTGCCCAATCTGCCAGCCGCTGCCCTGCCCACCCTGGCCCTCCGGCAGCCTCCTTGCCATGAGTCCTCTCTGCCCCAGCTGCCCATCTCTGCCCCTCCTACTGGTCTGGATGAATATTTTTTAACTCCTTGGTTGTCAGACTTCTATACAATTTGATTTCCTATCAGTTCTGGTTGTTTTTTGTGTTTAAATTTGTTGTTGTCCTTCTTTTGGTTGTGCAAGGAGGCACCGTGTGTCTGCTTATGCTTCTGTCTTGGGCAGAAGTCTCCCTTCTTCACATGCTTCTTGAAAGTGTAAGCCTGTCCCCGTGTCCCTGCTTGCCGGTGGGTAGAGAGTGCTGCTGTGAGAGCAGGTGGCATCTATTCCTTGTGTAGATGACAAATTGTGGGTTAGGTGAGGAAGAGCTCACGTGATGTGTCTTTCTGAAGGAGCTTGAGTCTTAATGGTCAAAGGCAAGGGCATAGTCACCTATGGGAAAGAAAAGTAGAGGGACGTTTTAGGAAGGGATGGCTAACAGGGTGGAGAAGGTCAGGAGATGCTTGGGATTAGCCTCTCTGAGAAAGGTCTGGGAAAATGACTTAACCTACTTAACCTCTACACTGGGTTGTAGAATACGTAACATTTCCACTCTGTGCTGCCATCCTCCCTCCAATCATTCTCTATGCAGCAGGGAGAACAACCATCTTAAGTTGTCCATGGGAAGGCGTCGATGCCTGTGTTGCCATGCTTACATGTTGTAAGTCCCTGGCTTTCTACTGCACCTAGAATAAAATCTGAAGTCTTTACTTTTGTCTCCAAGGCTGTGACAGGTGCTGTCCACAGGACCCTGGGACTTACTGTATCTGTGTATTGGGCAGCTTTCTACTGTCATCACCTGCAACTTTCTGTCTGAGGTTTCCTGGCTGACAGTTGGATAGGCAGGAAGCCCCTGGGAGTTAATGTCCCAGGAGCAGGTCTCAACCAGGGATGGAAAAGAATTGGTGGAGAGGTATCCCAACAACCCTTGCTCTCAGTTGGTAGAACTCTGATGTGTGCTGTGTGCAGTGTTCCAGAGGCCTCCCAGGACTGACTCTCTTTGACCTAAGCGGTTAAGTGCTTTCTGACATCCCTGTACTGCCTTCCTTCCCTTCCTGTCTCACTTTCCTGCTCTCTCCTGTGCTTCCTCCAAATAAATAAACACTTGCATTCAAATCTTTCCTCATGGCCTGATTCAGGGGAACCCAACATAGGCCAGAGGTCTTGTTTGACCTGGCCACTGCCCATCTCTCCAACCTCATTTGGAGCTGTTTGCCAGCCACATTGCTCTTCTTTATGTTTTTTTAAACCTTCTAGGCTTCTTGGTGTGTGCTGCTTCTATACTTCTGAGGTTTGACTCATCAGTTAGATTTTAGCTTCAATGTCATCTCCTCAAAAGAGACCTTGAGGTCCTCGAACAGGGCATCAGACTCCCCTGGCTTTGGCCCCAAACACTGTGAGATTCGGGGTAGTGTGAGTGGTGGCCGCTCACATCTCTGATGGTCACATTCTGTGCCCTGTCCTGCCCACCCCTGCTTCCCATTTGATCTCCTGATTTTCCACATTCCTGGTCTTAGATGTGGCAGGCTGTACTCTTCGCTGTGCAGTTTGGGCTTCTTCAGAGCATTCCTGGGTTTATCTGTTGCACCAGGGTTAAGAGAACAACTTAAAACAGAAGGAAAGAGTAACAGCCAGGCTGACGGGAGAGACGGTGGAGGCAAATATTCAGAAGGTCTGTCTGACACAGATCAGAAAAACCTTTGAAATTATTGGATGTATCATCTGAATCCCATTCTCAGTATCTTCTGAGGCTTGTTCACCAATAAATGACCTTAAAATCCTTTATTGATTTTTCCCCACAAATCTTTGTGAGGGGACAGTTCTTTCATTTCTTTAAAGTTGGCTTTGCTGTTCAAGTGAGAGAACTGGATGGAAAATTATAGACCCTCTTGTATTTGAGCTTTCCATTCTCAGATAGGCTAGTACCCAAAGGTACACTTTCACTGAGCTGCTGCTTTTCCTTTCAAAGGAGCTCAGACAATGCATTTGAGTGAATTAAAAAGAGGCTCCCCCCCCCCACTGGGTGGAGGCTGCTCTGCCTGTGCTTGTGCAAGGCCTGGGGGGCAGCCTCTGCTCCTCCTCTCTGTGTGGGACCCACCTTGCACAGCTTAGGAGGGAACCTGAGTTTAGAGACCGAGATAGGGTGGCCCTGCTACAGGCAGTTCTAGCTTCTGAGAAGTGGCCTTTACACCTACTGCCATCACAGGCACTGAAGTTTACATCTTCCAGCTCTTTGAGCCTGATTGGATCATGAAATATCAGCACTTGGAGCTCCAGCAAGCGCAGGTGCCAGCCTCTCATTTTACTCAGGAGGAGACTGAGGCTTACAGCCATTTAATGACTTATTCAAAGCCCCACTGCTGATTTGTGGCACGTTTGAGATGAAAACAGACTGAATGTCATGGGAACATTCTTTAAAGACAGTAACTGTCTAAAAGGTTTTTGTAATTCTCAGGAAAGTCACTGAAGGGCCTGATGGGCTATGGGGACTTTTTAGCAAGCAGTGGCCCTAAGGGGAGGTCCCTTTGCAAATTTTCACTTTGGGCTCTCAAAATGAAAAATTTTGCCACTGGATGTTCCTTTCTTTGCATGTATTTCCAGAATTGTGGTGCTTGCTTTGAAACCTAGCACAATATAGATATGAGGTAAGAATTGATGTCGACCCTTGGATCTTATTTTAGATAAATACTATTGAAACTCAGCTTGCTGTCATTGGAACATTCTTTTGTTAGGGCCTGAAATAACTCAGTGACTAAGGGATTGCATTGAAAAACAAAGAAAAAAGTTTAATCCTTTGGGAAAAATTAATCCTCTCAGAAGTGTGGTAAGATAAGCATGGGTTTGGGTCTGTCAGACCATTATTAAGTAATGAAAAATGAATTCTCCTTCTTTGGGTTCAAATGAACTTGGGGTTTAAAAAAACAGATTTTATTTATTTATTTTTAGAGATAGGGAGGGAGACATACATCAATGTGTGGTTGCCTCATGTATGCCCCCAAGCGGGGAACCTGGTCCTCAACCCAGGCATGTGCCCTAACTGGGAATCGAACCAGAGACCCTTGGATTCGCAGGCTGGTGCTCAATTCACTGAGCCACACCAGCCAGGGCTGAATTTGCGATTAAAAGCCCTTCAACAATGGCACCTCCTACTAACCACCATGTGTTGCTGTACACTACTGAAACATTGTCATTGTCATTTTATTTAGTTAGACGTCGAATATTTGTTGAGCATGTTTTTCATTATGCGCTGAGTTTTTACATTCTACAATTTGAAGTAGAAGAGATTTTAAGAGGTTTTAAGAGCACAAAGTTGTCTGAAAAACATAAAATCAAAAGAATACAGTGTCTTAAATGAATGGGAAAATCTCTCTTCATAGAAGGTGGTGGATTATGTTTGTTGCATTGTTTCTGTAATGGGTCTGATAGTTTGTGCTGAATAATTCATGCTACTGTGACCAAGCCCCTTGGAAGCATGGACATATCCCTGAGGGACAGTGCCTAAAGTGAAGATACAGACTGTGGCCACAGACTTGAATTGTGCCGAATGGTTTCTTAGGGTTCTTTTGGCTAGTGCAGCATTGGAGAGCACTGGCCACAGATTAAGCAGATATGGGTTCAAATCCTACCTCTACTCTTTGCTTTGGGTTCAAGGGAGCTAACCTCTTTCAGTTTCAATTTTCTCATGAGAAAATTGAAGTAAAAATTTATCCTCATTGGGATCTATATTATATTGAGATATAGTGTTATAGGAACAAAATTTTAATTTTTTTTTTAGTAAAAGCTCTTTTCTAAGGAGGGTGGGTCTGGATAAAGAAAAGGCCCTCTTCCTGCCTCGTGCTTTGGACTTTGTTGTGAAAGTCTGGGAACAGGAGATGGGGGGTAGGTATGTCCTTGGAGAATTTTGTCTGTTTTTAGAAGAGGGAGAAGAATGGGTCAAGGAGGAGAGGAGGGAGAAGGGAGGTGAGAGGAGCCGGCAAGAAGGAGGAAGGCAGGAAAGCGACGAGGCCAGTGATATGGCAAGGTGATGGTGCTGGTGAGGCGGAGGACATTTTCAGAACTGTGATGCTCCCGGATTTGTTAAAATTGTGTGTTGCTCTAGCGGTCTTTGTTTTTCATGCCATCAGCTGGTCTCCTTGCTGCCTTCTGCTCCTGGCTCAATATTTGATAAGGTCTGCTATGCTCACTAACGTTTCGTGGACATTCTGTTGTGTGTGTTATGTAAGTGGTGGCGGTGGGGGCCTGGGTTTCATGTCTGATCAGTGAGATGACACAGCTGTCCAGGAGGCAGAGATCAAGAGAATAAAAGCCCTTGAGAATTTGCAGAAGCTTGGTGAGAACTTCAGATTTTCGTAGGTCTTAGTTGTTCTACCCAAGCTGACCTGACCTTAAAGCAGGCTTTAACTGATACCTGAATATCAGGATACAGTATTTAGTGAGCTTGTACTCTGAACCAGGTGCTGATATATGAATGTTGTATTTCTTATCTCCTTCCATTTGCTCGACAAATACTTATTGAGGGTCGAATTTGATCCTCACAAGTCAGTTAAGTATTAGAATATCATAAATAGCCCCATTTTATAGATGGAGAAACAAGCTTGAGGGAGGTGTGTAACTGGCCTACCGTTATCAGCTAACATATCTATTTTAAAACCAGAACTTGAGATAAGGTATATCTCATTTCCAAGTCCATGCTGTTATTTGTTTTGATAGCTTACCCCCCACCATTATGTATTGTCTTCTGCCATAAGGAATGAATAATGATTGATGTTTGAAGTTCTTGACACATAATAGGTGATTTAAGTCACATTCCCTAGAAGCAGAGCCTGAGTTAGAGATTCTTTTTCTTTATTAAAGATTTTATTTATTTATTTTTAGAGAGAAGGGAAGGGAGAAGGAGAGGGAGAGAAACATCGATCTGAGAGAGATCTATACGTTGTCTTTCACATGCTCGCAACTGGGGACCTGGCCTGCAACCGAGGCATGTGGCTTGAAGGGAAATTGAACCGGCAACCCTTTTTTTAAAAAAATTAATTCTTATTCAAGTACAGTTTTCTGTCTTATATTCCCAGCCCTGACCCCCCTGCCCCAGTGCTCCCCACCTCCTTCCCATTTCCACCCCCACCTTAATTATTGTCCATGTGTCCTTTATCCTTATTCATGTGAGTCCATCCCCTTTTCCCCTATGATTCTCTCCCCTCTCCCCTCTGGACCCCATCAGCCTGTTCCGTATTTGAGTGTCATTGGTCATATTTTGCTTGCTTGTTTGTTTTGTTGTTTAGATTCCTGTTAAAGGTGAGATCATATGGTATTTGTCTTTCACCGCCTGGCTTATTTCGCTCAGCATATTGCTCTCCAGTTCCATTGATGATGTTGCAAAAGGTAGGAGCTCCTTCTTCCTTTCTGCAGCATAGAATTCCATTGTGTAAATGTACCATAGCTTTTTGATCCTGTCATTTACTGATGGGCATCTAGGTTGCTTCCAACTCTTGGCTATCGTAAATTGTGCTGCTATGAACATCGGGGTGCATAGGTTCTTTTGGAGTGGTGTTTCAGGGTTCTTAGGATATACTCCTAACAGTGGAATTGCTGGGTCAAAAGGTACATTCATTTTTAGTTTTCTTAGAAAATTCCATACTGTTTTCCATAGGGGTTGTACCAGTCTGCAATCCCACCAACAGTGAACTAGGGTCCTCTTTTCCCCACAACCTCTCCAGCACTTGTTTGTTTCTTTGTTTATAATAGCCATTCTGACTGGTGTAAAGTTGTATCTCATTGTGGTTTTAATTTGCATCTCTCTGATAGCTAACGATATCGATCATCTTTTCATGTGTCTCTGGATCCTCTGTATGTCCTCCTTGGAGAAATGTCTGTTCAAGTCATTTCCCCATTTTTTAATTGGGTTGCTCGTCTTCTTTGAGTGAAGTCATGTGAGTTCATTATATATTTTGGAGATTAAACCTTTGTCTGAGGTGTCATTGGCAAATATATTTTCCCAAGCTGTTGCTTCTCTTTTTATCTTGATACTGTTTTCCTTAGCCATGCAGAAGCTTTTAATTTTGATGAGATCCCATTTGTTTATTCTTTCCTTTATGTCCCTTGCTCTAGGGGACGTATCAGTAAAAATATTGCTGCGTGGAATATCTGAGATTTTCTTGCCAATGCTCTCCTCTAGGGCTTTAATGGTTTCACGGCTTATATTTAAGTCTTTTATCCACCTTGAATTTATTTTGGTGTATGGTGTAAGTTGGTGCTCAAGTTTCATTTTTTTGCATGTAGCTGTCCAGTTCTCCCAACACCATTTGTTGAAAAGGCTGTCTTTACTCCATTTTATGTTATTGCCCCCTTTGTCGAATATTAATTGACTGTAGAGAGTTGGGTTTATTTCTGGGCTCTCTGTTCTATTCCATTGGTCTATGTGCCTGTTTTTGTGCCAGTACCAGGCTGTTTTGATTACAGTGGCCTTGTAATACAGTTTGATATCAGGTATTGTGATCCCTCCTACTTTGTTCTTCTTTCTCAAAATTGTGGCTGCTATTTGGGGTCTTTTATGGTTCCATATAAATTTTTGAAGTGTTTGTTCTATGTCTGTGAAATATGCCATTGTGAACCGGCAACCTTTCAGTTCACAGGCCGGCGCTCAATCCACCGAGCCAGGGCAGTGTGGTTCTTGTTAAAGGGATTTGTTGAGAAAGTGCTCTCAGGAGAAGGCATACGAAAGAAGGAAGAATAGGGCAGGTGTAATGGTGAATTTTATGTGTCAACTTGAGTAGTCCACAGGGTGAGCAGACATATGGTTAAACATTATTCTGGGTATGTTTGAGGGTATTTCTGGATGAGATTAATATTTGAATCAGTAACTGAGGTAAGCAGTTTGTCCCCCAACCCCGCCCCGCAATGGACATCACTCATTCACAGGGTTGCCAGGAGTCAGAGCTGACTCAATAGCACACAATCATAATATGAAGTTTTAAAATTATTAAAAATATAAAAGCAATAATGTTAATTGTGAAAAGTTCCAACAACACAGAAGGATATAGAGTGCATACTAGTCTTCCTTAGCCATTTCATGCTAGTCTCCTCTGTATTAGCATGGAGTACATCATCTCTCAGACCTTGGATTCTGCATTTACACATATGCTCACACACGCACATCCACATACACACCTGATTTAATGGGATCTTATTTCACATATTGACTTGGGACTTGTATTTTTCACCTAACCACATATCTTGGGGGATCTCATGTCAGTATGTTAGATCTTCCTCATTCTTTTTAATAGGGCTGCAAATTTTGCTAGCATGTATGTATCATAACATATTTAACTATTTTTCTATTAATGACATTTAGTTTTCCCATTTTTTCTTTCACAAACATTGCAGTAATGAGCTAGATAAAATACTGTGTTCTGTTTTTTAAACTTAACTCTATGTTGCTACACAGCCATAATTAGTTTAAAATTGCACCATAATGATCTATCATGTTGATGTATCATCATTTATTTAATTATCTCCCTACTGCTGGTTGCACAGGCAGCAAATATATATATATTATAATACATGTATATATAATTTTTCTTTATTTTGAATTAATTTCTTATTCTCAGGAATAGAATTAGTAGTTCAACTCTAGAGCTTGGCCTCCTTTGTGTTATGCTAAGTAATCTACTAGACAGCCTCTAATGAAAGAATGTTGTAAAGATATATACTTTGCATGGATTGCTACTTTGCATTAATGATAAACACAGGTATAAGGGGCAATGTATACTCAGGAAATAGGTCCTACAGTCAGTGAGTGATAGGTAGAATCCTCTCTCCAAGACCTGTGTTGAATAATTGTAAACCTGCCTTCTCATTACTGGGTGTGTGCTTTTGGCATTTGCTATTCACACATGCATGTTCTAGCTTTATCTGTTTGCAAATAGATAAAGAAGCAAATAGATAAAGATAGGGAGATTTGAAGTACTGGCATTTCTCAGGCAGAATCAATTCAGTGATACAGCAGTAGTCCATGTAATGAAAATTAGTAACTGTTTGCATAAAGAACAGATAATTTACAGAAACACCCATAGAATAATGGTGGTTTCATGCATCATGAATAATAATAATATTATTAATGTTATAGTTACAATAAAATTATTGATATTAATATTATCACAGCTAAAAATTGAGTGCTTACTATGTTCCAGGCACCATTCTAAAAGTTTTACTTAATACATGTTTCATCCCCACAACAATTTTTTGGGATGGGTGCTTTGATATCCCCATTGGATAGATGAGGAAAGTGAAGCGCAGTGAGCTAAGGTAACTTGTGCACATCTCCCAGGTGGTAGGTGGTAGAGCTGGATGTGACTAGTCCTGGTCTGTTCTCTTGACCACAGAGCTCTATTGCCTCTTGGCAATTTGAGATCCTTGGTAAAGGATCTCAAATACCTACTTTCATGTTTGATTTTCAACAAAGTAGCCATTGTCCAAGGGAACAAATACTGATTAAATTAAAATGCAGATCAGATCAAATTAAACGCAGTATTGTAGCTGAAATTTTGAATGAAGAAAAAGAACCACTAGTTGAACTGCTTTGCAGACAATCCACATAGGACTCTGAGGCTGTCAACTTTGAGGAGGGGTGGCCACAGGAGAAAATTGATGGGTTCTAAACTTATTTTGAGGTCCAAAGGAAGCCACAAAATTATTGATGTGGCTGCACGTTCTTCAGAACAGATGAGTTAGGTAAGGACTGATTTCTGATAAAGAGCCTTAAAAGCTAAAAATGCCAATTCTGCATTTCACATATCTCACTTGGGAGGGCGATTTCTGAAAGAGCAATATCTTTCTTCACCACTTCATTCCAGATGGCTTCCCTGTATGGAAATAAGCAGGTAATGGTGGCTTGTTATCCCCCAAAAAACCAATGAGGGGAATAAGAGAAGGAGGGAAATGGGGGAACATGCCTATTAAAAATAATATTAATACTCAGTGATTCTATAGTCAGAGAAGGATTATTTTCTAGGAGTCATTTGAATTTGGGAAATGGCAAGGCATTGCTGTACTTTTGAGAGATTCCAAAGAATAAGAAACAAGTTATTAAAAATTATCAGCTCCATAGCCACCAGGTCCAAGGTGTTTATGCTGTCACATCTCATGAAGGCTTGACATGTCACCCGAAAACATAGAAATTCATCTTATTAGAACCTCATCTTCATTTGCAGTTCCAAGATGCCCAAAGGAATATTTATTTCCGACAAATGGTGATAATCTCTAAAGTCATTATTACCATAGTCTAACACCCAGAAATGCTTCTTGGATGATAGAAATTTAATTAGATGCTCTCCCTTCTGTAGTTAGAGACTGAAATGGGCTGGTGGTCTGCCAGCTTAGATATCCCTTGGTTCTCTTCCTGTAACTAACTATAACAACACTCTAGTTTCAACATATTTAAAATACAACTGAAGGAGTTTGGTACAAGAGAAAACCCATGTACTTTTGGTTACATGTGGTTCCATGATTACCACTGCAGCCACCACCACCAAGTATGTTTGCCACAGGTTGGGCCCTCTGCTAAATGTCTTGTGAGGATCACCTCACGTAATCTTCACACACTCATGACTGAGGGAGCAGCCAAATTCAAGGCCTCAGGGCGCGAAGGAGTGAGTTCTCTTCCTTGTGTTGGTGCCCACGGACTTGAGAGGATCTGGCTCAGTGAGCTATTGGAAGGAGAAAGTTTTGCCCTTGAAGGTTTCCTTCCCTTCCAGTGTGCATCTTTTTGGTGTTTCCTAGGATTTATGTGAAAAAATTCTAGCTGTTCACTAGGCATTCAAAATCATTTTTTTCATCACAACTCCCATAAGCACACTTCCTTTGGGGCCATTCAGGGGTATTAACAGAAGGATTTAGGACATTCTCTTCCTGATTTACTGGGAGGCCCACAGATTTTCAGCAGAGGCAGCAGTTCTTGAGTCAAGAATAGTGGTCAGGGTTTTCCTCTTTTATGGTGGGGTAGTTTATTTCAGCATCTCATGTGTATTCTACCAAAACCCAGTTCTGTGGGACACGTAACAATAAAGGGGCTCATAGACAAATGCAGCAAGTATGACTCTCAGTGCACAGATTTAGTTGTACGGGGAAATACTACATTTCCTTATTTTCTGTGAATCAACCTGATTTTAACTCTTATTTGCCAGCACTCCAGATTGATGGGAAATTTCAACTTAAACCTACTTGGAGTTTCTCTTTTGCCTCCAAAGGGCTGCATCGAGATTCTGTGCTTTTGTAGAGTGTCTAGGCTTTTCAGATACACCTGTCCACATCTCTTGCTGTGGGGATGCTTGCCCTCCCAACCTGCACGGTTCACTCAGGTGGGACCCTGTTTGCTGCTGTACTGTGCTTGGGGGCAATGTCTTTCTTCACTACTTCATTCCAGGCAAATTACTTGGCATTGCCAGCGTAGTGAGCCCAGAGCATTAGGCACTTGAAGTATATTCCTAGAATATATATCCTGTTCATGAACATGGCTGTTTTAACCACACAGAGAGATTGACCAAGTCTGTTTAACCAAGATTAGCAGATGAGCACTAGGCCAGGCCCGAAAGTCCTGCACCAACTGCTACTGAGACACAAAGCCTGCTGAGGCTCTTTCTTAGCTCAGCAAACTCATAGGACTTTTTTTTATTTCTTTTTTTGGTAGTGTAAAATTATACATATTTTATTTCTAAACTTTTTCCAATGAACATGTATTTTTTCATTTTTAAATTTTATTTTTCTATTACATTTTATATTCAATATTATTTGTATTAGTTTCAGGTGTACAGTATAGTGGTTGGACAGTCATATACTTTACAAAGTGTTCTCTCTGATATTTCCAGTACTCACCTGGTACCATACATAGTTATTAACTATTATTGACTATATTCCACGTGCTGTACTTTACTTCCCTGGGAATGTTTTGTAACTGCCAATTTGTACTTCTCAATCCCTTCACCTCTTTCACCCAGTCCCCCAACCTACCTCCCTTCTGTCTACCATCAGTCTGTTCTTTGTGCTTATGAGTCTGTTTTTGTTTTGTCTGTTCAGTTATTTTGCTTCTTAGATTCCATGTATATGTGAAATCATATGGTATTTGTCTTTCTCTGTCTGACTTATGTCACTTAGCCTAATACTTTCTATCATAGGACTTTTTTCATTACTGAATGAGCTGAGAAGGGAGACAAGCTGGGACCACAAGATTAAGACGGAACTCATCCTCCATTACTCCCAGTATGTTCCAGCAAGTCCTTTTAAAGGGACAGTGTGTTTTAGTTCCTCTTCTACTCTGGGGGCTCTTTGCTGGTCTGCTGGTGCTAAGGCACCCAGTGACCACTTTGCCCTGTCCTAGGTCCTGTTCTCTGTCACATTCCTTTGTTCCAGAATTATTTCACATTTATGACCCCCCCTGCCCCCTCCACCCTGCCCTGTAATCAGAGCTCCTCACACTGTTCTACCCTTAGCTGCACTAGAGAAACCAAGCTGAGTAAACAAAATCATGACTGAGGACCCTTTCTACATTTTCAGGGGGCATGCATGTTTCTCTAATTAGAATTTTAGGGGAGAAATTTTAGGCAGGAGGGTTTTTTTGGGGGGGGATCATGTCTGTGGATATTTTCCCTTGGATGAATCTGGCCTTAAGGGAGTGGTAACAGAAAGTTTGGTCACAGCCTTTAGAAAACCTACTTCTGCCCCCTTCAGTGCTAGAGAGAGGAGTTAGTCTTGCTTCCTTCCCCGTCTTTTACAAGCTCCTGGTCTGAAGCCTGAGGTCTGGGCTAGTTTTGCTGACTTTTTTCTCCATGAATGGATGAAAACCCCACTCCATAAAGGAAACCAACAGCAACTGTGAACCTCAGACATGCCAGAGCTGGGAATTCCTGGAAGGCTGGGCTCAGCTGTCAGCCTGGGGCTCCTGGGGGACACGACAGTGGGAGGCCCTATTAGGGCAAGACAAGGTTCTTCTGTGTCAGCTGATGAGTGGGTTTTCAGTTGGGCCAACTAACTTCTTCTTTCTCTACTTAGCTGACCCTAGCAATCTTGGCTTAACTGCAGGGCTGTATCAATTATGGTAATTTACATGAATTATTTACCAATTATCCTTAATTATCAGGCTGCATGATAATGATTATGCATATCATCAAATGTGTGCCAGATCAACTTGGTTGTGAGATTTATTGGATTGCCATACTAATCATTGTGCACATCTGCTTAGGCTTTGTGAGTTGCTCGCATACTGTGGACATTTTCTCACACCTTGAGAATAGTGCTGGTAGTGTTGGAAGACACTTGCTATTTTCACTGACGGGTAGGAACTTAGGTCCTATTCATGTTTCTACCTTAGCCTGTGACATAGTACAAATTCAATGCACATTTGTTGAGTTTAATTACTGAATTTGAAATGGCACTAGGCTGTATTTCATGGGATTTGTATGGAAGTATTATGAAACACTACCCACAGTATGAAATGCAGTAATGGTATGTCCTGTATCTGTGGCCCATATCACTCCACAGAGTTAACATATGTGTTTCCCCCTTTCCACTTAACAAATAAAGGCAATAAATATAAATGCCTTTTATGCTTATACATCTTCACCCTTTCTATTCCTATCACTCAAGCATTTTAATGCCCTTTCTGATTCCATCTCCCTCTAAAAGATAACTGCTTTTCTGAATTTGGTTCCCATGCCTGCTTATAACACTTTGGTAATATATATTTATGTATTCTAAGCAATATATAGCAGTGCTTTTAAACATACTTGTGAAATCATGTTGTTCATATTCTTCTGTCATGATTTTTCACTAAGTATTGTAAAAGTCATTCATATAGCTGTGTAGAGCCATAGTTTACTCATTTTAACAGGTGTATGGTATTCCATTATATGAGTACATGACAATGTATACATGAATATGTTATTAGATTGTTTTCAGTTTTTTCTATTACAAACAATACTGTAATGAGCAACCATGTATGTGCCTCCTCATGAAAGTGCGTGTTTTTCTAGGGTGCATACTGAGGAATGAAATTGCTCAGTCATGTGATATGTATATTTTAAACTTTTCTAAATATTGCCAAATTGTTCTTCAAATTGTTCTTCAAAGTGATATATCTTTTTAAAATTTATTTTTAAATAATAAAAAGGACTTGTCATAGGGTAATATATATGTAATATATTGATATATTGTACTGATTTACATATCAATGTTCATTTCTTTCAAAAATGTGCTTCTAGCAAGAGGTAGGGTGGGGATTTAAACCTATAACTTTTTATTTTATTTTCATTTTTAAAAAAATTTTATTGTATTTTTTTCCATTACCAATTAGTCCCCTTACTCCTCCCTCATGCCAGCAATCACCACACTGTTGTCCATGTCCACGAGTCCTTTTCCCTGTTTGCCCAGTCCCTCTGCCCCATAAACTAGACCTCCCACTAGCTGTCACCTGTTCTTCACCTATGAGTTGGTCTCTGTTTTGCTTGTTAGTTCAGTTTGTTGTTTAGATTCCACATATGAATGAAATCATATAGTATTTGTCCTTCTCTGGTTGGATTATTTCACTTAGTTAATAGTTAAACTTTAAAAATATTTGTTATGGTTCTGTGAAATATGTCATTGGAATCTTAATAGGAATTGTATTGAATGTATAGGTTGCTTTGGGTAGTATGGACATTTTAATGATGTTAATTCTTCCTACCCATGAACATGCTATGTGCTCCCATTTATTTGTGTCCTCTTCCATTTCTTTTCAGTGTCATAATTTTCTGAGTACAGGTCTTTTACATCCTTGGTTAGGTTTATTTCTAGGTATTTTATTCATTTTGAAGTAATTGTGAATGATATTGTTTTCTTAATTTCCTTTACTGTTAGTTTGTTATTGGCATGTAGAAATGCAACTGATTTCTGGATATTGATTTTGTATCCTACTACTTCGCTGAATTCATTTATCAGGTCTAGTCATTTCTTGGTGGAATCTTTGGGATTCTCTATGTACAGTGTCATGCCATCTGCAAATAAAGACAGTTTTACTTTCTCCTTTCCAATTTGGATGCATTTTATTTTTTCTTCTTGTCTGACTGCTGTCATTAGGACTTCTAGTACTATGTTGAAAAAGAGAGGTGAAAGCGTTCATCCCTGTCTTGTCCCTGATCTTAAGGGGAGCAATGGTAGTTTTTGCCTATTGAGTATAATGCTGGCAGTGGGTTTGTCATAAATGGATTTCTTATATTTAAGTATATTCCCTTTATTCCCACATTGCTGAGAGTTTTGATCATAAATGAATGCTGGATTTTATCAAAAGCTTTTTCTTCATCTATTGATATGATCATGTAGTTTTTATCCTTCATTTTGTTTATGTGGTGAATCACATTTATTGATTTGTGAATATTGTACCAACCTTGCATTCCTGGAATAAATCCCACTTGGTCATGGTGCATTATTTTTTTGATGCATTGCCGTATTTTGTTTGTTGGTATTTTATTGAGGATTTTAGCATTTATGTTGATCAGGGATATTGGCCTATAATTTTCTTTCTTTGCAGTGTCTTTATCTGGTTTTGGAATTAGGATAAAACTGGCCTGGTAAAATGAGTGTGGAAGCCTTCCCTCCTTTTGCATTTTATGAAATAGTTTGAGAAGGACAGGTGTTAGTTCTTCTTTGAATGTTTGGTAAAATTCACCTGGGAAGCCATCTGGTCCAGGGCTTTTGTTCATTAGGAATTTTTTTTTTTAAAGATGTTTTAAATTTATCTTTAGAGAGGAAGGGAAGGAGAGAAGGAGAGAAATATCGATGTATGGTTGCCTCTTGTGAGTCCCCTGCTGAGGTCTGGCCTGCAACCCAGGCATGTGCCCTGACTGGGAATCGAACCACGATACTCTGGTTCACAGGCCCGCGTTCAATCCACTGAGCTACAACAGCCAGGGCTGTTCATTGGGAGTTTTCTGATTACTGCTTCAGTTTCATTAGGTGTAGTCTGTCTAGTCAGATTCTTTGATTCTTTCTGATTTGTTCTTTGAAGACTGTATGCTTCTAAGAATTTCTCCATTTCTTCTAGATTGTCCAGTTTGTTGGCAAGTAATTGATCATAATATTTTTTTACAATTCTTTATATTTCTTTGGTGTTAGTTATTATTTCTCCTCTTTTATTCCTTTTTAAAAATATATTTTATTGATTATGTTATTACAGCTGTCCCATTTTTTTCTCCCCTTTATTCCCCTCCACCCTGTACCTTGCCTCCCACCAGCATTTCCCCATCTTCGTTAATGTCCATGGGTGGTACATACAAGTTCTTTGGCTTCTACATTTCCCATACTATTCTTAACCTCCCTCTTTCTATTTTGTACCTACCATTTATGCTTCTTATTCCCTGTACCTTTTCTCCCATTCTCTCCCCTCCCCTCCCCTCTGATGACCTTCCATGTGATCTCTATTTCTGTGAATCTGTTCCTGCTCTAGTTGTTTGCTTAGTTTGTTTTTGTTTCTTGTTTTTGTTTTTCAGGTTCAGTTGTTAATAGCTGTGAGTTTATTGTCATTCTACTGTTTATATTTTTGATCCTCTTCTTTTTCTTAGATAAGTCCCTTTAACATTTCATATAATAAGGGCTTGGTGAGTATGAACTCCTTGAACTTGACCTTATCTGGAAAGCACTTCATCTGCCATTCTAAATGATAGCTTTGCTGGATAGAGTAATCTTGGATGTAGGTCCTTGCCTCTCATGACCTCAAATACTTCCTTCTAGGCCCTTCTTGCTTGCAAGGTTTCTTTTGAGAAATCAGCTGATAGTCTTGTGGGAACTATTGTGTAGATAACTGTCTCCTTTCTTCTTGCTGCTTTTGAGGTTCTCTCTTTCTCTTTAATCTTGGGTAATGTAATTCTGATGTGCCTTGGTGTGTGCTTCCTTTGGTCCAACTTTTTTGGGACTCTCTGAGTTTCCTGGACTTCCTGGAGGTCTATTTCCTTTGCCAGGTTGGGGAAGTTCTCCTTCATTATGTTTTCAAATAAGTTTTCAGTTTTTTGCTCTTCCTCTTGTTCTTTGGCACTCCTATGATTTGGATGTTGGAATGTTTAAAGTTGTCCTGGAGGTTCCTAAGCCTCTCCTCATTTTTTGAATTCTTGTTTCTTTATTCTGTTCTGTTTGAATGTTTCTTTCTTCCTTTGACTCTAAAGTATTGATTTGTTTCCTGGTTTCCTTTCCATCACCATTGGTGCCCTGTACATTTTCCTTTACTTCATTTTTCATAGCCTTCATTTTTCCTCTATTTTGTGACCATATTCAATAATTTTGGTGAGCATCCTGATTATCAGTGTTTTGAATTCTGCGTCTGATAGGTTGGCTATCTCTTCATCGCCTGGGATTTTTTTTTCTCCCTGGAGCTTTGATCTGTTCTTTCATTTGGGCCATATTTCTTTGTCTGGGTGCACCTGTTATGTAGTAAGGGGTGGAGCCTTAGGTATTCGCCAGGGTGGGCAACCATGTAGCTCTGTTGTGGTGATGTATATGGGGAGGGATTGGAGAGAAAACAATGCAGATTGCTCAGCTCTCTTCTGGCTTTCAGTCACTTTTTCCACTACTCATAAGAAAATCGGGCCCTTCTGGTGCTGATTCCTGGGTGGGTGGGTTTGTGTACATTCTAGGAACCTGGGGGTCCCTCCAGTGAACTCTCTTGGGAGGCTGAGAGTTTCTCTCACTGCCTCAACCCCCACATGCTTTTTCAGTCAGAGGTTTTGAGGCTTTGTTTCCCCATGCTGGAAACTTGGGTTGCTCAGGCTGTCTGGCTCTCCAGTTGTTCCTCCTGGCTTATCCACACACAAATGTGGGACTGCCTGGTCCCCCAGTTGCCACCTTACCTGGTCTGCCAGCCACTGCCTTGCCCCAAGTCCTCTCTACCCCAGCTGCCCATCTCCACCCCCCTCCCTACCAGTTTAGATGAATCATCTCCAGTTTCTTTTTCATCTCCTTGGTTGCCAGACTTCCATGCATTTTGGTTTTCTGTCTGGTCTGGTTGTTTTTTGTTTTTTAATTTGTTGTTTTCCTTCTTTTGGTTGTGTGAGGAGGCAAAGAGTATCTATCTACACCTTCATCTTGGCCAGAAGTCCCCCAAATCAGGTCTTATGGAGTATTTTCTTTTTCTTTCATTTGGAGTCAGTTTCCTTGTCTTCCCATTTTGACTACTTCTTTGCATTTTCTGCCTTAGATGTTAAACTGATCAGCTGTTAAACTGGCCAGTTGTTAATGCTATCCAGCTGTTATTAGCAGTCAGGCTTAAGCACCACAGGGTGGGATAGAGTAATTCCTGCAGGCAGGGCTATTGCTTCCTCTTAAGCTGATGCCACTTGGAGAGGAGTGCTCTGCCTGAGACAGATGGCTCCTGCAGTGTGGGGAATGACTCAGTACAGGGATCCTTGTAGCTGTTTCTTTAGTTCTCTCCCTAGAGACACCAGCCCCAGACTCTCCTCAAGCAACTCTAGTCTACTCTGCCCTCACTGTGCTGGAGCCCAGGGTAAGTGGCTGCAAGTGAAGTTTTATGCATTGGCCCATTAAGAGGCTCTCTGCACCTCCAGCTGTCTATCCCTGGCAGACAGAAACCTTGCTACTTTTCACAGCTGGGTGTTATCTGGATTTCATTGCAGCTCTGGTGCTGTAGGCTGGGGAGACAGTTTGAGGGTTAGACATCATACTTCTCATGGGAAACCCCCTGGCCATTGAAATATTCCTGTGGAACTTCAGCTGCCACCCATGGGAGCCCAGCCAGCCCTCTCGCACCTCCTTCGTATTCCCTACCAGTAACATTGTGGTGAAGTGGTTTCTTCCATCTCTCCATAGTTATAAGGCTTCTCTCCATTTAGTGTTCAGTTGGCTATTCTGCATGATTTCTCTACAATTTAGTTGCAATTCCAGGTTGGTTCTGCGAGAATGTTAGTATAGCTTCCGCTTAATCCTCTGCCATCTTGGATTGACTAAACCTATGACTTTTTAGACCTCGTGTGCTTCCTGTTGCTTCAAATTCTGTCTCTTCTTTACCTGGAGATATTTAACCTCCTTGCATGTGTGTGCCTTTCAGAGACAGAAATTGGAGCCAAGTGAAAATATAAGTTCATGTGTAGCTTGCATTGCACTTTCCATCACTGTAGAGGAGAACCTAGTTCCTTAGCTTTCTTTGATCTTTGCTTCATTGGAGCATTCACCACTTACTCCTCTTTTTTTTGATAACTTTTTCCCATTTTTTTTGAGATTCAAGTAATAAGCATCCTCCATATAAATCTTCCCACCCTATTCTGCCTTTTTTCTTTTTTCCCACTCTATTCTCATTTTGATCACCACCCTACCACCAACCCTTGGGTGGATAGCCTCCCAATTTCTTATGAGGACATTCTTTGAGAGTACCTAATACTTTGTCATCTATCAATGATCACTGCCTAAAACAGTTATTATCGTGGTGGCCAATTAGTGATGTATAATCTTATTTATACCTCAAAATAATAAGAAATATATTTTGTTATTATCATTTTGAGTACAGAGAAAGCAGCAAGGGAATTAATGACTTTGAAGTAATTGTTGTTATCTAATTTCTGAATTCTGTCTCAATATAGAAACCCCCTCACACAAAACAAAATAACAAAAGAACCCCATTGGAATTAGATTAATCCACAAGTACAACAGGCTAACACTGGAAATATTCAAATTAAAAATTGTAGAAGAGATAATAAAGTCTCTTTATCCATCTCCAAGAATATGATTGTATGAAAATTTAAATAAATATAAATCTTATTTTGTACCCTTAAAAAAATGGAGCACAATTCAGAATAAAACTGCCCCTACAACTTGTACTTCATCTGAAAGAATTTATGTGCTGAGGTTGCAAAAAAACCCCACAAAACTTTTCATAAGAGGTGTTCTGCAGCATAAAGGCTTGTAGGTAGCTTCCGGACCTAAGATCCAAACTAAAGAAAACATAAGTTGATGTTTTATTCTAATAGGACCTTCAGGGGTCAACTTCCCTTGAAAAGGAAGGTTAAAATTTCACTGCACACCAGGAGATGTGTTCCTGCTTCTAATCCTCATGTTTAAAAACATGTATATCAGGGGAGAGAATGCTTCGTGTCCTTATCAAGTAGGGCATAACAAAATTGGAAATTGGTTCGTGATTTATTGCACCTCCGGCAACACACTGAAGTGTGTTAGTAAAATTAACTTTTGGTATATACAGTAGCTGCTTGCACAGCATGACTAAAGAAAGACCCTGTGAGTTGGAAGGTTGCAGATGAATGAGGCCAGAAGTGGAAAACTTCCACTGGTGCAGGCAACACAAATGCGTGTTGTTAGCATTTGCTAGTATTTGCATTCTATCTTTGTGGCTAGTGGGAACACAGGCTCAGAAGGCCCTGAAGGTCCTTTCTCTTCCTTCCTCCAGCCACCTGGACCTATGAAAGTCCCTCTCATACAAGGGTCTCTTTGTTTGTTGTCAAGTCAGGACTGCTACCAGTCATCAAGTGGAGAAAGTCAAGCAGAAGTCCAAGCTACAGTTGCACAAGACCGTATTGTTGCAGCTTCGGGCTTGTGTGGCATTTTGGCCAGCGGGACGTTTTGAACACCCACAGGAGCTTGGGGTTGTGGACATAGCCATGGATAGGGAAACTATTTGATAGCAAAACCCTTTCTGGAAATTCCCATGTGGCGAACAAGGATGTGCAGTGTAATTTTGGTTTCATATGAAAATTCCTTGAAGCAGGCCCCGGGACTGTATCGGGTTCTCAGATCTTTCCCTTAATGAAATTGCCAAATGCAACACAAACATTAGGATTGCATTTCAGTAATATAAACCAAAAAGGGGCTAATTTACATTTGTGCCCACACCATTAATGTAAATTGGTTATTAGGTATTTATGCTAAAGAGCAGCCATATAAAACATAAAGGTAGTTTTATTAACTACATTTGCCCTCTGAAATCTGCTGTGCATGGAGTTTACAATCAGTGAATTTTTTTCCCCTCCATGCAGTATGGCATTTACTCTGCCTAATTAACATATTTATTAACAAATTACTGCCCCCTTTCTGCAATTTGCATTTTATAACACATCACCACAGTGAAGTTAATAAGATAGTCCCATGCCCTGCTTTTGTGATTCTACTGGAATGTTGCATTAACCTTTTTGTCTCCTCTTGCCTTCATTTCTCTTTAGGCTGTGGTAATTAAAGAAAGATGGCATTTACAAACAATGATAATACAGGAATAATGGGGATGTAAATGAGTCTTGGTCATTACATGCTTTTTTGAGACTATGGGCAGGTGTGAGCAGGGATGTGGGTGAGGGAGGGACCATCCTTACCTTCAAAACCATCTCTGGGTGACCACTCTGGGGAAATACTTTGCCTGCAGGGAAGGTTTCACTTCTCATTCCTTTTCACATACTGGTCACTCTAGGATATAGAAACCCTAAAAGAGAAGTCAAGAACAAAAAGAATGTTGGACTTATTCTTAAGACATTAAAAAAAGAAGTTTAGTATTTAAGTACACATTTGCTCTAAAAAACTTTAGAACTGAGTTTCTCAGAATAAACAATACTGAGGCCTGGGTATCAGGCATCAAAATTAAATGAAACTTTGTAGGAGTGCGTGCAGTACAAAGAAACTCGTATACCTTTATATTTAAAAAACCTGAATTAGATGTGTCTTATTAAATTTATTTCTTAAGTGCCCATGGTATCTCCAGCCCTTTGGAAGGTACTGTTTCTATGTTTCCTGCTCTTGTGGGAGGGGAAGCCTGAAGCACCTGCTCTCGGTTTACGTGTCTCCTCTTCCCCCAGCCGAGTGTGCTTAAGGTGAGTGGTATTAATGTCAGGGAAAGATGTCAGTGTAGCCTAGCTCATCAGAGTAAAACGCAGATGCTAAGTCCAGTGGAAATTCCAGAGCATTATTTCTCTTCAAGCTCATGTTTGGCTGAGTGATACCCAGACTAGGGTCCAGGCGTCCAACTGTCTTGACATAGCCCAATATACACAATAACATTAGTAAACAATATCCTACATTCATTTAGCACTTCTGGGAGGAAAGCCAGCAAGTTTTATTTATTTATTTATTTATTTATAGACAGAGGGGAAAGGAGAAAGAGAGGGAGAGAAACAATGTGCGGTTGCCTCTTGCGTGCCCTCTGCTGGGGATCTGGCCCACAACCCAGGCATGTGCTCTGACTGGGAATTGAACCAGTGACCCTTTGGTTCACAGGCCTGCACTCAATCCACTAAGCCACACCAGCCAGGGCTAATTTATTCCTTTTAAAAAACTAATTTATTGAGGTACAATTGGCAGGTAAAATACTTTACCTATTTAATGTATATAATTCACTGAGTTTGGGAATAAGTACACAGTGTTGAAAACATCACTACTACCAATGCCATAAACATATCCAACTCCTCCCAATGTTTTTTCCCATCCCCGTTGTTATTAATTTTTTTGGTGGTGAGAACACAATGTAAAATCTATCCTCTTACCAAATTTTAAGCACACAATACAGAATTGTTAGCTATAGGCACTTGTCTTCAGAAATTACTTATATTGCATAACTGAAACTTCATGCCTTTTGACTATCACCTCCCCACTTTTTCCTGTCCCATCCTCTGGTAACCACCATTCTACTCTCTGTCTCCATGAGTTTAACTCTTTCAGATTACACATATTCAGTGAGATCATACAGTATTTGTCTTTACCTAGAAAGCCAATTAATTTTAATCTTGTATCAAAGCAAAGCAAAATAACCCTGAAGCAGGTTTGTTAGCTTAGAATTAGTTCACAGGTTCCCTAAGGGTCTGGCTGAACTTTCATAGGTTTGTGAACCTCCTGAAATTGAATTAAAAATTTTCAGCAAATTTTGAGTAGAGGGATATCTACTAGTTTTTAAAGGTGATCTATGGCATTAAATAGATTAATAACCACTGCCGATTTTGCAATTTAGGATTAAAAGAGATGTGTGTTACATAGATAGGGTGGGATCTTCAGGATAACTTTAACGAACATTTGTAGTCACTACAGGTGCACTTAAAGAAAAGAAAGCCGAATCCTCAGTTCTAAAGCCCTCTCTGCTTCTCCTTTTTTGGGGTGTCAGGATCTACTGGGGCATTCATGGAATTAGAGAAAGGCAGACATTTTCTAGGTTTGGCCTGTCCTGCCTTCCCAAAGAATCAAACATCTGGGGTGAAGCTGGGGGACAGGGTGTCGTGCTGGAGCTGGAGAGGCAGTAGCCACGGGCATGTGATGATGTTGGATCCCTTTCCCTGCCAGTGCAGGTACATCCTTAGTCCAGTGATCTGGGAAATGGAAGCAGCGGCTACTGATGTCTCCGTCCCTGTGAAATAATAGACTCAGGGGTTTCTTTGAGGAAATGAAGCCACATGGTGCTCTATAAATTTCCTTACAGTTATTATCAACACTCTGCTTTTAATTTGATTTAAACATTTTATTGGTTCTAATTGTAGCAGTTATAAATGTTGATGTTATTTTCTGCCATTTCTAATTTTTATAAAGAATACAGACCTTTCTTCTTAATAATTGAAAATGACTTCTGCTTAATGGATTCATACATTCATATGGAATTTTAATATTTGGCCTTGACATTAAGGGTTAGTGCATATTATCAGCTCCTTTAAAAATTATATTGTTTTTTAAATCTAGTAACATCTGACCCATAAGATCTAATAATATGATGTTGTTCGTTATGGAGAAAAATTACTCAATTTGGAATGTAAAAAAGCTAGATAAACATATTTTTATATGCAAAAATAGGAGTAGTACTTAATGGGGGAGGAGGGTTGCAGGGCTTGATGAAAAAGGTGAAGGGATTAAGCAAAACAAACCCCCAAACACTTCTCCCTCACCTCAAACTCATAGACACAGTGATTACCAGAGGGGACGTGGGGTGGGGGAGATAGAAGAAGGTAAATGGGGGATAAGTGGTGAGGGAAGGAGACTTGACGTGGGGTGGTGAACACACAATACAATGTACAGATGATATATTATAGAATTGTACACCCGAAACCTATACAATTTTATTAACCAATGTCACACCAATAGATTTAATAAAAAATAGTAGTTAATAATATTTTGCTATTGGCTTTTGCTAAAGTTTTTTTTTTCCATCCAGAGTAATATCAGATGGGGATCTCTATAGATAAAGAGTAAGAAGAGTGTTTGACTTTGTAACAGGCATACTTCTAGGTCCTAAAGAGTTAAAGCATATTTGGACAACCTTTATTAAGCTGGCTGCTGTGTTAGGAAGACTTGTATAATTTACTCAGGAAGGCTTTGTGAGAGAATGACCTGCTGCACTCTATTTGTGCCATGGTCACTGTATGCATAAGCTAATTTTAAATATTAAAACTCTAATTATAAAAGGCCACTTCCCTGAAGGGTGGGCCATGTGGGCAAGAAGGGGGAGGACCTGAGGGGTGAGTCACAGGTTTAGATGAATGAGTGGGTGGCGGGGACAACTGACCAGAGTGTGTAGCAGTATTCCTTGGTTGCCCCTGAATCCTGGGAGAGAACTCAGAACTGGGTTTGTTCTTCAGATTGTACTTTGGGAGATGTACTTGGAGGGAATACTTCCATAGATAGCCCTCATATTTTGATGAACAATAATAAGCTGCAGTTTTGACCTTGGGGCAGGGAAGTCCACGGAAAAGAATCATAAATAAGTAATATGGATGTGCATTGCCCTAAATGGTCTGTGGTCTTAGAGCAGTTACTGGAGGAGAGGAGATTTGGGGCTCAGCAAAGTGCTTTTGTACTTTTATTGAGATTTTTGGGGTCAGATTTCTTTGTGTCTTTGATTGATCCTATTTGCATTTTCTTTATGGATTTCCCCAGTTCCTTAGTTTTTAGTAAATGAGCTGCTTGAATCCAGCTGCTTACCTCAATTGTTCTAAGGGAAAACAAGGTAAGAATGTTGTTTCTGAATTGGATCCAGAGAAAAATGGGCCTACACAGGTAATCCAGGATAATCTCCCCATTTTAAGGTCAACAGATTAGTCATCTTAATTCCGTCTGCTTCCTCAATTCCACAACAGATGTTCTGGGGATTTGGCCAAGGACATCTTTGGAAGGCCATTATTCTGCCTACCAAAGATGGAAATGCTCTATACCAGTGCTATCTAATACAGTAGCCACTAGATGCATGTGGCTACTTAAATTTAATTAAAATAAACAAAATTAAATGTTCAGTTCCTCAGTCACAATAACCCCAATTCAAGTGCTCAATAGACATGTGTGGTTAGTATAATGGACAGTGCCATTCTGGAGGGGTAGAAAGTGCCAGATAATATGGGTCCTGGTCCTTTTCAATGTGTTTCATTAAAGAATCCTTGAGAATAAATGAGCCTGCACCCATGATACCAGGAGATGTGGGGTAGTGCAATGAGACCCCGTTCAAACACCAACTTTTATTAGAAACTCTTGCTTGTTTTTATTTTGTCTTTCTAGATCTTCACATAAAACCAGCCTTCTGGGAAACTTACCATGTTTACTACAAGAGTTCCCAGGCCCATTGTCCCACATCCCAAGCTGATATAGATACCAAGAGGAGAGGCCAGCTGTAGAAATTCCTAGGCAGAGAAGGAATATGGCCAGATTTAAAGAGGGTCCCCAGGGAGCAATAGTGAGGGATGGGAAGGATGGCTTGGCAGGAGGTAGATTAGAGATAAGGAGACTAGCTAAGAAGACAATTATATATTCGTGTCCTCTTAACTTAGGTAACTTGCTTTGGCCAATGAGAAGTAAACATGTTACTTTGGGGCAGAGACTTTAAAAGCCAGTTTTTGCTTCATGATACTTTCTTTTCCTTCTTTGTGTCAACACCCTCTTTCTAACAGCAAGTGATGTTTCAGATGAAGAGCCCAGACTGAAGACAGTGCAGAAGCTGACAGAGCTGAAGCTGACCCCATGATGGGCATTTAGTGTATGAAATTAATGTGTATTTTTGTCAGCCACTAAGATTTTGGGATCATTTGTTACCACAGCAGAATTTAGCTTATCCTGCTAGATACAGAGATGGTAAAAGATACTTGGATAGAGGCCTTGGCTGGATAATATGTCAATTAAGATATATATTGACTTAAAAATGGTCACAGCTCATTTATGCTATTTTCTTGTCTTTATACAGCAGCCATTCTCTTTTTATTTTTCAATTTAAAGATCTTTTTATTATTTAGTTTATGCTTTCAGATAAATGACATAGTGCCAGGACCATTTTATGAGAACACTCTCTGATGGGGCTTGGACTGTAAGAACAGAGCATAGAAACAATTTGGTGGAGACAAAAGATTTTTCTGTTAACTATAATTGTTGAAAGTTAAAGTGATGGACTTGCATCTTTCAGATAACTTTCCTCCCTGACTTATTTTTTTGAGTTGTCATTAGTTTAAGATTGTCCTTCCACCCCCCAAACTGAGAAATACATGCAATTTTTGTTGCTCTTTTAACCAGGAGTTGAGCACTAAAAGCAAACTAATGGTTAATTTGGATATTTTTTCTCTTCCCTAATTAGTAACAAGTGATATTGTTTCCTAAGAGCAGTACATGCACTATTATATCTGATAAACAAAATATATTATTTTCTAGAGTCTAAAATTGGAATGTATATCCCAAATGTGTTTGGCCTTCTTCTGAAGATGGGGATTTTAATAGGCAGAAGAGCCTCAGAAGCATGGAAAAAAATGCCATGAATCATTCACAGTAATTATGTCCTTTTTTGTTCCAACTTTGAGAATTTTATATTATTGCTACTTGACCTATTTGAGTGCATAAATGAAGGCTTGGAAAGAGAATGGAGTTATTGGTGGGCGAGGAGAACAAGTATATTAAAATAGGTGTCATAAGCCAGAGGGTTTATAATGGCTTGACTGAGGGCCACTGTTCACCTGGATAGGTTTCTGTTCCCTTTTTCTGTTTGTTTCCTCTAGTACAAAAATACTCTTTGTTGCTCTTTCTTGGCCAAAAGTATGAATCTTAAAAAAGAGGGAAGCCACAACCCATGTGCTTTCCATGGGCCCTAAAGTGGTGGTGGTGAGGGGAAGATGGAGGCAAACAGGGTTGCTTTGTAACCTCATCAAGACTTAAAATGCTGTAGACTGTTTGTTTCTATTGTCAAGGGGAAAAAAAGTCACGGAGGAAGATGCATTAGGTGTTGCCCTGGTTCTTTCTTGGCATTCTTACTCCGTTTTTGGAAGGGGATCAGAAAACTTTCATATATTTCTGGAAAATAGGCTATGTAGGTTCAATTTTGTAAACCATGCATTTTTTTTAAAAAGTTTTTAAAGATTTTATTTATTTGTTTTTAGAGGGGAAGGGAAGGAGAGAGGGAGAGAAATATCAGTGTATGGTTGCCTCTCGTGTGTCCCCTGCTGGGAACTGGCCTGCAACCCAGGTATGTGCCCTGACTGGGAATTGAACCGCGGTTGTTTGGTTTGAAGGCCCGTGCTCAATCCACTGAGCTATACCACCCAGGGCAAACTGTGCATTTGTGATGTGTATTATTATATAGGCATTCTGTATTCAGTACCTAGAACAGACTTAACATTTTTCCCCCAAAGAAGAAAGAATCTTATCAATAGAAGCTTTTCTATGCAATGAGCCCGAAAAATGCATAGTAGAGTAGCATATCTTAAAGTAAATTATTGTAAAATGAATCATATTTCCTGGTAGGGGCTTTAGTAAAATTAAAGATTTTTTTCTGACTGAAGAATTGACAGTAAGTATATCACAGATATATAAATATAGGGAAGATACAGGTGTAAACTTAGTTAATAATTGAAATGGTATATTAATGAAGTAATAAAATGAGTATACATGTACCAGGAGAGGCCAGTGTAATATAAGGTACATGTAGGACACAATAAAACTCATGCATCATGAATTCGACTCCAAATTAATGATAGCTATAACAGACATTGAGGAAACATGAAATCATCCACAGTTTTCCTTGCCTCCTTTGGAATGATGTTCTGGGCCTTTAAGAGATGCACTCCAATGACCTAACCACGTTTCCTTTTTCTGTTACAGTAAATTTCCATGTAGAAGACAAGCACTATTGACCTTTATCACTCATCTTAAATTAGCAGGTGTTTCATAAATGAGGGTTATTGTTGATTATGGGTTTTCTTCTTTCTCCAAAAATTATTCTCTAAAAAGAGGCTGATTATTCCATTCGCAATAGCACAAAAATAAGAAGCACCAAGGGATAATCTTATAAGGAATGTTTAGGTCCAATATAAAGACAAATACAACTTTACTAAGGGAAATAAGGTTTTATTTCTTTGGTGGGATGTGGGGTTAAATGTGTTAAATACATGAATTATGTTAATCTGTTTCAAAATAAGTTAAATAGAATTGTTATTGTTATTCATATAAGATATTTTGGGGCCTTAAAAATAATTTCAAAATTGTCCTGGGAGGAAAAAAAATAAAGAATAGCCAAAAAAGTTTTTGACAAAGAATCATAATACGAGAACACTGGTACCATCATGTATTAAAGTGTGTTACACCAGTTCACACCCACTAGGGTGGCTGTTATCAAAAAAGAAAACAAATGTTGGTGGGAATGTGGAGGACGTAGAACCCTGTGTGTTACTGGTGGGAATGTCAAATGGTGCAGCTGCTGTGGAAAACGGTGTGGCAGTTCCTCAAAAATTAAACATAGAACTGTCATTTCATCCAGCAATCTACTTCTGGATATATACACAGAGGACTGAAAGCAGGGATTGAAAGAGGTATTTTTATACCAATGTTTACAGTAGCATTATTCACATATACATACATATATTCACATATATGAATATACATATTATAAATATATATAAGGACATATTATTCAGCCTTAAAAAAGAATGAGATTCTGATATGTGCTATAACATGGGAGAACCGTGAAGATATTATGCTAAATGAAATAAAGCAGACATAAAAGACAACTTCTGTATGATCCCTCGTCCTTGCGGTACCTGGATGATCAAATGCACAGGGGCAGAAGGCAGAACAGTGGTCGCCAGGGCTGGAGGGAGGGGGGTGGTGTTACCGTTTAGTGGGCACAGAGTCTCAGTTTGAGGTGTGAACAGGTTCTGAAGGTGGGTGGTGGTTATGGTTGTATGACATTGTGCATGTGCTTGATGCCATGAAACTGTGTATTAAAAATGGTTAAAATGGTGAATTTCATGATGTTATGCATATTTTACCAAAATAAAAATATCCAAAGTTATGTCAAAGTATTGCCGAGTTATGCTAGGTAAAGTAGCAGAGTAATTGCCAAGACTGGTACTCAGGTCGGTGTAACCACACAGGTTGTCAAGAGAGAAACCCTACTGTGTTCATGAATTTAGTATTTGAGACATATAGCCAAAATAAATAAGTTGAAAAAGGAAGAATTATTTAATAAATACTGGGACAATTAGTGAACTATTTTGATATATCTTGAACATCCTAAGATCTTTTATAATTTGAAATGCCAGGTGCATCAAGGTGTTTAATTAAAAAAACGAAACTATGAGAATACTTGTCTAATCTCAGGATGGGGAAAGACTTGCTAAAAATAAAAACAATAGCATCACAAAGAAATATTTGATAGGTTTTATGCATAGGAATACTTTTGCATATAAAAACTATCACAAAAATCAACTAGAAAAAATATTCATAGAAGAAAGGTTTATTAACATCCTATACATAGTTTATGCAAATATAGACAATTAAAAGAAGGAAAAGATAAGGATTGATATTAATATTCAACCTTGCTAGAAATTAAATTCTTTTGCATATCTATGAACAAAGCTGTTATTAAAGGTAACTATTTATTAATAGTAATAAAAAAGAAAAAACAAAACCTTTTTAATAATACGATTATTCTATTCGTCAGGGTTTTGTGGGGGGATAAGCACTCTTATTCACAGCTGATAAGGGAACATATTTGGATAGTCTTTCAGGAAAGCTGCAGCCAGACTTGGTTGGTTATGACGGAAACTAAGTTTAAACTAGTTTAAACCAAAAAAGAAAAAAAATTTTTTGATTTATGCAATCAAGAAGTTTAAGGAATGGAAATGGCTTGATGAAAAGTTGGATCCGGTCATTGAAGCGACTCTCTCTTCTCTGTCTCTCTCACTTGCCTCTGCGTGTCTGTGCTCCCTCCCAGCAGGCTCCCTGTGCAGGGCGAGGAGATAGCTGCTGGCAGATGCAAGTTTACGTCATCCTTAGCCACTTGCTGTTCTAGAGAGGGAGAGTGAGAGTGAACATCTTAAAAAAAATTAGCATCTTTATTCAGCTATAATTCATGTACCATTCCAATCACCCATTTAAATCATACAATTAAGTAATTTTTAGTATATTCACAGAGTTCTATAATTCCACCACAGGCAAGTTTAGAGCATTTACATCACTCCCAAAAGAAACCTCATACTGGTTTGTTGTACTCATTTTGTACCTCAACAGCTCAGCCCCAGGCAGTCACTGATCTGCTTCTGTCTCTCTAGATTTGCCTGTTAGTGGGCATCTTTTAAAGTGTCTCTAGCAAAACTCCTGAGGAAACTCCAGTTAGCCTGGTTTGGGTTACATGTCTATTTGTGAACCACTTAGTTCTGAGTCAAGGGGTCAGAGCCTTGTATTGGCCAGGTTACTGTCTCCGGTCAGGGGCCAAGGAGCTGGACCAGCCCCATCTGGGTCACAGGATCTGGGCAGGATTACTGTGGAACAGAAAAGGGTTCTCCAAAGAGAGTTTGCTGGGAAAGCAAACATGTGTCCACACTCGGGGCAACATGGCAATGTGTCCCCAAAGTTTTTAAAATGGATGTATCTCCGAGCTCAGCAACTTCAACTGTGCGGCTTTGTTATAAAGAAAGGACCAGAAACAAACTTTCACTCCTGCTGCGTGTGTGACGATGCGGAGGGACGCAGAGAAGGATGCAGAGAAGAGCAGCCCCCCTGCTGCCAGAAAAGGGAGAGGGCAGCCTGTGGGAATGGAGGTGGGGCCTCCTGGCTTCACTTTCCCTGCACGCCCACGAGGCGTGGCAAGATGACAGCACCCCAGCCACAGGGCAGGTGTATTCTCCAGCTAAATGACTGCGAGTTTTACTCTGAGGAAGCACGTTCTCCATCAGCATGCAGTGTAGTGATGTGTGCACCGCTTTCAAATCCTGTCCCAGACACTTGTCCTGTGCAGGTCAGGCAGCAGGCCGGGAGCGCTTGAGCCAGAGGTAGCAGTGCAGGTGTTAGCTGAACAGCCTTGCCTCGGCCTTGGCTGTCCTGTCATCTCTTGCCTTTTAGACTTGCCAGGCCTGGAGCAAGGGGCCACTGGGGTTGCCTTCATCAGAGAGAACAACTACAGTGTGGCAGACCTCTCAGGAATATCCCCATGTGGCCAGAAGACAAAACACGTCCTGCCTTCTAACTGCATCAATCTGTTCTCTCTAAAGCCAATCGGAAGGTGGGTACTTTTGTTCAGGAGGTGCCCGTTTTATAAGAGAGAGTGTGAGAAAGGGAGGAAGAGAGAGAGTCTCTAAAAGTAAGATTGTTTACAAATTTAAAGGCTTGTCTGAGGGGATTAAAGAAGCAAATAGGAGCCCCAATTGTTCTGAACAAACAATTGTTACAGATAGCATTAGGCCAGTCTATATGTGTTTTGAGTTTATACAGTCAATTTGAGTTGTAAATTGTTGGTGCTTGAGACATAAATGGGATCTCAGCAATACAATATAAAAGTTGAGGGTAGCTTTGTTATTCTGAGAGTGTCTGCCACCATTCAAATGGGAAGAATGTGGTTAGCACCCCAAAGCCCATTGACGACCTCACAGCAGGAGTTTGGGGTGTTTGGCCCTGCTGTGTCTCCCTGCATCCCCACTGCCTTGAAGGTCCTCGTGGCTGTGGAACCCCAAGACTGAGAGCCAGCATTTCTGGGAGTGAGGACCAACCCTAGACTGACCATATGGTTTGACTTTGTTCTAGCCAGGGACTAGTGAGTTTTCTTCATGTAATTCCAGTCAGGATTTGAATATCCCATTCTGGTACATTTAGAAATCAAATAAAGGCTGCAATAATAAAAATTAGGGATGGTAAGGGTAAAAAGTAGGGATGGTAGGGGTGGGGTGTTGAAGAAAGAAGAATTTGGATTGGCACAGAGATGGGTGTGGTGTGGGTGAGGAGCAAGTCCTTCTTCTGAGTCTCCTGATTTTGTGATTTAATTTTGGGTGGGGGCGGGGCGGGGGTGGTGGGCTTGCTTTCAACCACACTTAAGGTCTGATAGCTGTTGGAGTGGACGATGTTGGGAGCAGAGTCTTTTGCTCAGCTGTTTGGCAAGCTGTTGGCATAAGCAGTTCTGGAGTTTAACATCTGGCTATAGTTTCTTCCGCATCACCCCCGTGTTCCAGCACCGGAGTCAGACATACCCTGTGGTGTGGTGGAAAGGCGAACAGGATTTGAATCGAGAGAGTTGGAGTTGTGGTCAGCTCTGTGAACTGCCTGCAGCTTGAATTTCCTGTCAGTGACTGGAGAAATTTTCTCCAGGTGCTTCTTATCTTACCATCTCCTGTTAGTATTAACTTTTTTTTTTTTTTAGAATTTTAGGTTATTTAAGTATTAAATAGTTTTTACAGAAGTAGCCTAAAGAGCCAAGAGTTTCAGTTAAATGGTCCCCTGCTTTCCTCTGTCCTTCTCCTTCCAAGGCATGGAAAATGAATGTACAAGCTGGCAGTTAGAAGAGAAAGATGGCATTGGGGGGTATTTTAGATATCTTTTTTAAAAAAACAAAATTTAATTTTAGAGAGGGCAAAGGAAAATACAAAGGGAAGGAGAGAAACATCAATGAGTGGTTGCCTGTCACGTGTCCCTCATGGGACCTGGCCTACACCACAGGCATGTGCTCTGGACCTGGAATCGAACCGGCAACACTTTGGTTCACAGGCCTGTGCTCAATCCACTGAGCTACACCAGCCAGGGCAATATTTTAGATACCTTAATCTTTGAAACTCTTCTTATTCTCCCCATTTCCCAAATGGTTTAATTTTAACATAAATAATATGCTTTCACACTGGACTGTAAAAGGCATGTGATTTTGTTTTTGTAATGTATCATCTTCCATGGTATTAAAGGGAAAGAATTGTAAAGTGTATCATTGTATCTTGCTTTGAAGCCAGGGTAGTTGTATAATTTTGTTACTGGTAGTGCTAACCTGTAGGCGGTCTGGGTACCTTGGAAATACACGAAATTATATGAATATACTGTAAAATAAAATGTGGAATGATTCCCCCTGGTGGGAGGGACGACACCATAATCATGTAATCAGCTTGAGTCAGTAAAATGGAAAGAAAAAGGGAGAAAAAAATTATGATGCTAACGATTATGAGGATGAAGGTGATGTTACCTGTCACAAGTCTGTTTTGGGCTAGGGAAGGGGCAGAGATGGGTGGGGTTGAGTGGGGGTAGGGAGAGGTAGTAATCTGTGGGTCTTTTCTGGGGTAGAAAAAGAAAAGGGTCATGAAAATCAACCTTCCTCTGACCAGGTGATGGCTGCAAATGGTTTTCTTTGCCTCTGAAGATGTTTCAGGTGCTGGTGGGAAGAACACCACTCACAGTGGTTCTTCCCTCTCTCTGGGAAGTTAATACAAGCACATCCTCCTCTGCTCCATCCCCCCAACTTATTTTAGTTTCTTACTCCAAGTTCATTATGATAGAATGTACAGAGTATAAGAGTGCGGTAGGGGAGAGAGGGAAATGTTGAAGGGCTGCAACCTGAGTGTGGCTGACTTATCTTTCGTGCCCTGTTCCCCCAGCAAGGTTTCCCTGAGCAGGCCTTTGGGACATTCCCAGGTGGCTGTTCTCTTGTTCTCTCAGTTGATAGAGTGTTCAGGTCAGACCCTCTCTACTCTTCTTCCCTTTGGAAGTCCCTCTCTCTCTGCCCTCCCTCTTTTTATGCCTCACACGTCCGTCCTCACCCCTTTATTGCAGGGTGTGAGTCCCAGGGAGTCTCTCCCCAATCTTTTGCTGGGTAGGAGAACGTAGTGGCTCTAAGGCAGCAGGTAGAGAGGGAGAGGGAGGATGATGGGTGGTTTTGGCTTCAGGGGGCCGCTCACCTTTTCATTTACAATATATTGCCTTCAGATACCTAAAAAAAAAAAAAGAGTCAGATTTCACACTGTGAGAGTTAATTTTCTCATTGAAGATACTGATACAGGGTGCAGCCAAGGGGGGGCCCAGAAAAGATTTGGAATGGTGTCCAGAACTCAAAGTGTACAGGAATATTGGAGGAAATATTAAGATGTCCTCACTGCCCCCACACCCAGGTGTCAGTTAGGGGAAGGGACGAATGGAGCAGGGTCATTGAGAGCTGTTTTGCATAGCAACAGTTTTGCAGCTAACCTCTGGAATGGTCATTTAACATATCTATAACCTTTAACTAGTTTCATAGATATGTTAAAGAGCTGTGGCCAAGTTTTGGGCCGGGGGATAAGTGAGTAAGCTACCCAGGATGGAATTGGGAGCTGCTTCTCTGAGAGAGTGCCTGCTGGAGAGCCATGTGGCTTTAGCAGAGTGCAGACCCCCTCTTGGCCAGGTGAAAGGGAAGACCACGCAGCTTTGCCAGAATGGAGATCCCTGCAGCCAGGTGAAGAAGAAAGATGCGCCTTTGGTGGAGTGCGGCTTTGGTAGAAGAGGCCCACGCGGCTTTGGGGTGCTCCCTTTGGCTGAGTGGCCTGGAAACTGGGAGAGACTTTGACTGGAACTTGGTACAAAGAACTCTTGCCAGTGAAAGGTGCCACATGACTTTGGATTAATTGGAGATCCTGCCTGGACAGGCAGGCGACACAGCTCACAGTGCCAGCGGCCTGGGGAAAAAACGGACGTGTGCTCTTTTCCTGATTTACGGTACCTGGAGTTGGGACAGTGGGAGAAGGGAGCACTGTGCGTGTGTGTGTTTGTGTGTGTGTAGGTGTATACCCTTAAAGACTTTAATATTTTAAGGAAGGCATTAGGCCTGAATAGCATTAAATAAACATTTTGTTTCCTTTTCACAAATCTCTGGCATTGAGAGATGTCTTTCCGATTGGCGGCGGACAGAAGAGCCCTATAGATATTAGTGTATCGTCCTTGGGAGGGGCCCCTGTTTTCTATAGCAGTTTTTGGCATCCCTCGATGGGCCAAGTATTGCCCCCCCTCGGACCCTTGTTCGGTAACAATACTTAAAGAGTTATTCACCTTCTTGCACAGATCTTGGTTGTTATGCCAAACAAATATGTATATATCTTCTTGCTGCCCTTGAGTTACAAGACAAAACTCACTTTTATTTGTTTTTTGGAAGCCTACATCCACATGCTTTTTCCTCATTTCTGTTTCTTTTCCTTTTTAGCTGCAGCTGGTAAGTAGGTGTGTAGTCTTGCCGCAATAGTGGTAGCAATAATACTGCTGCTGCTGCTGCTGATGGAACAGAGACACCAGCTTTTGCAGAAGGGGAATCTGGACGTGCCTGGGCTTGTCGGATTGTCAGGGCAGGGCTGCCAGCAGACTGTATAGGGTTAAGGATTTTTTGGGAAAGGAATTCTTTAGGGAGGAAGGAGGAGCCAAGCCCAATAAATGTGACCTAATCACCAATCTTAGATCTCAAAGGGGCTAGTGATTTGTGCCTCTCAGAACATCCTATGTAAACCAATACACTCCCCTCTTTTCTTCCCCCCACCCTTTAAATGTTTCTTCATCATGTTTATTATCATCTAAAATGATCTTCCCCATTGCTTTGCTTGTTATATATTGCCTTTTCCCTCATTGACTAGGTAGGAAGTTGCAGGATATCAGGGACTTTTTCCTGCTCTATCTGTATTCTAGCCCCCAAGCCTAGATGAAGACCACCACAGAGCAGGTATGCGATGGGAGAACAAATATTGTATAAGAAAGGAGTTGTTTCTGGCTCTTTTCTGAGCCTCATGCACTTAACTGTGTATCCTAGGCAGAGAGAAGTTTATGAGTAAAAACGCAGACTAATTTCATAAAATGAGGTAAAACAGTGGGACCCCTGGAGGCCCTGAACAGATCCTGGCCCTAATTGTGAAGCATGGTTGCAGTCCATGTCCTGTTTCTTCTTTTGCTCTCTGGAATGTCCACATCCCCCAGCTGAACCATGCTGAAACGAGAGCCCCCTGAAACGAGAGCCCCCTGAAACGTGCCCCAGAGTGGACATGGTCATTCTTTTGAGGGGCATCCAAATGGAGGTCTTTGGGGATCTCAGTTGGCTAGGAGGTGCTCATGTCATGTTTGGAATTTTATAGACATTTTTATCAATCTAGACTTTGGCTGTAAGCCAGAGAGAAGGACATGGCCTTCCTATTGTCCCCTCAGGGATCTAATGGGGCAAAAGTATTATGTAGTCAGACACACTATTACATAGAAAGGCAGTGGGGAGTAGGGAAAATATTAGACTTTGATGGTAGATGGATGATGATTTGAACACTAGTTCTTTCCCTTGATAGCTTTGAAAAGTGCTCAAGGTATTACCTTTCCTGAGCCTCAATCTATCTTCTGTCAAACGGGGATAATAATACTGGTAGTACATTTGTGGTAATTTCTTACAGCCTGTGATTTTGTCCATGGTCTTGATACTCACGTTGCTATTTGCAATGGCTGCTAGTTCATGGCTCAGAGTAGCAACCGATAGAAAGCAGTGGCTCAGTCAGCTGGTGTGCATGAAGACTGGAGTCCTTTTTCAACCGCAATCAGATTATCTTTCCTACCCACCACCAAGACAAAGCTGGGGTGTCCATCTGGCTTCCCAAGGGCCCCTCAGTTGCCTTTTTATGATCCCTTCTCTCTTCTCAGTGTCTCCTTAGTGATTACTCAATTTGGTTTCATGTCAGGCAGGGGTGTTTTATTCATCTCTTTATCCTCAGCACATAGCATGAAGCTGGACACAAGGAGTGCAATGAATGTCTATCGAATTCAATTGAATTGATTGTTTTTGTCCCTGCACAGCACACCCTCACTGCTGGGTTGCCTTTCAGTGACATCATAGCTTGGACTACTTCTTTCCTTCCCAACCTCTATGCCTAACCTTGGACATGTTCTCAATAAAGGGAAAAGTCTGGATGCCGTGATTCTTTCCCTTTTAATACGTTGCTTGTACCGTTAGACACTTTGTTCCTCTTCTGACACACTTTATAGGGAATTACACCTAAAGTTTGTAGACATTTAAAGAATAATCACTAACCCTATTCTTGAATATACTTCAAAGGCCCCTTTTTAAAGAAATTGCACAAGGTTATTGTCTGCAAAGAAGAACAGAGTCTAATCTCCAGTTTCTCAATTTGAGAACATTGCTGGAGTCTTTTGTTTTGGGGTTTTACACTTAAACTCTTATTTCAACATTTTCATGTTTATGACTGTAGAAGTTTTCCCTACTTTGAAATCAATAGTCATCGAATGTGTATGGACCAGATATTGATTCAGCTGTTTGCATTAAGAGAGCTTAATACTAATCTGTGCTAGAGTTTATTCACGTGATGATTGCATTAGTGCAATGTTTTCAAACCAGCATTCTAAGGGAACACTGCTGTGTTATATAAGCTGGGCCATTCATTCATGGATAAGGTCAAATGATAGTGATATTTTCCCATTTTTAAGGAAAAGCAAATTAATGAATGGAATGTTTTCTCAATTTTAAAATTTCTTCCATTTGACTATATTGCTTCACTGGTAATGAGGGCTAGCTGGTGAGTAAATTATGCACAAGTAGCATAGAAAACACAGATCTGAAAAAAATGATTCCTTAACATTTCAATGTGTTACTATTTCTTGAATACAGAAATATAAATACATATCCTATAGCCATAGTTTACTGCTAGTAAGATTATTTATAATTTGCATGGTAGAATTAAATATATCAATATTTCATGTATTTTGTTGAAATTCTATTATAGGTCTCCCCATGAATAAATTGGAGGATCCTTGCAATCATAGTTAAGTGCTCAATATGGATTTTTGTCTATTGAATTTCCCAAGAAATCAGAGCACTTGCTTTGTGGCAGGCAAGGTGCTAGGTCTGGTGTATGTAGTGCGATGTGACTAAGAATCTCCTTAACAATCTGACTATATTGATTATGTTTTCTTCAAGGCAGATGCTGAGAGTTAATCTATGTTTCATGCTATTTGTCTTAATGGGGGAAAGATCAAGCAGTTCAAGCCAATCAATTGTCATGACTGTGTTTACAAATACTTGAGGTCAGGGGGTCGGATTTGGGAAGATAGTAGTCGACTTGCTCTCCTCTTTCTCGGCAGCCTGGTTCTGTGGCCAGCACCCACTGTCCTGCTCTGAGTTTAGAGACTCAGGTTTATTGAAAAGGTTTATCATTAGTGTTGTGACCTTGGGAAAATGCCTGGCCTTAGCTTCAGTGATTTCATCTGTGTACTAAGGGATATATCTCAAAGGTCTCTTCTAGCTCTTAAGCTATATGGAATTATTTTACTGTCTAAAGGTTGATAACACAGTTGTAGGGAGCTAGAGGTGAGGTTTCTGTTGCTATTATGATAGTTTTAGGACTGGTAAAATCACTTACCAGTCTCCCCTGTGGCTTTCTAGCTGAGGGAGCTGTTTAAGAACAGTCTCTAGATGCAAATCAAAGCCCTCCCGTATTAGTAACTAGCCAATGAATGCTGACCTCTGAAGCATGCTTCTGGTTGAAGTGGATGGAGAATCCAGCCAAGGCTTGAAGGATGAGGCTTCTGTTTCCTTCTTGAATCTAAGATGGCTGTCACCTCCCTGGAGCAGTGCCTTGACCTAACCTAGTTGCTTAATGAAGAGTAGGCCAAACAGAAAGAGAAAAAATCTGATCAGGCCCATTTCTTCAGACAGGCCTTGACCTGTATCAGGGAGAGAGTTTAGGTCAGGTTCTCAGAAGCAGACCCTAAGGCTAGGACATAGGTGTTAGCGATTTCTTCAGAAAGGTTCCTCAGAGGACACCTGCAAGGGAGTGGGTGCAGAGAACAGGGAAGGTGAAGCCAAGCAAAGATACCATTCCAGGAGAACTCCCAGACACCTGACATTGCAAGGCTCTCAGTATAACTGACACCTTGGACTTGGTTTCACTGAGGTGTGGGAGCTGGGTGGTCACACTCCTGTGCACCCAGTCACTGGTTAGGAGCCACCCCAGGCTGGTGTCGGGGTGGGGAAGACCTCCTGCACCCATGGATCTCAAAACATCTGGGTGAAGTGGTTCCTAGCTAATCTTCTGAAGCAGGTCACAGACTCAGCCATTAGGAACAGAGTAGCAGAAGTTGGATGGTGCACAGAACTGGTACAAGGGCTCTGGATGGAGTGTGATGATGCCTTTTCAGGGAGTAAGAGGAAGAGGTTGCCTTAGGTGGGATAATCACACGGGTCTAGGAAGTGCTGTATGAACCTCGTGGAGAGCTCACTTTTGTGGTCTGCTGGTGAACCATCCTTAGGGATTGCTACGCTCTCTGACCCCTGTGATTAGCGGTTGTTCCTATTTTGGGGGAGGGAGCTCTGTGGATGGGAGAGAAGGGAGGGAGGTAGGCAGAGAGGGTAGAGAGAGGGGAGGGAGGATGGAAATGCCCCTTCTCTAACAACCATTTCTACCTTCCTAACAGGCTGGTTATTAGAGCCTAAAAAAATCATGAACGTAAGGGGGCTCTGGAAAGTATAAAATTCTAACGAAGGGAAGCTGTTGTGAATAAGTGATTTGCCTAAGTTACATAATTTTGGCAGAGGTTTTGTGACTGGAAGTTTAAGGATGTTTTCCTTGGATTACATGGTCTCCTTGTAGTTAGCCTGTTCGTTGTAAACTAGGATAAGGAAAATAAACTTTGTGGTGGTTATTTTATGACTTAATTCTATAGCTCCCCCCACTTGAAGATTAAGCCTCTCAAAAGCTTTAAGTTTCACTGCAGATGGTGTAATAGTTTTGTCAGAAAGTAAATAAATGTATATTTATATATATGTATACACACACAAACACACACACACAATTAACTCTGGCACTATGGGGTTTGGGACAATTGAATGTAAGAACTAGCGCTATTGCAGGGACAAGTGATCAAGGCAGAAGATCCCTAGTTTATGTTTGGTGGCAAAGGTGGTGTCATTAGTGACACTGGAGTATATGATATAGGGACCTAATTTCCTGAGCAAAACATTAAATCACATGGCCTAATGATATAAGGGTGATCGCACATAATATTCAAAATTGGAACTAACCTAGGATATACATCATATATAATCCCCTAGAGTTGGTGTTTACCAAATTTTCTCTCTTTTAAACTAAAACTTATAGCAGAAAATATATTTAGGTGAGGCAGGCTGGATGGAGCTCTGATAGTGCCTCCTCACAGAGCAGAGAGCAGAGGGCATCTTAGCTGGGCTCACCACCGGGGTCGAGGAAGTGAAAGGGTGAACCTAGACCAGACTCTAGGGCTGCATTGCCTGCATCCAGACCCCCACTGTGACTTGTTAGCTGAAACGTCATGGGTACATTACTCACATTCTCTGTGCCTTAGTTCACTCAGCTATCTAACTGGGGTGAAAATTAATCACATCTCATCAGAATATCTTGAAGATTAAATGAATTAAGGTGTGTAAATGCCTCTAGCATAATCCCTGGTACGTATTAAGCATTATGTGGGTATTTGTAAAAAAAACTATACATTTGATTCAGTACACGCATACTTCCATACACATAATATCTGAAACAGAAATTAGTTATGTGGCATACACTTTAATATTTTTTATTTTATACTAATATGTTTTATTTCATTAAAAACATAAATTCAGCACCTTGGCTTGAATTACACTTTCAAAAACAGTGTCTTAGGTACCACTGTCAGCATCCCTCTAAGCAGCAGTGCTACAAAATAGGGGACTTTGTTAAAGTGTTTATGACAAAATTTACTTTGTTTTCATTGGTAAATTGATGAGATTTTAAGACTCCTAGATCAAAGGAGGAGATAGACTTGGCCTGGAACAGCGAGTATGTGAAAGCTGGGGAATAAGGAGACTCAGATTTTGGAACTTCGGGGTAGGTAATTCTAAGGGACTTGAGAAGAGAGGAAGACAGAGAGACTTTCCAGGATTCCTACTGTGTCCCATGAACTCCTGCTCTCAGAAAGTACAATTCACAATATTAGTCTCTAGCTCTTCTGTCTCCTGTCCTTTCCTGAGGAAATATGTTGTTGGCTGGACCTCAGTGAGTTGAAATGGCTGATAAATGAAGACCTTGTTCCTGTCCTTTCAATATCCCCAGGTGAATCAGCTAAGTGTGTGTGTGTGGTGGCAGGGGGTGGGGGTGGGGGGTGGAGGGGGGGAGAGGGGGAAGCCTTCATGTTTGTTGGGTTTGGGTGATTTGTTTCCAAATGGGAAAGAGGTTATGCTTTCATCTGTGAAATGTCTTTCTTCTCTCTTGATGATTATAAGTGCATCTGGAGGTGAGGTGAGGCCTATAAACCTAATTTATAAACAGTGTGAACCCACAGTAAAATTATACGCATCTTTAGAAATGCCTCTCTTCATATAATTGCCCTGATGCAATGCTATAAACTTCTGACTTGAGACATTAAATGAGTGAAAAGAAAACCACGTCACACTGATTCAAATGTGTTAGACTGATTAAAAATGAATTTCTAATGAGAAGGTATGTCAGTAAAATCATAATTAAAATAGTGCTTCAGATGATCCAGACTTGCTTTTATTTTATGTTTTTGTGGCATGGTGTTTCCCAGAAGGTTATGACTGCATATAGCAGAGATGGAAAATGGAGACATGAAAATGAGGTCATGTCCAAGTGGGTGAGAGTCCATAGCCATCAGCAGCCAAGCCAAATCTGCTTCCTATGCAAATGATGGCCCAAGGGCTGGCAGGAGAGGCATTAAGGTCTTTGTTAAGTCCTGACTCACCACCATCTGCTCTCAAGTAGCTATGTACTAAATGGGTAATGGTGTAACATCTGGGGTAGAGATTTTCTTCAGTGCATTCTGATTTCAGATGGTCAGACAGGTCCTCTCTGATTAAAACATTGTAATAAACTTGCTCATCTCTTGAATACTGACTCCCCTCCTGTTTCTTTTTATACCCAATTAAATTTTTTTTTCACTTACTAGTTTCTGTTTGTTTTTTAATGGAAAAGGAGAGTGGTTGAGATGAAGGTGAACAGTATTGAAATGAGGATTAATACATAATTTATGTTTTTTTCTTATTTCTATTATGAATCTAGAGATTCTTTGGGCTCCCTTGTACATCCATTCATTTGTTGTTATTTGTTCAGCAAATATTTATTGAGCATTTACTTACATGCCAGAGCTTGTGATAGGGCTATAGAATCACTGGTGAACATGATTTCACCTATGTGTGGACTCTGAAGAACAAAATGAATGAACAAACAAAATTGAAACTGATTTACAGAACAAACTGGTGGTTGTTAGAGGGCAGAGGGGTTGGAGGACTGGGTGAAAAGGTGAGGAGAATACGAGGTACAAATTGGTGGTTACAAAATACTCCTGGGGATGTAAAGTGCCGCATAGTGAACATAGTCAATAATATTGTAATAATTGTGTATGGTGCCAGATGGGTATAGAAATATCAGGGGGAACACGTTATAATATATATGATTATCTAATCACTATGCTGTATGCCTGTCACTAATATAAAATAATATTGAATGTAAACTACAATGGAAAAATAAAATTAGAAAAAAAAAGAATCACTGATGAACAGAACCAAAAAGACCCTGGACCTCACGAGGATATTCTAAGTGGGGATAGTAGAAAATAATAAGCAAACACAATTATGTTTGGTTTTGCTAAAACTATGAAGAAAGCAAACAAATCCTCCAAGAGAATTTTGGTATGGTTGAGGTCATGGGTAGGGTAATAGCTGACTTATTTTAGATAGGCTGATTAGGAAGGCTAGAGGTCAGATTGCTAAAAGTCAATTAACTTAAAGCTAGTTTGCTGAGAGCTAATTCATTGCATGGCCAAATTCACTGAAGGACTAATTTACCAAGCTTATTTATGCTGTCTGGGCTATTTAGTGTTGGCTTTCATTTTGAATCTCTAATAGCATTACAAAGCCTTTTCACCAATTTTTTTCCTTGTGAGGCTCAAGAGTCTGTCTGAGGGCAGAAAGCAAGGGAAATGGAGGGGAAAAGTGGCTGAGGACCCCAATAAAAATACATTCATAAGAATTTATTCTTGACTAAAAAGAATTATTATAAAAATATTTTTTGTAAAGTTATTATTCATAAAGATAATATATTCATATGAACCCTTCATGTTTAAGAATATATGCAAGATGGCACTATTTATAAAGAACATAGTCAGAAGAATATTTTCATTGAATGTATTTATAAAACAATATATTCATAAAGAGAATATATTCATAAGAGGAATATATTACATTTTTCTTTGCCTGAAATCCCTGCTGTTGCTGCTGGAGACTGAGGGACAGAATTAGAGACATAAAGGGGGATATTGAGGCACGGATGGAGAAGACCCAGAGGTTTAAGTTTCCACCTCAAATATTATGGAGCTTGGGCAGAAAAAGTCTAAACCAAGAACTTTAAACTGTTTTTATCTCATGTATCTCATGACACACATACACTAATTACTAAAATTCTGCAGTACACCAAAATATATCTTTTGCCAATTTGACAAAAAACAGGTATAATTTTGGTTCATTCATACCAGACAGCTATTGTGTTGGCTATTGTCATTTTTTAAATTTGACAGTCTAAGGGGAAAGAGGTGAGGGCCCATGACTAAATAGTCAGGTATTGCATGTTTTGAAAATTTTTCCAGCACATCAGTGTGCCATGGCATGTTGGTTGAAAATTACCAGTCTAAATATTTCTTAAAATGGTATTATGAAAGTGAAATGAAAATCAGTTGGGTTCCTGCCAGGATGGAGGCATAGGTAGAAATGCTTTGCTTCCTCCCACAACCAAAAGAAGGATAACAACCAATTTAAAAACAATAAACAACCAGAACTGCCAGAAAATAAAAATGCATGGAACTCTGATAACCAAGGAGTTAAAGAATCATTCATCCAGACCAGTAGGAGGGGCAGAGACCAGCTGGGTGAAAACAACGCATGGCAAACTGTCAGACAACATGGGAGTGGCAGGGTGATCAGGGCCGTCCCACATTCACACATAGTTAAGCTGGGTGGAACAACAGGAGAGCATGCAGACCGTGAAATCCAGGGTTTCAATATGGGAAACTAAAGACTCAAAACCTTTGGCTGTAAAATTTTGTGGGGGTTGTGCAGGTGGGAGAAGCTCCCAGTCTCATAGGAGAGTCTGTTGGAGAGGCCCATGGGATCCTAGGATGTACCTGCCTACCTGGGAATCAGCACCTGAAAGGGCACAGTCTGGTTTGCGGGAAGTGAGGGAAGTGATAAAAAGTGGGGTGAGAGCCGAGCAAACAGCATTGTTCCCTCTCTGACCCCTCCCTGACAGACAGCGCCACTACATGTGAAGAGGGTTGCCTCACCCTGGCGAATACCTAAGGTGCCACCTTTACAGTGTAACGGGTTTGTTGAAACAAAGAAATCCGGCCCAAATGAATGAACAGATCAAAACTCCAGAAAAAGAACTAAGTGATTAAGAGATAGACAACCTATCAGAATCATAGTTCAAAACACTGGTAATCAGGATGCTCACAGAAATGATTGAATTTGGTTGCGAAATGAAGGTTATACAAAGTGAAATAAAGGAAAATGTACAGGGAACCAACAGTGAAGGAACGAAATCAGGACCAAAATCAGTGATTTGGGGCAGAATGAAGAAATAAACATCCAAATAGAACAGAAAAAGAAACACGAATTCAAAAAAATGAGGAGAGGCTGAGGCACCACTGGGACAACTTTTTAAGTACTCCAACATTCGAATTATAGGGGTGCCAGAAGGAAAAGAGGAAGAGGAAGAAATTGAAAACTTATTTGAACAAATAATGAAGGAAAACTTCCCCAATCTGGTGAAGGAAATAGATTTCCAGGAAGTTCAGAGGGTCCCAAAGAGTTAGACCCAAGGAAGAACACACCATGGCATATCATAATTACATTAGCCAAGATTAAAGATAAGGCAAGAATCTTAAAAGCACCAAGAGGAAAGGAGATAGTAACCTACAAAGGAGTTCCCATAAGACTGTCAGCTGATTTCTCAAAAGAAACCTTGCAGGCAAGAAGGGACTGGAAAGAAGTATTTGAGGTCATGAAAGGCAAAGACCTACATCCAATATTACTCTATCCAGCAAAGCTATCATTTAGAATGGAAGGGCAGATGAAGTGCTTCCCAGATAAGGTCAAGTTCAAGGAGTTCATCATCACCAAGCCCTTATTATATGAAATGTTAAAGGGACTTACCTAAGAAAAAGAAGAAGATCAAATATTATGAACAGTAAAATTATAACAACTCACAACTATCAGCAACTGAACTTAACAAACAAAAACAAAACTAAGCAAACAACTAGAACAGAAACAGAATCACATAAACGGAGATCACATGGAGGGTTATTGGTGGGGATGGGGACAGGGAGAATGGGGGTAAAAGGTACGAGGAATAAGAAGTATAATTGATAGGTACAAAATAGACAGGGGGAGGTTAGAAGTAGTATAAGAAATGGAGAAGATGAATAACTTTTATGTACAACCCATGGACCTGAATTAGGGAGGTGGGAATGCTGGAGGTTGGGGGTGAGCAGTGCAGGGCAGAGATGGAAAAGGGGGGAAAAGGAATGGGATAACTGTAATAGCATAATCAATAAAATCTACTTTATAAATAAATAAATAAATAAATAAATAAATAAAGCCAGTTAAAAAAGAAAAGAAAATCAATCCACTAAACTAAAATGTTAAATGACATAATTACATTAGGCAAATTGATCATTTGGGGAATGGGTCATTCAAAAAATTGATTATTTGAGGAATTAGTAGATTGACTACATGATTTATCATCTAAACTGGGATGCTTTTAGGAGTGAAAGGAGTACTATTAATAATTATTCTGGGACAATAGGTATAAACTAGCATGGCCTAGGCATACTGAGATGTAGGGTTATCCTGCCTCCTGGTCCCAACTAGTGTCTGGTCCCTGAGTCTGAGTAAGGCCGAGCATGTACAAACTTGAGGAACAGTCTGGATCTGCTTGGTTTTGCAATATGGCTACATGGCTGGATTTGAGGTTGAATAGGTGAATTGTTTCTCAACATGAATCCATCTTCTGTTTGAAAGATGCAAAGCTGTAGGGTATTAGAATAAGTTTTGAGGTGAGTTGTGATTTCTTGGATGACATCCATGGCAGTTATTACCTTTCAGTGGATGACTTCCAATTCTAGATCTCTAGGCCTAGCTCCAAATTCAGATTTCCAAATGTAAGCTAGACATCTCCTGCAGGCACATCAAATCCAACATGTCTCAAATTGAACTCCTAGAAAGAGAGTATAGAGGAAAAGACCTCTGGGATGGATTACTCACTGTCACTTGGTTATGCCACACTTGGTTATATTTTTAACAACCTGAAAGGATTTTCTTCCTTTTCTTTCTTACTCAAAACCTACCTGCTCTTTAGAACCCAGGTCAGATTTCATTTTTCTGTGGTGTCATCTTTATAAAATAGCCACATTTCTCTCTCCCTTATCAAAATTATCAATTGTTTACTTAAGATAACAGCCCAGGGTGGTCATAAGTAAGCCCTGTGACTGGTACCATTTCATTTGGAATTGCACTGTTTTCTAAGCATTTCTTTTTTTTTTTTTTAAGATTTAATTAATTAATTAATTATTTATCTTCAGAGGGGAAGGAGAGGGAGAGAAACATCAATGTATGGTTGCCTTTCGTGTGTACCCTGCTGGGAGTTGGCCTGCAGGGAACTGGCCTGCAACCCAGGAATGTGCTCTGACTGGGAATCGAACCGCGATCCTCTGGTTCACAGGCCCGCGCTCAATCCACTGAGCTACACCAGCCAGGGCAGCATTTCTGATGTATTAGATGTTTTTACAACAACACTTAGCTCATTGCTAAGCAGATAACAAGAGCTCACTTATTCATAAATACATTCAACAAATATCAGTGTCATATTAGGCACCAGGTATCATTCTACTTTCTGGAGACCGAACAAGCAAGAAAACAGGCTCTGATGTTCAGGAGTTTATGTTTTGGTGGAGAAACTGGACAATGAACAAATAAAGAACTCATTTTAAAGACCTAGAAAATTAGACCTTGAGAAGTGAAAGGGTGTGCCCAAGGACACAAGGAATATACTGTCAGAGCCAGGACTTGAACCTGATCTGGTTCCCAGTGCATTGTTTCCCCATGCATCAAACCAAGTGCTTCATGTAACATTCTGGGGGATGTGCTCCATGAGCTGGGCACTACAGGATTATTTGTCAGCCCTAGTTTTTTTAACATTTATTTTATTGTATGTGTTTATTTACATATATGTATGTGTATCTGATGAGGGAGGGAGGGCAGTTTCCCAAAGGAACTAATCCTACTAGCCGGTTAACATTTGCCCAAAATCACACAAAAATTTAAATTAGAATACAGGGCTTCCTTTTCCTTTTTACAGCCCAGCACAATGTCCACATATCTTCAACACCACCCGTGTATAGTTATAAATGAGAATCAGAAAGTACAAGGATTCTATGATCAAAGAATGCCTACCCTTCATGGCTGCTTTTCTGAGCAGTCAAGAGGGAGCCCAAGAATTCCACTGGCTTCTAATAAAAAGATACTCCCTTGGCTTTCCTAACTTTCATCTGTGGGAGCTGCAAGAGAATCCAGCAGCTGTGAATGCTCCAGGTAACACCACATGAGCAGGAGTGAAGGGGGGTGGGATTCTAGAATTCTATATGCTCCTGACAACCTCTGTCAGCTGTCTCCCCAACACTCAGAGTTTCACCACTTTTTATCTTGAGACCCTCAGTACTAATCTGATCATGCATTTCATTATAGTTTCCATTAGTCACCACAAGAAGCCCAGAACTGGATGAATATTGTGTGATTCTTCTTCTATAAGGTACCCAGAGTAGTCACATTCATAGAGATAAAGTGGGGTGGTGGCCACTAGGCACTGGGAGGTTGAGGTATGGGGAGTTGTTTAATGGACAGAGAGTTTTAGTTTCGTAAGATGAAAAGAGTTTGGAAGCTTGGTTGCATAATAATGTGAATGAACTTAACACTACTGAACTTATGCACTCAAAAATGGTTAAGAAGGTCTATTTTATGCTGTGCATTTACCACAATTAAAAAAAAAGCCCAGGACCCAACGCCATCTTTTAGCCCCTAGTCATTTATCCCATTTGTGTGTATGGCCATGAAGCACCACCTTACTCCAAGAATCCCAGTCCTCCCGCTCTTTCAGTCTCTGTCTCCATGGTATTTATGATGATCTGATGCCCTGCATATATTATGTGTGTATTTCTTTGCTTGTCCTCTCTCTCTCCTCAAGTAGAGTATTATCTCCATAAGAGCAGAGATTTTTGTTAGTTTTGTTTACTGCCAGAATCCCAGTGCTTGGAAGACTGCCTGACACCAAGTAGGTGCTCAATACATATTTGCTGACTGAGTGCTAATGGGTACATTTTGTGTGGATGTGCCCAGGGAGCATACAACGTATTCGTCCCACGGCGAAAGGAAGGAAGGGAAAGGCAGTAGCCGTCACACATCAGCCTCTCTATCTCACTTTATTAGACCTCATCACAGAAAATATTTGTGACGTGTTTCATTTTTTTAAAAAACCCTAGAATTAACTATTTCAAAGCATTTGTTTTCAAACATAACTGGCAAATGGTGGGGAAATGCTTTTCTGTTTTCTGAACCTGCCTTATTTCTGCCTAGGGTGTTCCCTTTTGGGGCAGCAGGGTGCCCCTTCTGCCACCTTATTTTTTATTCAGTGATACTATTTCATGGCTGGTTTCCATCTCCATTTTTCATTAAAAATATATAGTAGACTCTTTTCCTCATTCACCTCCTTGAACCCGTCACTCACTTGTCTTGTGCACATACGAATGCTTTGAAAATTGCTGCAACCATAGGGAGCCGGCAGAATTCTACCTTATTAGCAGCACAGCCAGGAGCTAATCAGATGTCTTCATTTGCTCAACACAATTCACAGGACACAATTCACAGTCCGTGAGGAGCAATTGCTTCATCACTTGCCTCCTTCCTTTTCCTGGGCACAGTTTTTCATTATGAATTCATTTGGATTTTCTGCTACTTTTAGGAACTTTTCATTTGAACTTTCTTGCTTCATCTCCAGACACATCCTTGAACTGTTTTGTCTGACTTGACCATTCACTTAATTGATTACCTGGTCAATTTAATCAAAAACGTTATATCCTTTTAAAAAAACAACATTGAGCTATTTGATTGATTTGATTAATAATTCAGTCCAAATGGTTCTTGCCATCAATGGGGAGTTGCCTTCTGTTCAAAGAAATTTACCTTGTCTCCAGCCTTTTCTTCATTTTCTTTTTATTCAGTGCTTTCCCTTTTCTTTTGTTTCAAACTGATTTTAGAGCTCTTTTGGAGGTGTGGGCTCTTCCTGAATGCTGCATGCCCCTGATTGCTTCCTAGGCTCCCGTTGCTTGAAGACACAGCAAAGGTTTCCCTGTTTCTAGGCCTCTGCATAGTAGAACTCAATGTGGTAAGACAAAAGTGTGCATGTATTTCCATACGTTATATACATGTACATTTATAATATTTATGTTTTTTGTACCCTTGAATTGTAGGTGTTTTGATATAACCAAATTAGGGTTAATGGTTCAGTTGTTTTTACATAAATTACTGCTGGTAAACTTTTTTCTTTTTTAAAACTGCGTATGAGTTGTAATAAGAGATGTTCCATAATGTCTTCCTCAACCCCCATCCTACTCTGGCCCTTATATTTGTTATCAGTAATTACAAGTCACAGTGTGATATCACCTCAGGGTTCTGAATGTGGAAATATGGGAAATCCTCCAAATGAACTCAGATCAATGGTGGTGGAAATAACCGTTTCCTACTCCTGCTTCTTATATCTCCTCTCCCCCCTTCCTTTCCACACAGAGGCACATACAGAAAACACATGACACACATATGCTTTCTTGACACTTCTCAGTATTTCTTTCATTTGAAATATGTATTAGGCATCCTATCATAGTAATACCTCAGGAGCCTGGCATATGGTTTGACATAAAGTGTATGGATAATTATTGTTTTAGATTTAAGTAACAATTCTTCCCCCCAACTTTTTGTTTTAAATGGAGATTTTCTATAACAAAGTCTACACTCTATATTCTAGTAAGTGGAGTATATAAAATATAACTAAACTATTAAAAATAATATAAGTCACTCATTACAAAATGTTGGTGGGTTGTATAGGCAAGGAATTTAGAGCTGGGTTTTGATTCAGTCAGCATTCTTGGTTGCAAGCAACCCAGATGGATTTTGGCTTATGGATGGTGCTTAAACAGTTGTAAAGAGGGCCGAGGGGCTAAGCTTCCAGAAATAATTCCCCCAAACAGTCTAAAGACCTGGTTCTGGAAGGAAAGTACTGGCATTTCAATGACTACGTATTGGGCAGCACAGTTTTAACAGTAGCTTCTGGGCCAGGAGCTTTGGGTGAGTTTTTTTCTGTTGCCACTAACATGAGAGAGAGAGGACACGAAGAGAGGGAAAGATGGAGAGCGTTCAGTGCATCAGTCAGGAGTGGTGTTCCAATAGCATGGACTTTGCTTCATGGATGTGCCCTGGTGGTGAGGGAATTGCTAACATTTTCAGCTAAAGAGGTTGTCTTTCCCCTCTACCCTACTCATAAAGTATGGAATCCCCCAAACACAAATGGATTCATATTTGAAAGCCAAGATGAACATCAGATGCCCACTTTAGGCTAAATATATGACATTTCGGGACAAATCTTAGTACTGAGATCCTTGCATGTGTCCTAACATGTGCCCAATTCCTTGTTTCCTTCTCAAGAGAGGGGAATGCAGCCTTGCAACTGCAGCGTAAGGCTTTCTGCAGAGTCGAAATCGAGATCTCCCAAGGGTTTTCTTGTCCTCAATGTAATTCTCTAACATACTTATCATGGAGGTTTGGCTTCTTTGGCACTGTTAGAAACATTATCTTAGGGGAGGGACTCACAGGAGCAAGTATAAAGGACACATGGACAATAATTAAGGTGGGGGGCGGAAATGGGAGGGAGGTGGGGAGAATTGGGGGGTGCAGGGGAGGGAATATAAAACAGAAAACTCTACTTGAATAAGAATTAAATAAAAAAAAAAAGAAACATTATCTTATTTTAGCACCCAGACCTACTTGTTTTAGCTTCATGGGAAGTTTTTTTGGTCATCTTGTAGAATTTCAGGGTTTTACACCTAGACTATTAAAGACAGGTGGTGTTTGTGATTGCAGTTGTAATTGGTCACCAGTCTTCTGGATGTCCTTGGTGTCAGATAATTGCGATATTTAGAATTCTGGATATAGGTTATTTCAGGTTTACCATTATGTAGTTATGAAGAAGTCAGGATAGACATCACTAAGTAAATCTGGACAATCGAGTTTTTCAGTTTACTTTTCTGTGAATGTCCTCCTTTTATACTTTTTAAAAGCATTGTTAGTAGATTTTGATGGGAAGAAAGAGAAGGTTCGAAAGCATTATCTAAGATTAAAATGCTGTATTTGAGAGAAATAGATTTGGTTCAGATCCAGGATCTACCATTGACTGTGTAAACCTGGGCAAATTATTCAACCTCTCCTAATTCCAGCGTCTTTCTCTGCAAAGCAGAGATGATAATGCTTGTTTTGGATAGCGTGTGGAGTAAATGAGATAAATGTGTAAGTTACCAGTTATAAGGTGCTCAGTAAATGTTGGATCCCTCCCTCTACGGAGTTTATTTATGCCCGCTGACCCCATCTCCCCTGTGGTGACTTTAACATCTTTTACAGCAGTGCTGCTGGTGGGGGCTGTCATCCAGAGTCTGACAGGCTCTCACTCCACTGGAAGTCAAATGTCACTCCTGAAACCATAATGAACTCTCCAAACTTCTTTTTTGCATAACTTGATGGGGTTAGGGAATTATAACTGTTTTGGAAACATTCCAGCATAGAAGCTATATGACCGAACAAATGAAATTTTGGCAAAATACCTCCTCTAAGATGTTACTTCTGTTTTTAGAGGACTGCCACCCAAATTTTGCTTTATATTATGTATCCTAAATTACACTTCTTTCCTTGTTTTTACATAATGCAATAATTTAAAAGAAAGCACCATCTTGGCTTTTATTTTCCCCCCAAAGATGATAGCTTCTTCATTAGGATGCCTCATTTAAAAAAGAGTATTTGTGCTTTCTTTGACAGCCTTCCAAAAAATTCACTGCTGGGCAGAGGAAGAGGATGATAAATAAAAAGTAATTTGTTCATAAAATTTATAAGCTACTGGAAATAAGGGCCCAGGAAGAAAGTGCCAAGTCAGCTTTAAGTAAGAAATAATAATCAAAACAGCAAATGTACAAGTGCATTACGGTAAGAAAAAAAATCAAATGGCAAGGCTCGATGTGAACAATATAGAAAAAACAATAAAGTGAAGAAATGTCAAGTGAAGGATTATCTTTGCCTGTGAAGAATCTATTCAAATCATAAATTCAGTGCAGGGTTTCTGCTTCCAAGACTTTCCAGGCTTTACTGAATAATGCCAGTAGCAGCAACAGCAGCAGCCTTGGCGACAATGACAACAAAACCTTTTGTTTTCCTACCAGTTCCTAGCAGTTTTATGTCTAACACGTGGGCTTTTCACTGTAGGTTTAACCCTAAAGGAAGGGCCCCTGCACTTGTGGTTGGAGGAATGTATCATCAATGGACATAAGTTTACGTCTTTAGCTGGCCTTTGCCCTAAAGAGCCTTTTTGGCCATTTCGGTCTTGATCTTCTAAAGGAAACATTTCATTGAACAAGCGTGATTTTATAACAATAAAATAATCTTTATTATTATTATTTTCTTCTACAACCTTTTTACGTTTCTTTTGTGGAGGTAGTTCTTCCCTGTCTCTGTTAGTTTGGTTTCTAGTTTGCCCAGACTCTGGATGAAAGATAAAATTTCAGGCAAATCATAGTAACTTTCTGGCCCCTTTCAGTTAATAGTGGTCATCCCTTGGTATAGCCACATTAGTATAATGACAGAATCAGTATATTTCATTGAAAATTAGTATTTTTCCTCCTAGCTTAGGTCAGGCTGTTGGCTTAGGGCGAAAGGGGATCTGGTCAGCTTTTTTCTTTTCCCCAACAATGTGCATCATACCCCTCCTTTCTATTCTGGATCACCTCAGGGTAGAAGGGGTATAGGAGGAAGGAGCCGTGTCTGACTTGGTCCATGTTGCATCAGATGGCAGCCGACTCTTTGTGGGGGAATTTTGTGAGTTCTCTGAGTACCTGCACCTATGGAAAGTTCTCACCCGCAGTCCATCACTAAATGTGTCCTGCCTTCAAAAACACCCCAAATCTAACCATTTTGTATTTCTTCCATTGCTTCCCACCCAGCAAGCCACCATGAACAATCTCCTAGATTACTGCAGTGGCCTCATCTTAAGTGGTTCCCTGCTGCTGGCCCTGTCCCCTAGTCTTTTTTACATACAGCATCTAGAGGAATCCTCCTAACATCTAGTTTGCATCATATTGCTCCTGTTTCACTCAAATTTCTTTGATGGACCAATGGCTATATGGTTTACTTTTCCCCAACTGTAGTCTTCTGACTTCATCTTCCAGCAGTGTCCTCGATTTTTCAGAACACTGCAGACAAGATTCTAAGTCAGAGTCTTAGCATTTTCTCTTTCCTCTACCCAGGATACTTTACCTCAGATGGCTCATTCCCTCACCTCCCTAAAATCTTTGTGCAAAAATCTTTCTTTTTTTAAATTTTTTTATTTTAATATATTTTATTGATTATACCTTTACAGTTGCTCTATTCCCCCCCTTCATTCCCCTCCTCCCCCACACTCCCTCCTCCACCATCCTCCCCCCCTTAGTTTATAACCACCTGTCTCAAGTTCTTTAGATTCTATATTTCCCCCACTATTCTTGCCCTCCCCCTATCTATTTTCTACCTACCATCTATGCTATTTTCTGTGCCTTCTCCCCCCTTCTCCTCCTCCCACCCCCCTGTTGCTAAGCCTCCATGTGTTCTTCATTTCTATGGTTCCACCCCTGATCTAGCTGTCCTCTTGGTTTGCTTTTGTTTTAGGTGTGGTTGTTAATAACTGTGTGTTTGCCGTCCTTTCACTGTTCATATTTTTCATCTTCTTTTTCTTATATAAGTCCCTTTAGCATTTCATATAATAAGGGCTTGGTGATGATGAACTCCTTGAACTTGACCTTATCTGAGAAGCACTTTATCTGTCCTTCCATTCTAAATGAAAGTTTTGCTGGATAAAGCAATCTTGGCTGTAGGTCTTTGGATTTCATGACTTAGAATACTTCTTTCCAGCCCCTTCTTGCCTGTAAGGTCTCTTTTGAGAAATCCGCTGACAGTCTGATGGGTACTCCTTTGTAGGTGACTGTCCCCTTATCCCTTGCTGCTTCTAGGATTCTCTCCTTCATTTTAGTCTTGGCTAATGTAACTATGATGTGCCTTGGTGTGTTCCTTCTTGGGTCCAACTTCTTTGGCACTCTCTGAGCTTCCTGGATTTCCTGGAAGTCTATTTCCTTTGCCAGACTGGGGAAGTTCTCCTTTATTATTTGTTCAAATAAGTTTTCCACTCGTGGCTGTTTCTTTCCCCCTTCTGGTACCCCTATAATCCGGATGTTGGAACGTTTAAAGATGTCCTGGAGGTTCCTAAGCCTCTCCTCATTTTCTTGAATTCTCATTTCTTCATTCCTTTCTGGTGGGATGTTTTGTTCTTCCTTCTGGTCCATTCCATTGGTTTGAGTCCCAGTTTCCTTTCCATCACTATTGGTTTCCTGTGCATCTTCCTTCATTTCAATTAGTTTAGTCTTCATATGTTCCTCTAATTTGTGACTATAATCAACCAGTTCTGTGAGCATCCTGATAAATAGTGTCTTGAATTGTGCTTCTGAGAGGCTGGCAATTTCTTGGTTGCTGAGAGTTATTGGCTCTGGGACTTTGAGTTCTTCTTGCGCCATCTTTTGGGCTATTCATGCCTGTTCCGTAGCATGATCAGAGCCCTAAAGTGTTCACTAGAACAGGGCAACTCAGTCGCTGGGTTGTGACGTTGTATGTGGGGGCAGCATCAAAGAGGGACAATGGCTTCCCTCTGCTGCCTGCCGCCCTGGCCCCCACTAGCACCCAGCCACCACCGTCACCAGGCCCATGCATTTCCTTCCACTGCACGCGAGTGTGCCACCGCCGTCAGCCCTCCACCACTGGGTTCGCCCCCTGGGGCCTGCGTGGTCCGTCTCACCGTGCACAGATGTGCGACTGCGTTCAGTCTGCCCCACACCCCGACTGGTCCCGGGCTGCCTGTGTGCCTAGGTCGGGGGATCTGTCCTGCCTGACCCAGCTCTGCTGCTGGCTCTGCCTCTCTTACCGTCCCTGTTGAACGGTTCGTAGTTGTTGGACTTCTGTATAATTCAGTTTTCTGGTCTTTGGGTGTGTCCTAGTTCTCCAAACCTTTGTTGTGTTCAAACTTGGTTGTGGGAGAAGGCACAGTGTTTCCACCTATGCCTCCATCTTGGCGGAAGTCCCAAAAATCTTTCTTAATAAGCTTTTTCATGACCATTGTATTAAAGATGGAAAACCTGTTTTTCCTTAAGTATTCCCCTTATTTTCCTTTCTTGCTTTAGTTTCTCCATAACGTTATGTTGACCAACTATACATTTTACTCATATACTTTGTTTATCTTCTCCTTTAATATAAACTTTAATAAAGGCAGAATTGTTTACAATTGTATCCCTAGTACATAGAACAGTGCTTGGCATGTAATAGGTGCTCATAATGTTTTTGAGTGAATGAGTAATTAACTACACTTATCATGCCTTATTATAATTCATCTATTCACATAATTGTATCCCCCTTTAAGTACTTGAACATAAGGTCTAGGTCTTGATTATTTTGTGTTTGGTACATATCTTGCTCAGTGCCTGGCACACAAATTCTTGACAGACATTTATTGAAAGAAAATAAAGAATAAATGAGTCAAGAAAGATTGTTGGAAAGGTGGAAAAAAGAAATAGAGGAGTAAACTACCATAGAAGATAGGGGAGGAGAAAATTTCAAGGCAAAATAAAGTGGTTAAATATTAAAGGGAGAGATGGGAATGGGGTCTGGGGTGGGGAAGGCACCAGGGACCTTTGAGGAATGATGGTGGAGTCCAGGGCAGGAGACAGGTTGCAGTGGCCTGTGGGTGTGATGATGGTGACTAAGCAGAGACTGAGATGTGAGGGACTCTGTGCCAAAGGAGCTTGGGAGGGGGTGAAATGGAGTTCAGCCTAAGGGGAAGTCAGTGGGGGTAATAAATGTGTATATATTAGCATATGGGAGGATTGAAGATGTTTGTAGGTGAACATCTAGTAGAGAGAGAGATTAAAGACTCAATAGAGAGGTAATAGATGTTGGAACACGTTTGAGAGGAGACAGGAGGAGATGGGATCAAGAGGACAGGAGAAGAACCAGTCTTGGGAAGAAGTAAGGTTACGTCTTCTCTGAGGTAAGGGACATTCACGGGTCCTGGCTTGGATACACAGGTGTGGAGTGAGTGAGTGAGGGGGGAAAATACCTAGCTCTCTACTTACTTATCTATTTATCAGTGTCTTTCTACCTGCCTACTTATCCATTCGTTCATCTGTCCATCTTTCCATATATGTATTTATCTATTGGCTATTCCATTTTTTCTTAGAGCCCCGCCTCATTTTCTTGGTCCTGTGGTATTCTGAGGTGAGGTCAATGGATAGAAACCTCTCTCAAGGTATGTGCAGCTGTCCATGGTAAGCAAGGTGTTTTGAATTTCCCTTCACAGTAATTCTTCTAGGTTGAAGATCACTCTGAGGTCAGGTATACACAGTGTGAGATCAAAACAATTCAGCTTACTAATATTTAGAGCTTTGTACTTTTCAAGGTATTTTAAAATCCAAAAATCTTCCAGTTATTTGCTCATTTCCACATAGTTCTCTGAAAACTTGGCAAGATGATTGTAGATAAATAACTTCTACCTTTTTCCTATAATATCCAGCAAAAGTATTGAGAAATGCTTTTTTCTTCCAATAATTATCTCTTCTCTTTATGAACAACGGAAGGGGACAAAATAAAGAGTAAATGAGAGAAATGAAAAAAATAAATCCACCCTGATTTGACACTCTGTCCAGTTAATGAACCCTACAGAGGAACCACATTAACACTGCCGCTGTTTTTAATGATGGAATAACTCAATATGTGCATTCATTTGGGACACTTATAGATTATTAATTACCCATACACAGTATTAAGGCTATGAATGTAATTACCCAGAGTCTGTCTCTCCTCTCTAGCCCAATGTCTTAGACCTGTTTCCTGAATCACCCTCTGGGGTGTGAAGCCCCAATCTTATTGACCAAATCCCCCTTAGCCTCTTGCTTATATTGACCTGGCTGGCACCCTGTGCTAAGTGCCTGCTGTTAAGTATTGATTCTCAGGGCAAGGGTATGATGATGATTATGACACCCCCAATTACGCTTGCATTCATGGAGAGGACCCAAGAAGCATATTTCAGGGATCAATTTACTTGGGAGACTTATGGGGTGTTCTTGTTGCCCTTGCCTTGGAATCTGTGCTTAAAGACAGTTTAAAAATAGTGAGAGCTGTTAACTGGAGGAAAAGACATGCTGAGCAGATGGGCCATTACAGGCCAAGAGCATAAACTGATGGTAAACCAGAGTGGAGGTTTGGAAATAAGGGCTTCCTTGGGGAAATGTATTTCTTGTTCCCAGATGTGAAGTAGTTATTTCAGTAGCAATAAGGGTGACCTTAGAGAGGGGCCAATTCCTGACATGACTCAAGGCGCAGGCATGTGGAGCTTTACAAAGCAAGATTTCCAGTGCAGGAATAGTTTTTGCCCCAGTCCCAGTGGCTTTGCTTGGGGTGCCTCTTGAGGAACCCACAGAGATAGGTTATGGACTTTGCCTTTATTGGGGGAGGAGGGAACACAGGGTCCCTCTTTTTTTTCTCCCACAATGCACTGTTATTATTTTTCTGATTGTAAACATATGTCCTGATGGTAGAATACTAAAAAGTTTAGACAAAGTAGAAAGTGAAATTCCCTTTACTTCTACCTGATAGACATAATCATTGTTTTAATTTGTTGTATACTTTTCAAGAAATTTTTCTATGTATCTATAAACACGGGCATCAGTGCCCATACATACTGTAGAGAAACAAAATCATGTTAAACTTGCTCTTCTATAAAATATTTCAGAAACATCTTTGTAGGCTAATAAATATAGATTCACTTGGTCTTTTTAACACTTAAGATTATTGGTTATATGGTTATGGTACAACTTAATTGCTCACTTGGATTTAACTTGGATAAAAACAAATTTTTATAAACAATACTACATATACATTAATTTTCATCCATTTGTTTATTCATTTCTTTTGGGAAGATTTTACAAGTTTAACAGTTAGATCAAAAGGAATACTTATTACACCTGGTTGGTGTAGCTCAGGGGATTGAGCATGGGCCTGTGAACCAAACAAGTGTAGTTTGATTCCCAGTCAGGGCACATGCCTGGGTTGCAGGCCAGTTCCCAGCAGGGGATGCATGAAAGGCAACCATACATTGATATTTCTCTCCCTCTCTCCTTCCCTTCCCCTCTAAAGATAAATAAATAAAATAAAATAAAAAACAATGGGAATACTTATGTAAAATTTTGGTATATATTGTCAAATCTTTACCTCCAATAAATTATACTAATTTACATTTCACCAGTAAAATAGTTATACCTTCTCCAACTTTGAATATTATTATTCTGCTCAATTTTTGCTAATCTTAAAGTAGAAAGATATTATTATTATTTTTTAAGATTTTATTTACTTCTTTTTAGAGAGGAAGGGAGGGAGAAAGAGAGGGAGAGAAACGTCGACTGGTTGTCTCCCATACACTCCCTGACCAGGTACCTAACCTGCAACCCAGGTGTGTGCCCTGACTGGGAATTGAACTGGCGGTGACCTTTTGCTTTGCAAACAAACAATGCCAACCAGCTGTGCCACAGGGGTCCGAATGAAAAGTATTATTTTATTGTTATTCTTATTTACCTTTCTTTGGTTACTAATTAGGCTGAGTACTTTTCACATGATTTTTGGGCAAGTTGTGTTTCTTCTTTTGAAATTGCACTGTTCATGATTCTTTCCTTACTTCTGAGGAAGGGGAGATTACTTGTCTTAAAAAATTGAGTAATCAAAACTCTTTATAAAACAGATAATAACCTTTCACTGCTCTTTATGTAACATATTTTCTGTCCCAAAAAGGTTTTATGACTGCCTTTGTTTATTATTATTATTTTTTGTTTTTATTAATGATTTATTGTTTATGCTATTACAGTTGTCCCCAATTTTTCCCCCTCTGCCCCCCTTCACCTAGCTCGCCCCCACTTCCATAGTCAATTTCCACACTGTTGTACAAGTCCATGGGCCTTTCGTATATGCTCTATGACTAGTTGCTTCACCCTCTTTTATTTTATTTTATTTTATTTTTGTGTGCGTGTGTGTGCATTTATAATTGCATAGAAATACTTCTGGAATGATACATTCTAAACTCTTTTTTTTTACTTTAAATAACTTTTTTTTCTATTACAGTTGACATATAATATTACATTAATTTCAGGTGTACGAACCCAATGACAAGACATTATATAACTTAGTAAGTTATCAACCCAATAAATCTAGTGCCCATCTGAAACCATACAGTTATCACAATATTATTGACTACATTCCCTGTGCTGTATATCCCTGTGACTAGTCTGTAACTACAAATTTGTACTTCTTAATCCCTTCACCATTTTCATGCATTCCCAACCTCCTGCCATCTCAAAGAAGACCCTTTAACATTTCTTGTAATACCGGTTTGGTGGTGCTGAACTCCTTTAGATTTTTCTTGTCTCAGAAGCTTTTTATCTGTCCTTCAACTGTAAATAATAGCTTTGCTGGGTAATCTTGGTTAATGGTACTTTGTTTTCATCACTTTGAATACTTCTTGCCAATTCCTTCTGGCCTGCAAAATTTCTGTTGAGAAGTCAGCTGGCAGTCTTATGGGAGTTCCCTTGTAGGTAATTTAACTGCTTTTCTCTTGCTGCTTTTAAAATTCTCTCTTTATCTTTCACTTTGGTATTTTAATTATGATGTGTCTTGATGTGGGTCTCTTTGGGTTCATCTTGTTTAAGATTCTGCATTTCCTGGTCTTGAATGTCTATTACCTTCACCAGGTTAGGGAAGTTTTCCATTATTATTTTTTCACACCACCCTCTTTTAGTCAGTCCTCACCTCCCTCCTCCCCTTGTACTGCTGTCAGTCTATTTCATGAGTCTATGTCTCTAGTTCTATTTTGTTCATTAGTTCATTTTATTCATTAGATTCCTTTTATAAGTGAGATCAGATGGTATTTGCCTTTCATTGACTGGCTTATTTCACTTAGCATAATAGCCTCCAATTCCATCCATGCTGTCACAAAAGATAGAAATTCCTTTTTTCTTTCTGCTGTGCAAATGTTTCCACTGTGTAAATGTTTTTTAAAAATATATAATCTTCATTATATTTTTCATTACCATTTAGTCCCTTTATATTCCCCTTCCTAAATGTTTTTTAATCCACTCATCTACTGATGGGCACTTCGGCTGTTTCCAAATTTTGGCTATTGTCATAGAGGTGCATAAATTCTTTCGAATCAGTGTTTCAGGGTTCTTTGTGTATATTCCCAGCAATGGAATCAGTGGGTCACAAGGTAGTTCCATTTTTAATTTTTTGAGGAAATTCCATACTGTTTTCCACAGTGGCTGCACCAATCTTCATTCCCACCACAGTACACTAGGGTTCCCTTTTCTCCACATCATGGCCAATGCTTGTTTGTTGATTTATTAATGATAGCCATTTTGGCCCGTGTGAAGTAATAGCTCATTGTGCTTTAATTTGCATCTCTCTGATGACTAGTGATGTTGAGCATCCTTTCATATGCCTATGGGCCTTCTGTATGACCTCCTTGGAGAAATGTCTATTCAGGTCCTTTGCCCATTTTTTAATTGGATTGTTCGTCTTCCTGGTCTTGAGTCATATGAGTTCTTTATATATTTTGGAAAGTAAACCCTTGTCTGATGTATCATTGGCAAATATGTTCTTCCATACAGTTGGTTTCCTATTAATTTTGGTGATGGTTTCTCTAGCTGTGCAGAAGTTTTTTAATTCGATATAGTCCCATTTGTTTTATTTTTTCTTTTATTTCTCTTGCCCTAGGTGCTATATTGGCAAAGATATTACTATGTAAGATATTTGAATTTTTACTGCTTATGTTTTCCACAAGGATTTTTATGGTATCATGACTTATATTTAAGTCTTTTATCCATTTTGAGTTTATTCTTGGTGTTTGGTGTGAGTTGGTGGTCTAATTTCATTTTTTTACATGTTCCAGTCCAGTGCCTCCAACATCATTTATTGAAGAGGCTATTTTTACTCCACTGTAGGCTCTTGCCCCCTTTGTTAAATATTAATTGATCACAAAGACATGGGTTTATTTCTGGGTTCTCTATTCTGTTCCATTTTTCCATGTGTGTTCTTATGCCAGTAGTAGACTGTTTTGATTATAGTGGACTTGTAGTATAATTTTATAACAGATATTGTGATCCCTCCAACTTTGTTCTTCTTTCTCAAGATTGCTGAGGCTATTTTGGGTCTTTTTTTGGTTTTATACAGATTTTCAGAATATTTGTTCTAGATTTGTAAAATATGCCAATGGTACTGTAATAGAATTTGTGTTGAACTATAGTTTGCTTTGGGTAGTATGGACATTTTAATGATGTTAATTCTTTTAATTTATGAATAGGGTATATGCTTTCATTTATTTGTATCTTCCTCAATTGCCTTCTTCAGTTTCCTATAGTTTTCTGAGTAGAAGTCTTTTACCTCCTCGGTTAAATTTATTCCTAGGTACTTTATTTTGTAAATGAGATTTTTCCCCTTAGTTTCTCATTCTGATAGTTCGTTGTTGAGATACAAAAATGTCATCAATTTCTGAGTATTGACTTTGTATCCTGCTACTTTCCTGAATTCACTTATTAGGTTTAATAGTTTTTTGGTGGAGACTATAGGGTTTTCTATGTACACTATCATGCCATCTGTGAATAAAGGAAGAAGTTTTACTTCTTCCTTTCCAATTTGGATGCCTTTTATTTCCTCTTCCTGTCTGATCGCTGTGGCTAGGACTTCTAGTACTATGTTAAATAAGAGTAGTGAAAGCGGATGCCCTTGTCTTGTTCCTGATCTTAAGGAGAACGCTTATAGTTTTTGCCCATTGAGTATGATGTTGGCAGTAGGCTTTTCGTATATGGGCTTTATTACGTTCCATATGTTCCCTCTTATTCCCACTTTGCTGAGTGTTTTTTATCATAAATGGGTGCTGGAGTTTTATCAAATGCTTTTTTATTTGATATGAGCATGTGATTTTTGTCTTTCATTTTGTTATGTGCTGTAACCTGGTTACTGATTTATGAATGTTGTACCATCCTTGCACCACTGAAATAAATCTCACCTGATCTTTTTAGTGTATTGCTGGATCTGGTTTGCTAATATTTTGTTGAGGATTTTTAACATCTGTGTTCATCAGAAGTATTGGCCTTTAATTTTCTTTATCTGGTTTTAGAATTAGGATAATACTGGCCTCATAAAAAGAATTTGGGAGTCTTTCCTCCTCTTGAATTTTTTGGGATAGTCTGAGGAGAATTATCATTATTACTTTCAACTAAGGATCCAAAATAATTTACTCATTGTATTTGGTTGTTTAGTACCTTTGGTTTCTTTTTAATATCAAGTAGTCACTCAAATTTTCCCCCAGTTAATATAAACTTTAAAAAAAATATTTATTTTTTAATATATTTTATTGATTATACCATTACAGTTGTTCTATTCCCCCCCTTCATTCCCCTCCACCCACATACTCCCTCCCCCACCATTCTCCCCCCTTAGTTTATAACCACATGTCTCAAGTTCTTTAGATTCTATATTTCCCCCACTATTCTTGCCCTCCCCCTATCTATAGGTATCTATCTACCTACCGTCTATGCTATTTTCTGGGCCTTCTTCCCCCTTCTCCCCCCCCCACCCCCCCTGTTTCTAACCCTCCATGTGTTCTTCATTTCTATGGTTCCACTCCTGATCTAGCTGTCCTCTTGGTTTGCTTTTGTTTTAGGTGTGGTTGTTAATAACTGTGTGTTTGCCGTCCTTTCACTGTTCATATTTTTCATCTTCTTTTTCTTAGATAAGTCCCTTTAGCATTTCATATAATAGGGGCTTGGTGATGATGAACTCCTTGAACTTGACCTTATCTGAGAAGCACTTTATCTGTCCTTCCATTCTAAAGGAAAGCTTTGCTGGATAAAGCAATCTTGGCTGTAGGGTAGGTCTTTGGATTTCATGACTTGGAATACTTCTTTCCAGCCCCTTCTTGCCTGTAAGGTCTCTTTTGAGAAATCCGCTGACAGTCTGATGGGTACTCCTTTGTAGGTGACTGTCCCCTTATCCCTTGATGCTTCTAGGATTCTCTCCTTCATTTTGGTCTTGGCTAATGTAATTATGATGTGCCTTGGTGTGTTCCTTCTTGGGTCCAACTTCTTTGGCACTCTCTGAGCTTCCTGGATTTCCTGGAAGTCTATTTCCTTTGCCAGACTGGGGAAGTTCT